>NC_067437.1:11302593-11604852 GCF_009764475.1 Pristis pectinata
ATTTTTCTTATTTTAAATATCAGATTCGCTCATTCCAAGGAGAACCATCACAGCTTCCCCAGACTATACATATTACTAAAGCCTTTCACACATGGAATCATTTTGGTAGAGAAACAACCTAGCTAATACAGGATTGCTGTGATAATGTTCAAGCTTTTAAGCAAGGTGAAGGCAAACAAAAGCATTCAATGGTCAAAAAACATTCGCATCACATGGTCGGCTCAACACCTTAACAACTTTACCAGGAAATGCGCAAGGTTAAAATTCACATACAAGTCAGTATTATGATTACATAATTCCTATCTACTGATCAGAGATAGAAAATAAATAATGCAACAAGCTATATCTGAATTCCCAATTACCCACTAGTTGTGCTACTCTGCATATGTCACGGCATGATGTGGGGAAGTTACTGGAGGGAATTCTGAGGGACAGGATCTACTAGCATTTGGATGGACAGAGTCTGATCAGGAGTCAGCATGGCTTTTTTGAAGAGGTAACCAAAAAGGTAGATAAGGGTGGGGGAGTGGATGTTGTCTATTTGGACTGCAGCAAGGTCCCACATGGGAGGGTGGTCTGGTAGATTAGGTCCCATGGAATCCAGGGAGAGCTGGATTCAAAATTGGCTCGGAGGTAGGAAGCAGAGGGTGGTGGTTGAAGGTTATTTCTCAGAATGGAGGCCGGTGACTTGTGGTGTGCCGCAGGGGTTGGTGTTGGGACCCTTGTTATTTGTTATTTATATAAATGATTTGGATGCGAATGCACAAGGCTTGATCAGTAAGTTTGCAGATGACACGAAATTAGGTGTTGTTGACAGCGAAGAAGGTTATCGTAGATTACAGGGGAACCTTGATCAGTTACGGAAATGTGCCGAGGAGTGGCAAATGGATTTCAATACAGATAAGTGTGACGTGATGCATTTTGGAATGTCAAACCAGCATAGGAATTATACTATGAATTGTAGGGGACTAGAGAGTGTAATGGAACAGAGGGGGTGTAATAGAACAGGAGTGCGAAGGAACTAGGAGTACAAGTGCATGGTTCGTTGAAAGTGACGTCACAGATAGACAGAGTGGTGAAAAAGGTGTTTAGCATGCTGGCCTTCATCAGTCAAGGTATTGCGTATTGGTGTTGGGACATTATGTTGCAGCTGTACAAGTCACTGGTGAGGTCTCACTTGGAATACTGTGTACTGTTTTGGTTACCATGTTATAGGAAAGACATGGTTAAACTGAAAAAAGTGCAGAAAAGATTTACAAGGATGTTGCCAGGACTAGAGGGCCTGAGTTACGGGGAGAGGTTGGCCAGGCTAGGTCTTTATTCCTTGGATCTTACAAAGGTTTATAAAATCATGAGGGGCATAGATAAGGTGGATGGTAGCAGGCTTTTCCCCAGGGTAGAGGAGTCCAAAGGTGGGGGGGCATAAATTTAGAGTGAGAGGGGAAAGATTTAAAAGGGACATGAAGGCAACTTCAAGGGTGGTGAGTATATGGAACAAGCTGCCAGAGGAAGTGGTTCAGGCAGGTACAATAGTATCATTTAAGGAGCACTTGCTCTATGACTCCATGACTTGTAGAGTAGGGTCTTCTGGGGTCTATGTTAATATTTCTCAAGCGAGTTGGGGTGAGGTCAAGGGATTGGCACAGGGAGGTGGTTGGGTGCTTTTATTACCCTAAAATCTTTTGCCAGTTCCCATGAAAATACTGGAGAAACACACAAAATGCTGGAGGAACTCCGTGGGTCAGGGAGAACCTATGGAGTGAAGTGGACAGTTAATGTTTCGAGTCAAGATCCTTCATTGACTGGAAAGAAAGAGGGGAGATAGTATAAAAAGGTGGGGGGAAGGGGTGGAGCAAGAGCTGGCAAGTGATAGGTGGATCCAGATGAGAGGGGGATGATAGGCAGGTGAGGGGGGAGGAGTGGGAATGATGCAAGAAGCTGGGATGTGATGTGGAAGACAAAGGGTTGCAGAGGATGGAATCTGATAGGACTGTGGACCATGGAATAAAGGGAAGGGGTGAGGAGGGGGAACTGGAGGGAGGAAATTGTGTCTGCATGAAAATACTGCAATTTACTCAAAAACAGTCACAGTCAAGAATATATTCAACACAGATAAGTATTTTTTTAGTACTGAAGGATTCAAGGAAATGTGGGGTTATTGCAGGAAAGTGCCACTGAGGTAAAATATCCACCAATGGCAAAGCAGGCAGGCAAGGACAAATTTCTACTCCTGTTCCTATTTATGTTCTAAAAGGTGAAATTCTCAATGGCAAGGGTGCAGAAGTCAGACCTGGCCTTGTAGATCCCATCTTCACCTCAAGTCTCAGAATCATTGTTCTAGCTAATATTTCTCTCTCAATCAACATTGCACAAAAATGTTTATCTGGTTATCATCACTTACTGTTTGTGGAAGCTTGCTTTACACAAACTGCTTGGCATGTTTCATACAACAGTGCCTAAACTTCAAAATTAATAATAAAACTATAAAACATTTTGGGATCTGTGATGGTGAAAAAAGTGATAGAGATGGGAATACAAATATTTTTTTTCCAATCCAGAAGGTCATGATTTCAATCCTCACTCCAGACACAAAAGTCCAGAACCCAGGCTAACCAGTCCAACTGTGAGGAACACCACTGGACTTCAGGAAGGGGAAGTTGGAAGGACACACACCAGTCCTCATTGAAAGGTCAGCAGTGGAAAGGGTGAGCAGCTTCAAGTTCCTGGGCATCAACATCTCAGAGGATCTATCCTGGGCCCAACACATTGATGCAATCATGAAGTGGCTCTACATCATTAGGAGGTTGAGGAGATTTGGTATGTCACCAAAGCCTCTTACAAATTTCTATAGACATACGGCAGAGAGCATCCTGACTGGTTGCATCACAGCTGGTATGGAGGCTCCAATCCACAGGATAGCAAAAGGCTGCAGAGGGTTATAGACTCAGCCAGCTCCATCACAGACATAACCCTCTCCACCATCGAGGACAGCTTCAAGAGGCAGCGCCTCAAGAAGGCGGCATCTATCATTAAGGACCCTCACCATCCGCCACACGCCCTCTCCTCGTTACCACCATTAGGGAGGAGGTGCAGGAGCCTGAAGACCCAAACTCAACAACTCGGGAATTGCTTCTTCTCCTCCACCATCAGATTTCTGAACAATCCATGAGCCCATGAACTCTACCTCATTATTGTTTTGCACTATTTATTTATTTTTGTAATTTATAAATTTTATGACTTTGCATGGTACTGCTGCCGCAAAACAGCAAATTTCACGTCATATGTCAGTGATGATAAACCTGATTCTGATCCTGGAGAGACCAAGTTTCCTCTGGAATGTTACAGTGTAAGAGGAGCAATACTGAGAGATGGCTGCACTGCCAGAGGCGCAGTGCCAAGGCAACACAGAGAAATAAAACCCTGCAGAAACTGGAAATCTAAAATAAGAACAGAAAATATTGGAAATACTCAACATGTCCAGCAGCATCTGTGGGAAGAGAAACAGAATTAATGTTTCAGGTTGAAGATCCTTTGTCAGTACTGGGAAGGAGACAAAAGAAGTTGTATTGTCAGAGATGCTATCACTTGAACAAAAAGATGCCCTGGCCACTGTTGCAAAGAGTCCTCCCTGCATGCCGGGGTCAACACGTACATTCCCTCTTCTCTCCTCTTCCATTGTACCACTGGACTTAAGGACAGCTTCTACCCCACTGTGATAAGACTATTGAACAGTTCCCTTATACAATGAGATGGGCTCTGACCTCACAATTTACCTTGATGTGACCTTGCACCTTATTGCACTGCACTTTCTCTGTAGCCGTGACACTTTACTCTGTACTGTTATTGTTTTTACCTCTACTACCTCAATGCACTCTGTACTAACCCAATGTAACTGCACTGTGTAGTGAATTGACCTGTACGAACGATATGCAAGACAAGTTTTCACTGTACCTCGGTACAAGTGACAATAATAAACCAATACCCCTCACTAGTGCAAACATCACTAAAGCATTCGATGGTCTGTCACTGTCACGTCTGGGGGAACTTGCTGTGTGGAGCAAAGCATTCCCTACACTGTAATTTCAGGAGATCATCAGCTGTGAGGCGCTTGGACATGTCTTGGTGAGGCTGGAGGCGCCACACAAACGCAGCTCCTCCTACTGGAGCTTTCACTCGACTTACCGGCCAGGAGGCATTTGGCCCGCAGTTTCACCATGGTTGCCACTGGTAACGGACTACAGCTCAGTAATCGGTTAAGCTGATCAATACAAGACTAACTCGAGAAAAAAAATATTACAACTTATCAATAACCCGCTCTCCGAACCCTCCACCCGCTTCAGGCCTTTATTGCGGCCTCCTTGGTTACCGCTCCCCAGCAACGCTCCCCCGCCTCCTCACTCGATCAGTCGCTGTCCCGCCGTCTTCCTCTTTCATTGGCCGCCAGCCTGTCGATCACATTCTTTGCTATGTAATTGGCTTACCTGGTGTCAATCACATAATTCCGACCGCCTTTCCTTCCTCTGGTCATAGAGAAAAGAGCTACGTAGATGCAAGTGGTGGCAATATTTAGATTTTGAGAAAGGAAGTTTAATTTCGATGTAATTATAGTTTAAACTGAAGATTTTATTATTCAGCATTCAGTTTTCTTGGGTCAGGGAATCAATAATGCACATCTTAACTTGGCTTGATCTCCATTAATGTAGATCCATTGGGAGACTTGTTCTCAACTAATCTCTCAAAACATTTTTATTCTTTTTGTTTCTTCACCATCCTCAGTCAAGAGGGTTCACGAAGTCTCTTTTTTTCTTAGGCAGTATCTTGTGCTGGATGTTAGGAGGCCGATTGTCACCAAATGACTCAACTCCTCACCTTGTGGAAGAATCCAGTTGGTCCCATTTCCCAATTCTTTCGAGCAGCCCTGCAAATTATTTTGACTTGCGTGCCTACTAGCTTCCTTTTAAAGTAGGGATTTCCACCTTCCTTGCAGATAAGACTAGAGGAGCTGGATCTTTTCCCCTTTGGATTAAAGCTGATGAGATTTGATATAAGAATACAAGATCATGATAAAAGGGGTTATTAAATGCTATAGAAATGTAATCTCAGAACACCAAGAGTCCTCCCTGATGTCCTGCGACCAGTACGTACCTCTCAATCCAAAAAGCTACACTGGAAAAAACTGGATGAGACGGGTCAATAATACTGCTCCATAGAACAGTACAACACAGAACAGGCCCTTCGGCCCACAATGTTGTGCCAACATAGCTAATCCCTCCTACCTATAGAATGCCCATATCCCTCCATTTTCTTCTCATTTCCCAATGAATTTGCCTCCACCACCCTATCAGGCAACGCATTCCAGGCATCCACCACTCTGAGTAAAAAACTTACCCCTCACATCTCTTCTGAACCTACCCCCTCTCACCTTAAATGCATGCTCCAGTTTTATCATACAGATCATTTCGTTACAACAGTGCATTGAGGTAGTACAAGGAAAAGTAACAGAATGCAGAATAAAGTGTTAGTCACAGAGGAAGTGCAGTGCAGGCAGACAATAAAGCGCAAAGCCATGACGATGTAGATTGGGAGGTCAAGAGTCCATCTCATCGCACTAGGGGACCATTCAAGTCTCATAACAGCAGGATTGCTGTCCTTGGGCCTAGTGGTACTTGCTTTCAGGCTTTTGTTCTGCCCGATGGGAGGAAGAGAGAATGTCTGGGTGGGTGGGGTCTTTGATTATGTTGGCTGCTTTACTGAGGCAACAATAGTGTGGACAGAGTCCATGGAGGGGAGGCTGGTTTCCATGATGTGCTGAACTGTGTCCACAACTCTGCAGTTTCTTGCAGTCTTGGGCAGAGCAGTTATCATACCAAACTGCGATGCATCTGGCTATGATGGTTTCTATGTTGCATCAATAGTAACAACATCAGCAGGATGGTACTTGAATGAGCAAAACATACATTTAATGCAGGGAAGTGGAATGAGTATAGGATGGTTGGCCTAGCCAGTAGGCTAAAGGGTCTGTTTCTATGCTGTCCAACTCTATGACACTAAATTATGACATTGCATTATTAACACTAACTTGTAATTCTTAGCACCCTTCCCACACCAAACAAAAATAGACAGGAGCAATTAGAGAAGTTTTAAGCAAGAGATTTTATCCATTATTTGTCCTCAGGATATTTAAGCACGGTGGTGTTATACAACACAGAAACAGGCCCTTTGGCACAACTGGTCTATGCCAAAACCAAGATGCCCCATCCAAACTAGTCCCATTTGCCAGTGTTTGGCCCATAACCTTCTGAACCTTTCCAATCCGTGTACAGTTGTTGACAAATTTACAGGCAGCAATTTTAGGGTAAATTCCAGTCAACATGGAAGTGTTAGATTTGGGTTTATCAGACAAAACTGTTGAAATGTCAGTTCACAGTAATCTTACTAATCCTTCACATCTTATAATTATTGACCCACATTTCTGATTCAGCAGCAAGTATCAGGATTCCCCAAGCATTAGGTCACTCCACCCTATTTCCAGCCCTACATCCAAGTTCTCTAGTCTTGCACAACCAATTGCATCCACCACTGATTACAATTGCTCATCTTGTGCTCCACTCAAATTTATTCCATAAATCTTGAAATCACCTCGTCTGAGTTTTCACTTATTCCATTATTCCCTGAAGAAGGGTAGCAATAACAAAAAACTGCAGCTCAAGCAGCAGTTAAAGTGAAAGAAAGTCAATATTTCAGGTTAAGGACCCTCCATCAAAACTGGCAAAGTGAGAAAATGAGTTTTAAGTTGCAAAGAGGCAGTAGAGTGGAGGACACAGGAATGTATGTGATAAGAGTGCAGGCTTAAGCTGTCACAATTACTTTAATCCAGTAGTTAAGAGATAGAAAACAAATTGAAAAATACAGCCACATTTGAAAAGGGAGGTTCCCTAAAATTGCTGAATTCAATAAAGGCCCAAGGGCTGCAACGTGCCCAGAAGGAAGCCGTGCTGCTTCCCAAATTTGCAGATGATACAAAGATAGGTGGAGGGACAGGTAGTGTTAAGGAAGCAGGGAGTCTGCAGAACTTGGACAGGTTGGGAGAATGGGCAAAGTGGCAGATGGAATACAGCATAGGGAAGTGTATGGTCATGGACTTTGGTAAGAAGGAATAAAGGCATGGACTATTTTCTAGATGGGGAGTGAATTCACAAATCAACAGTGCAATTGGGACCTGGTGCAGGATTCCCCAAAGGTTAACTTGCAAGTTGAGTCGGTAGTAAGGCAACATTAGCATTCATGTTGAGAGGACTGGAATATAAAAGCAAAGATGCAATGCAGGCACTGTAATATAGTGGTTAGCTTCACACCATTACAGTGCCAGAGACCCAGGTTCAATTCCAGCCACTGTGTGACGAGTTTGTATGTTCTCCCCATGTGAGGGTTTCCTCCCACATTCCAAAGATGTATGGGTTAGGAAGTTGTGGGCATGCTATGCTGGCAACAGAAGCTGCAAGCTGACCCCAGAACACCCAATGCAAAAGATGCATTTCACTGTGTTTCGATGTATATGTAACTAATAAAGATATCTTATCTAATGCTGAGACTTTATATGGCATTGGTCAGACCACATTTGGAATATTGAGAGTAGTTCTGGGCCCCATATCTAAGGAAGGATGTGCTCGCATTGGAGATGGTCCAGAGGTTTATGAGAATGATCCCAGGGATGAAAGGGTTAACATTTGAGGTGAGTTTGATGGCTTTGGGACTGTACTCACTGGGAGTTTAGGATTGGTGGGGGATCTCATTGAAACCTACTGAATAGTTTAAGACCTGGATAGAGTGGACATGGAGGTTTCCAATAGTGTGGGAGTCTAGGACCAGAGGGCACAGCCTAGGAATGGGCTGAATGGCCTAATTCTTATGGTCTTACATCAGGTATCACTGGAATAATGCAGGAGGCTGAAGAGGATTGGAATGAATGATTAGAGACAACTGGAAACATGGGGTTACTCTTACAAGCTGACAAATGTTTGCTACTGCCATCCAATCTGTACAAGCATTTGCAGCACCCCCCCCCCCCCCCCCCCAAGAGTAGAGTAAGGTTAATCAACCCCACTGTGCTGAAATTTAAAGTAATTTTCATATTTTCCAATCCTAAATACCAAAGACAATGGTATACCAGTACTAACACAAGAATGGTTAAACTTCTGGTAAAAAAAATCTGGTACTGTTAGCCCTATGGCTAAATCCAATTATGCTGCAAAACCAGATGGCAAGAGCAGCAGGGGCAAACATGTAATCGTAGAAGACACCATGCCAAGCAAAGAATGGGACAACTGCTATTACCCCAAAAGGATTGCTGTGCACCTTTGGACTCAGTGAATTCATAACAAGGGAATTGGGAAGGCTGTACAGTCAACAAGCAGTTTGGAAACATTACTGAACACAAATGGACCAAAATCTCTTAATGATGTAACTTGCTTTTTAATGATGTAACTTGCTTTAAACATTTATTGAATTACAATCATTGCAGCACCAAAGTCAAAATTGGCCTATTGTTTATGCAGTTTCTTCCTTTGCAATTCTGTCCTTCTTCAGTGGTCCCTAAAAGGAGAAAGACAGTAATGAGATAAGAGCAAACCACAAGGCCTAGTCACAACAAAGTCAATCAATCCTGGGAACAGTAATTTAATAGGTAGAGAAATCTGATAACTGAAGTACCATGCACTATGGATAAAGGGAAACCTGATAAATGTACTACAGTCACCAGAAGGCATTTGACAAGGTGCCATGCCAAAGGTTACTGTGGATAACAAAAGCTTATGATAGAGGATATAATGTACCAATGTGGATAGAAGATTGGTCTGTTAACAGGAAACAGTAGACATAAATGGGTCTTTTGCTGGTTGGCAAGGTGTATGAGTGCAGACAGACCAGAACAGGGACCTCAACTTTAAGAGTTGTATAAATGACCTGAAGGCACCAAAAGGTGCTAAATTGAAACAGAATCTGTATCGATCTGACAAATGGGAGCATAATGTAAAAATTCTGGCAGGAGAATTATAAAACATCTAAATGGAAGCTGCAGAGTTCAGATGCAAAGGGATCAGGTATCAGGTGCATGTTTCACAGAAGCACAGTATAGACACACAGGAACTAGATAAAACAGATGTTATTGCTTATACAATGGAGTTGTACAAAAGTAGGATTAATAAGGCAAGTGCCTTGGAAGCAGTTTGAAGATTTACAAAATGGTAACTGGAAGAGGAGGATTATCTTAAATGGAAAAGTTGGACAGGCAAAGCTCACATCTGCTGGAGAGGGGGAATTAACTAATGCACAAGATTCTGGGTGGAGATGGAGATCTCAAAAAGGTGGATGTGGAGAGGATACCTCCTCTGTGGGAGAACAAAACTGATTAAAGATAAAGGGTTGCCAGTTAAGCAATTTAGGCCAAGGCAAAATTTTCTCCCAGCCAGTCAAGTCTTTGAACTCTTCCTCAAAGCAGCAAAAGCAGAGTCTTTACTTAAAGCAAACAAATAGATTCTTGATATGTGGTGAAAAGTTGCTAGGGTACATGGGAATAGAGTTCACTACAACCAGAATCTCAATGAATGGTGTAGTAGGTTTGAAGAGCCAAGTAGCCTAATCAGAATGAGAGGGGATCACCCACCTATCAACAGCCCAAGCACATTCAGCAGACAAAAAGGTCACACAGCCTCCTTCTGCCCTTTGTGCTCTCTGCCAGATGCAATTTACAAATTGGTAAAGACCTGTTACAGAAATGAACAGCCACAATTCGAAGTCAGTCACTCACCATGAATGCCTTCTTCTCTTCAATAGTCTGGAAGCGGCCATGACCAAACTTGGAGGAGGTGTCAATGAATTTCAAATCTATCTTCTCCAAAGCACGACGGCTTGTTTGAACCAACAGTGACTGCAGAGTTCAAGAGAAAAGTAAGCAATCTGCAGGAGGAACTGACAGCCAAATCTGAACTGATCCATGTAAATCAGATAGTCAACATATTCACAAACTTGAAATCTGCACTGATATTGTCAAGCCCATCTCTCCACTAAATTAACTACAGGCTTTATAAATCCCACCAACTCTATAGTTCCAGAAATGCAAGTCTGCCACACATTGATTGCAGCAGGTCAAGATAGCCTAGGATCTCTTGGGATAAATTCCAGCCCTGCCAATGCACCCCAATCCCATAGATAAACCTGCTCTTAATATCTTTTGCCTCACCCCCAACTAAAGGAAACTTTGTTAATGGCAACCATGAAATAGCAGACCATCATAACTCAATGGGTTCACTAATGTCCCTCCAAGGAATAAACTACCTACCATGCACTGGAAGTGTCCAATCATGACCTTGCCCAAACATTTAATTTGTTAATCTCAAGAACACTTATCTAGCTGGCCAGTACACTAACTGGTGCTAAAAATTCCAGCCCATAACTCAAAATGCACATTTAAACAGCTTTACTGCAGGAATTCCATCCAAATTTCCCATCTTAGTACTTAAAATCAACAAGATACAATAAAACTAAGCAGTCACCTTGCGCAGCGTGAGCACACGCTTCTTGGTACCAACCACACAGCCTTTCACCATCAGGAAGTCATTGGTCACTTCACCATAGTGCGGAAATCCTCCCTGTTGGAACAATGAGAATACCAGTTAAAACCTGAAGCCTAAAGTTGGATGGCCCACATAAGCAGAATACCATGATAATCTGTTAACTCACCAGAGGATTGATGCTCTTGTCTGTCAGATCATATTCAGTAGAAGCATTGTTCTTGACCAACTTGCCATCCTTGGTTTGGTAGCCTGCTCCAATACGGTAGATCTGCAAAGATAGTTCTATTAGATTGCAGCTCTGAAGGGATTTGGTAGAACAGGAATGCCAAGATATTAACTAGAGGGAAGTTGGAGACAACTGTTTAAGCAAGGCAACCTTTTTCATGCCAGCTGTACTATCCCAATGTACAGATGTCAAAACCAAGTTAAAGGAGGTGCTACCTACTTCACAAATTGCCACCTAGAACACTCTAATTTGACCAATTTTTAAAAAAAAAACAATTTTAGCTGTCTGGGTATAGTGGATTAGCAATCCTGTCTTAAAATCTTCACAATGGGCATTGAGAAATTCCACCTGCTACATGAGCAAGCAATTGTCAGATCACATTGTAGAAAAACAGACTACTTCAGAGATGTCTGAGGGAAGAAATCCTCCCCACCTGGCTTGGCCTCTAATTCAAAGCTCAGCAGTTGAGCAAAGCCACTTGATTTAGAGCATTTAGCAATGACAACCTTCCCAACAACACTAGATCCTGCCATTTTGATCATAGCTTTTATGCACTTACCTTCTTGTTGATCTCTGTGCGGTGGTGGTAACCTTTCTGACCAGCACGAGCAACAGAGAAAGCCACGCGGGCAGGATGCCAGGCTCCAATACAAGCAACCTTACGTAGACCTTTGTGAGTCTTCCTTGGCAGTTTCTTTGTGTGCCATCGGCTTGTCACCCCTTGGGGAGAGAAAAGATAGTCATCAGTGATGGGCACTAGACTATTAAATACAACTCTTCAACTCACTGGAGTGCATCTCAGAAGGAAGGCAGCATGGAATGGCTCCTCATCAGAATCAGGTGCTATTGCTAACACTTATTCCATGTTATCATCATAGTATACTCCGATGAAGGACAAAGTTTACACAAAGCCCCGCATTATACTGAAGACTAATTCCACATGCTAAATAAAGGCTTACACAAGTTAATTTCCTGACTATATTTAAGAAAAAGGAATTAAGCATCTGAAATGAATATGCTCCCTACCCTTGAAGCCATGGCCCTTTGTTACACCAATGACGTCAATCATCTCATCTTGACCGAACACCGAACTGATGGAAACCTGCTGTTCCAGCTTTTCTCTTGCCCAGTCAACTTTATCCGCAATTGTTCCTCCATTCAACTGGATCTCCATGATGTGGGATTTCTTCTGGCGCAAAGGGAGCAGGCGCATCTGTAAAAGACAGAAATAAAGACTAGAGCCAGAGTTCAAAAGGACAATACTGCAACACTGACCCATTTCTTATATCACCCTTCTCTCCAACCTCAAAAGGCACTCTGCACTTTAAACCTGACCTCCTACATTTCCATATGAGATAATGTTACACTGGCCTATCAGGTCTATGCCTACTCAGAGCAATCCCATATTGCTCACTAATTTTTCCTGCAACTTATTCTCTCCACATTCCCACCAACTCCTAGATTCCATCATTCACTTAGATTCTAATCACTTCATTACCCACATCTGAGTCAGCCACCTCCAAGACCTGAAACTTCCTCCATAAATCTGTTCCCAAAAACCCTGTACAGCCATCCAAAGCACCCTGCACATTTTACTAAATTAAAATGCTAGAAATCCTTCCAGCGATGCTTAGATTTCATACTGAAGCATCTGAAGATTGAGATTATGAAAGGTTCTTGATTTGATAAGCTAAATATGATAGTTATTCACTTAATGAAAATCTGCATGGTCAACCACCATAAGGGTACTGCAATAGAAAGCAAAGATACATCTTGTTTGAATGAATCACAGAAGCCCATGTACACACCCCATTACCATTTCTCCCCTTAACTAGGGTTTGCAAATCTGCAACAGCCCCTTGTATACACTATGGCTAAATATCCCATTGGAAGTCAGATACTGCATGTAAGTATTATCAAACCATCACCAACCTGTGACCCTTAAAGACATCCTGACCAGCCCTTGCTTCACAAAGAAGGAACGTTGCTCAGCATTCAAAGTTCCCCATCTAAAACTTGAGGCATTCCACAACGTCACATTCCCCTACTCAAACTATTTAATTTCAATAAACGATCTGTCAGTAAACAATACCTCACCTCATATTGCAGCTACAAAATGCAAGAAATTAATTGAAAAGCTCAATTCCCACTGACTTTAGCATTGGGGTGCACCATACATTTCACTGATACAATTGCATCACCTAAAGCAATTATAGGGACTGTACCACCCAAATGCAAGATGTTTTATTCTAGGTACCACAGATAAAATTAGGTCAAGTCCTGGAGGTTACCTGCGTGTGAGCAATGATGCGAATAACTTGGCAGTATTTCTTCATACTGTTCAGGTCCTTCTCCAGCTGCTTCTTGCCATCCTCATCTTGCCACTTCTTGCAATACTTTGTGAAAGCCTTCTTTTTGGACTTATACCTTCATGAAGAGACAGAGAATATTGGCGCGACCCCTCATCACACACAGTGCGAGCGGAAGGAATCAGCACCACTAAAAAGGGGTGGCTCATTGTTGGGATCAAAGGATATTTTCCTCCAACAAGCGGAGCCAGAGCTCATCAGCCTGTGTTTCCACAGGTGAGTGGAGCTGCTGATAATGAAATCCAAATTTTAAACACCATTCCGCTTAGAATAATTTACAGAAGTGATTCTGGAATTGTTTGGCATAGTTACCAGTTCTTGTAGAAGCGCCTCTTGCATTCATCACTGATATGTTCCGCGAAGATAGTTTTAAAAGCACGAAGACCACGTGGAGTCTCAACATAGCCAACAAGACCAACGATTACCATTGGAGGAGTTTCAACCACTGTAACTGCCTCTACCACCTCCTTCTTATTCACCTCTGCAAGAAATTATCAGGAATGTTAATACAACTAGCATTTTTCCCCCAGCAAACTCACCACATCTAGTTTAGCCAGTCACTGGAACAGGCTATGATTTAGCTAGCAGAATAGATAACCATCAATGGACACAACCAAGCTTTTCCACACTACTACTGCTAAACTGTTTCTAAGCCACATGATGTAGGAACAAAAAAGCTACACACATTTACTAAAGACAAGTCTATTTTTTTTTAAAACCACACTGGTCAGGACACTCGACATTCAGCAAAAGCCACTAGTGACTGTTTGTGTCCGCCCGTCGAGTATATCATCATGTGCAGTTACACAAGTCATCACTTTTACTCTAAACCCAATAGTTACAAATGGTGCCATACTTCACCATGTGTTTTTTTTAAATATTGGTATTAATTTGTTGCTCACTCCAACCACAAGAACTCCTGCCTCCCACCCTCATCATGTAATTAACACAATGTGCCTATTCCTTTGAACAAGGCTATAATCTCAAGGCAACCAATGTGAATCTGCAGTATTCCCAGAATTATGCTGTGGCTTGTAAGGTGCAGCAGAGGATAAGATCATTGGGTTCCTGAGCTCTATTCCACCGCCCAGAACCCTAAACAGTGGATGTAACATAATGAACATCTAAAACACCACCTCACAATGCTGCACATTAGGCCTCCCATTTACAATACATTTTAAGTAGCATACATTGGTAGACATTGGCCATGCACATGTCCCTGATCCTAACACATTTCATTTACTGTCTACCTTCAAATTCAATTGGGTGATGTCAGGGAAGCTCAATGCATGTGGTTCAACTGTATTCAGTTGAAGATAATGGCTTGAGTGGTACTCACAGGGGCATAAATAAGACAATATATACAGATATGGGGCAAACTTAAGGTCTGGAACTCAATGGACACAAGGGCAGCAGAAAAATTTGTGGCTTTTCAATGGAGAGTTAATGCAGGCAGACGAGAAAATAATTTGCTTTCCAATTAGAAAAGAACAGGGGAAACGGGACCAAGACTGATTCCTTGAAGAGCCAGGACTTGCTCAATAGACCAAATGGCCATTTCTTGTGCTGTAACAATTTTGTTCAAGTATACAAAAAACCCACATTGCCTCTAATACCAGGACGTAGGCGTCTTTACCCCAATGTGCCTGCTTAGTGGGGATGTTTTCACAGACTAGGGGTGCAACAAACTGCAACCAGGCACTAAAGTTAGGGCTTTACTAAATGATCATAGAGTTTCTTTCTGACAATAATTGAAAGTTGATGGGAGCTGTCAGTATGGATGCTGTTAGGATATTTCCCCCAATGGTGGAAAATCTAGAAACTGGAGCCACAGAGTACCCACTAAGACAAAGAATTTCTCTCACAGGACTAAGAAACATTTAGAATCTCCACATCAAATTCCAAGTTGCTGAGTATATTCAAGGCTGAAAGATTTTCAAAGACAGAAGAGACCAGAGAACATCACACACAGCAGAGCAGGAACAAAGGTCCACATGGCCTACTACTGCGAGTTTGCTCCGTGCTCATGGCACACGAGAAAATTTTAAAACATTACTCACTCGATCCAGGTCTGTCAACATCCCGCACAATGTGGGTCATGCCAGCCTTGTACCCCAAGAAGGCGGTCAAATGGACAGGCTTGCTGGGGTCATCCTTGGGGAAGCTCTTCACTTTGCCCCTGTGCCTACGGCTCCTTTTGCGAGGCAGGAAGCCCAAGGAGCCATGCCTGGGAGCCGAGAACTTACGATGAGACTGAAAGATGTGGGAAGAAAAATAAAGTTGACCCGGCTAACTCCACCAAATAACAAAAAAGTCACACACAACTGCATGACACCGTGAAATACTTCTAAAGGAGCGCTTGCTCTGTGAAACTGGAACCGTGGACCTATCCCAATACAAGCGCAGATGGTGCCTTTTGGTTTTATTTACTCCGCCACAAATAGAATTTATATTAGTGCACAATTAAGTTTAAACTAAGCTAAACATTTTCCAGACCAGAATCACTGAAATGCAGCAGTTTATTGAGGAATCTCCTCTCCAGTTTGCTCGACTCCATTTTAGAGTAGACCGAACACTTTCTAATTCACCGTTTAACTCGTCTTAACACGGGAAAGATCAACTTTAACGTGAAACTGGGTCATCCTAACAGCGTTGCGATAAAACCCCGGAGGATGAACAAACAGGATGGCTCTGATTTTACTTGGATTGCAGTCAGCAAGTTAAGCGGCCGGTCGCCATTTTGTACCCATCACAAGACCTAAATGGACCGTCATCGGACACTTTTCCTGCTTTATCTTTAAAATAACCCATCAATATAATGTTAATATGTTTAATAAAGGTGGCTGATACAAGATAGTGGCCGCAGCGAAGTGCTACGTGTTCGGATGGCAGCGATTCACAGCGGCTCCAACACTCACTCACCATTCCCCAGCCGACCTTGATAGAAAGCGAAAGCACAGCCCTCACCTTCGCCCTTTTATAACCAAGGCGGTGACGTCACTTCCTGGAAACGAGGTTTCACCTCTGCCATGAATCATGTCATGCGAATTAAGACATAAAACATTTAACTTGCAGTTTTCAACGTATTTAAAAATACTTTTCCATACGTTAATATTTACTCTACGTTTCCATGCATACGCCATTTCCTGCATTGTTCTTTATCTCCTATATGTAAAGGGATGGTTGTGATTTTTCAGTATATTTCACATCATTGCAAACCTATCTGCAGAGAAAAAATGCAATTTGCACAGAGCAAGATCCCATAGTCAGCATCATGGTGCAATAATAGCTGTATTTTCTATGATTTCTCTCACATTCACCGTTTAATATCTTATCTGAAAGTTGTCAACTTCAACAAAAGATGGCAGTCTCACAGTAGTAGCACCATTAGCCTAGATTATTGTGCTCAACTCCATGCACTAAGCTTTGAATCCACTACCTTCTGATTTAGAAGTGAGGGGACTACCTATAAAGCCCACTAAACAGTAGTTCTACTATCTACGTTTAATTTTACAAAAGTCATCCCTTAACATTCCCTTAACCATTGAAATTACACTATAATTTTTGGGTGGCTCAGTACCACAGCAGCTTAGTGCTGCTGCCCGACACATTCAATGACCCAGATTTGATGCAGTATGGAACTTACATGTTCTTCCTATGAATGCTCCTGTTTTCACCATATCCCAATGTGTTGGTAGGTTAATTGGCTACTGTGTTACCCCTAGTATAGGTGGGTGGCAAAAGAACTAAAGTGGAGTTGACACACACGTGAGAGGAAACAGGTTACAGCGATGGGACGAATTAGATGGACCCATGCCTGAATAGTCTGCTGTGATATAAAAGCCCCTCTGACAGTGCAGTATTCCCCTCAGTCAGTGCCTTGGGATCGAGAATGGCTTGATTCCACTCCAGTTCTGTGGATTCTGAGGCAACTGAGTCCCTTAATGAGGGACCCACCAACTGTCACTGGTGGGACACAAGATGATTTCTAGGGTGGGTGAGTGGTTATTTTGGGAGAGGGTTTACATTAGGCTTCTCCATGGTCCTTCCAAACAGACTCAAAGTTCTCAATGACATCTCAAATCCTCCTTCTTCATTTTGTGTAGTCATGATCCAGAAACTGCCATGAGTTAGTGAGGATGTTTTCTTTCTCAAGCTTTGAGAACATCCTTGAACCTTTTCCTTCGTTCAGATGATTATCTATAGCTGTGACAGAGCTTGTAATAGAAAGTTCGATTCAAGACTCTGGTATCAGCCATGTGAACAAAATGGCCTGACCTTTGGATCCAACTGAATGTAATTAGAGCCTCAACACTGGAGGTATTGGCTGGGAGAGAACATTGATGTTGGTTCACTTACAGTGCTAATGGATTTGGAGTATTTTTCAGAGATACCATTGTTGGTATTGCTCCAGTGCTTTGAGGTGCCCACTGTAGGTAGTCCATGCCCCAGAAACATAAGGAAGACATGGGCCTCTGCTGCCAGGTAGACTGTAAACATTGTGCCAGGTTTGAGGTCTTGACCCTCAGATGGCCAAAATCTGTGCTGGTACAATGGAGACAATAGTCAATTTCATCATCATCGCCAGCATTCACTGAGAGCTGGCTCCCGAGAGACAAGAAGTAGTCCACGTCTTCTAGGGTCTTGTCATGAACCTTTATTGCTGGAGGGTGCCATTGTACTGTGGAGACAGTTTGGTAGGGTACCTCTATTTTGTGGATGTTAAATGTAAGGCCCATTCTTTTGTACACATTAGTGAACCAGTCAACACTGACTTGGAGCTTGGCCTATACTTCATGACTGAAGTTGGGAGTGACCTTGGTTCTGGAGTGAAGACCACATTAGTTCACCAGTTTACCATTTGTCCTTAGCTCCCTGCAGTGGGAAGCTTGTTGGAGGTGAGGTACACCATTGCAGCAAAAACAATTGAGAAAGGTACTGGGGCAATAGAACATAGAACAGTACAGCACAATACAGGCCCTTCGGCCCACAATGTTGTGCCGACCTTTAAACCTTGCTTAAGACTATCTAACCCCTTCCTCCCACATACCCCTCTATTTTAAATTCCTCCATATGCCTATCTAGTAATCTCTTGAATTTGACCAATCTACCTGCCTCCACCACCGCCCCAGGCAGCGCATTCCATGCCCCAACCACTCTCTGGGTAAAAAACCTTCCTCTGATATCTCCCTTGAACTTCTCACCCATTACTTTAAAGCCATGCCCTCTTGTATTAGGCATTGGTGTCCTGGGAAAGAGGCGCTGGCTGTCCACTCTATCTATTGCTCTAAATATTTTGTACACCTCTATCATGTCTCTTCTCATCCTCCTTCTCTCCAAAGAGTACAGCCCTAGCTCCCTTAGTCTCTCCTCATAACGCATACTCTCTAAACCAGGCAGCATCCTGGTAAATCTCCTCTGCATCCTCTCTAAAGCTTCCACATCCTTCCTATAATGAGGCGACCAGAATTGGACACAGTACTCTAAGTGTGGTCTAACCAGAGTTTTATAGAGCTGCATCATTACCTTGCAGCTCTTAAACTCGATCCCTCGACTTATGAACGCTAACACCCCATAAGCTTTCTTAACTACCCTATCCACCTGTGAGGCAACTTTCAGGGATCTGTGGATATGGATCCCCAGATCCCTCTGCTCCTCCACACTACCCAGAATCCTGCCATTAACTTTGTACTCTGCCTTGGAGTTTGTCCTTCCAAAGTGTACCACCTCACAATTCTCCGGATTGAACTCCATCTGCCACTTCTCAGCCCAGCTCTGCATCCTATTAATGTCCCTCTGCAATCTTTGACAATCCTAAGCAATGATGCAATCTTGCTTGACACCAGATTGCACTGAGATTAGCTGTACTATGGATTTGTTAGTTACGATCTCAGCTTGCTTGCCATCAAGAAGCTGATGTACGAGGAGACGAACATCTGCAGGAGGCCAAATTTGAGAAGGGTACTCCAGTCCCTCTTGATTGATGGAACCAGAGGATTTGGTGAGATCTAAAAAGGACATGCTGAGGGGTTGATGCGGCTCCCTGCAATTCTTTTGGAGACGTGCAGTAAAGATCACGTCCATTGTGCCTCCTGATGGATGGTACAGTGGGAACCTGAAGGCAGAGCTCCAAGAAGACCCAGCAACTCACCATGACAACACCATCGAGGACATCCATGACCAGAACATTCAAGTGGTCCCCCCATTGAGAGGCAAGAATGGAGGTGAACTTCTCAAGCACAGTTAGTCACCACCTGCTGGAAGGAAGGAACACTTCAAAGAACTGAAGCAAAACTCTCTCCATAAAGTCAGTGCCCTTAACTCCAGCTCTCAGCAAACTACTTGACCCAGCTTTGACACCACTCTGACAGAAAAGGCCATATGCCAAGGAAAATAAAAACAATAAGGCCTCAGCAGCAGATGGTATCCCTGCAAAAGTTCTGAAGCTTGGCAGCAAGAGACTTCGGTCACTAATTCACAACCTCATCTCCCACATCTGGGAGGATGAAGACATGTCAGGAGACCTTAAGAGGTAGCAATGTTCAACAAAGGAGACAAATGTGATTGTGGTAACTACAGAACGGTCCCCCTGCTGCCTGCCACAGGGAAAATAATCACCAGGGTCCTCCACAACCTCCTCCTCCTTGGTGGCCAAAGAGACTCCCTGAATCACAATATGGATTCTCACCAACCAGAGGGACAATATACATGATCTCGCTCCCTCAGCTCTGTCTCTCTGTCAGTTCAGTGCTCCATCAGTGCTATCCCTCCAAGAATGCAGTACTCCCTCAATACTGTCCCTTTAACAGTAAACCACTACTTGGCAGTGGCGTAACGCTATTACAGCACCAGCGACACAGGTTCAATTCCAGCTGCTGTCTGTAAGGAGTTTGTACATTCTCCCCATGACTGCATGGGTTTCCTCCGGGTGCTCCGGTTTCCTCCCGCATTCCAAAGACATATGAGTTAGGAGTTGTGGGCATGCTATGTTGATGCCGGAAGCGTGGCGACACTTGCGGGCTGCCCCCAGAACACTCTACACAAAGATGTATTTCACTGTGTGTTTTGATGTACATGTGACTAATAAAGATATCTTATCTTATCTTACTGCCCCTCTAACTATGGAGTTCACCCTGAGTACTGTTCCTCTAACAGGGCAACACTCCGTGTATGTCAACCTAGATTTTTGGTCTGATTCAAAGGCGGGAGAATGCAAACCACTGAGACAGAGATGACAAATGGAAAATATGCAACACTACCACCGCAGTTGATCGAGGCCAAATGTCGGCAGGCACTGATGAGATCTTGGATTCAATCCTGGACCGCAATCAGAAGAGGTAAGAGATACTTTGTCCTTTCTTCATAAAGGTGATGCCCCTCTATTTTTTCACATATGGAATGTAGCATTGCTGACGTCCAACATTTATTTCCTTTTGCTTCATGTTTGCAGCAGATAAGACACCTATTCTCCTCCATGGTTGAAAAATACTGATCTTACAGAAACCGTGTATGTGATAGAGAGCAAGTAGAGATTGGTTTGAGGTAAAAAAGTGTTACAGAAAAATAGGAACAAAAGGAGTCCAAGATCTTCAAATGTTGCCTCTCTGTGTGTGTGTGTGTGTGTGTGTGTGTGTGTTTTCTGAATGATTGCTTTCCCCCTGTTGGTTACATGTTATTTGAGTTAATGTAACATGCCTTTGACTGAAGTGAATTAAAAGATTGGACAAACCAGCTCCTAGTTTCTGTCACTGCCTCTTCTGAATGACTGGTTTCATTAGCCCCTTGAG
This sequence comes from Pristis pectinata, assembly GCF_009764475.1. Lineage (NCBI taxonomy): Eukaryota > Metazoa > Chordata > Chondrichthyes > Rhinopristiformes > Pristidae > Pristis > Pristis pectinata. The sequence goes on from NC_067437.1 coordinate 11,323,547, forward strand.
AATACTACACTACTCAATTAGATCACGGCTGATCTGTATCCTAACGCTAACCACCTGCCTCGATTCTGTAACGCTTAATCCTTCTGTGTAACTAAACTCAATCAATCTCAGTACCAAATTTCTAGCTTCAACAGTCAGTTTTGCACCATACTTTTTGTGAAGAAACACTTCCAGCCATCTTCCCTAAGTAGCCTAGCTCAACTTTGAAGGTAGTTTCTCACATTTCTGTATGACATAGGCCATTCAGCCCATTGAGTCTATGCCAGCTCTTAGATTAATCCCATTTCCACATTTGATCATTTAGGGAAGTGGGCCAAGGAGTGGCAAATGATGCATTTTGGAAAGTCAAACCAGCGTTGGATTTATACTATGAATGGTGGGGCACAAGGTAATTTAGTGAAACAGAGGGACCTAGGAGTGCAAGTGCATAGTTTGTTAGAAGCGGCGTCATGGGTGGACAGGGTGGTGAAAAAGGCATTTAGCACGCTGGCCTTCATCAATCAGGGCATTGAGTAAAGGAGAGCAGTCGTATAAGTCATTGGTGAGGCCACACTGGGAATACTGGGTATAGTTTTGATCATCCTGTTATAGTAAAAATGTGGTTAAACTGGAAAGAGTGCAGAAAAGATTTACAAGGATGTTGCCAGGACTAGAGGGCCTGATGATAGGGAGAGGTTGGCTAGGCTAGGTCTTTATTCCTTGGAGCGTAGGAGAATGAAGGATGATCCAACAGAGATTTATAAAATCATGAGGGGCATAGATAAGGTGGATGGTAGCAGGTTTCTCCCCAGGGTTGGGGAGTCCAAAACTAGGGGGCATGGATTTAGGGTGAGAGGGGAAAGATTTAAAAGGGGCAACTTTTTCCACACAGAGTGTGGTGAATATATGGAACAAGCTGCCAGAGGAAGTGGTTAAGGCAGATATAATAGTATAATTTAAGAGGCATTTGGGTAGGTACACGCAGGGGTGGGGTTGGAGGGACATGGGCCGAACGCAGGAAATTGGGACTTGCTGGGTGGGCACCATGGTTCACTTGGACTCGTTGGGCTGAAGGGCCTGCATCTGTGCTGTATTGCTCTATGACTCTACTTATTTTCCTACAACCATTCCCTCTCTCTTGCCCATCAACTGCCCCTGTTTCTCCTGCCATCCACGTACACTAAAGGCAACTTACAGTAGCCAATTAACTTACCCTGCCCTCATTTTCTGGTTTCCAGATTTTTAAACATTTGCTGAATAAATCAAGAAGATGGGAGGAAAAGCTTTTTTATGGAAAGGATAGTTATGATCTGGAATTCACTGCCTGTCAGAGAGGTGGAGATAGAATCAAACAGGATCTTCAAAAAGGGAATTGGAAAGGCATTTCAGATAGAATAACTTGCAGGGCTATGGGGAAGCAGCAAGAAATGGAACTGACAGGAGCTGGCACAGACTCAGTGGGCTGAATGGCCTCTTTGTGCTGTAACAATATACTATCATTCTATGACTTTCCTCCCCCCCCCCATTAAATATTTTCTCTCTACACCCTGATTATACTGTTTCTTATCCTTTGAAAACTGAGGGAACAGTATATGCATCTCTTCTTGTTAACATCAGCCGTCTGTCATTCCAGTGATCCTTCCAAGCACAATCTAGTCTTTGAGACACACAAGAGACTGCGGATGCTGGGATCTGGAGCAACAGACAAAATGGTGGAGGAACTCAGCTGGTCATCGAGTCCAGACGAAAGGTCCCGACCCAAAACATCGACCGTCCGTCCTCCTCCACAGATGCTGCCTGACCCACCGAATCCCTCCAGCATTTTGTTTGTTGCTCTGGTCTTCCAGAGATTCGGTATCCAGAACTGAATCAGTCCCGGCAAACTGACGGATTTGAGGCCTTGGTAACTTCACCCTCTTCAATTACAGCCTCTTCCCTCAGGGTCTATAGAGTGATCCGGGCTGATAAAGCAGGCACATAAATTAATATATGTGTACATCACTGGAACAGCATAATCAGTGAAGCAGCTCAGATTAATGGCTGCGTCTACAGATTTCAATTTAACTCCCCGCTGCTCCCTGGGCGTCTCTCAATGCTTGCGGCCAGCTCTTCTCTGATGTTGCTGCATGTGAAAATATTAAATCAACCATAGCAAACATAAAAGCTCAATGTTCATGGAGCTTTTATATTGGATTAACTTATCCTTTCAAGAACTTATTCATATAACAACAATTTCTTGTTAAGTGTTATTTAGGGGAATCCAACAATGTTATTGCATGAATTTAAAATAAAATATTAATATAAAGATCCAGCATTCACATAGGAATTGTTATGACTTCAGAATATCCCAACTAATTGAAGTATAGGCACTTTTGTAACACAGGAATCACAGCAGCCAATTTGTTCTCATAATGAGTAAACATATTTCCTTTGGCATTTATTGAATTTATCATCTAAATTGACCAGGACACTTGGAAGAAGGCAACTGCTCTTTATATAGAGTAACAAACAATCTGCTGGAGGAACTCAGCAGGTCAAGCAGCATCTGTAGGAGGAAAGGAATTGTTGACATTTTGGGTCAAAACCCTCATCTAATACTACTTGACCCGCTGAGTTCTTCCAGCAGATTGTTTGTTGCTCCGGATTCCAGCATCTCTTGTGTGCTCTTTGTATAGTACTGTGGGATCTTTTATGTCCATCCAAGCGGGCAGATGGTGCCTTTGTCTGACGTCTCATGCGATATTCAGTTTGTCAGACGGGGCAAAGCTCCCTCAGTCACGCTCTATGTATACCAGTCTAAGATTTCCAACTCAGGTGATGGACTAGTGATCCATATCCATTACAGACCACCACATTTATCCTGACTACCCCTCCTTTCCATTTGTCCAGTTTCTCCGGCCCTATCACACCTGATCCGATCACACCACCTTCCACACTAGATCTTCTTGAGTTCTCTTCCTTTTCCCTTAACCATGACTTCCCCTCCGCCATAATTGTCAGTGGTCTCAACCAAACTTGTTGTATTTCCCACACCCGCCCTCACCTCCCTCTCCTCCCACAAGGATCGAGCAAGGACAGAGCTCCCCTTTTTCCCTCCTCCCCCACCCCCTCCCCACTAGATCAATGGATCACCCTCCATATTTTTCACCACCTTCCCAACCAGAGAATCTTTCCCCTCCCTTCTCCTCACTTTTCGGCTTTCTGAGGACCCATTCCCTGCACAAATCCCTGCTTCACTCTTCAGTCTCCACTGATACCCACTTCCCTTCCGTAGCACCTTTCCATGCAACCACAGGAGATGCAAAACATTCCCTTCTATCTCATTTCTTCTCATCATCAAGAGACCCAAACCACCCCCCTCCAACCCACCCACCCACACACACCCTACCCAAGGTGAAGCTGCGATTCGTTCTGAATTTCCTTGAACTTATTGCATTGCATCCAGAGCTAGCTCCGTGGTCACTTCCACATAGAGAAACCAAACGCAGATTCTGTTGTCGTCCCGAAATCAATTTTCCCTTTCCTTCCGCTGTAAATAACACAGTGCCACAAGATCGATTCGAACAAGTACCTTTATTAGCAGTGCACCGCTAGGAGAATTCTCTTCAGCACTCACTAAGAGTTGCTTCCCGAGTTCTCCCCGAACAAAGGGCAGACAGACATTTATACAGGAATTGTCATGCACATCCCATGCAAACGGCACCGCGAATTTCGGTCAAGCTATAGAGATCCCGAGACAGATATCACACCTTTTGTCTTAGTATAATTGAGTTATAATCAAGGCTTTCAAAGGCAGGTATCACCCTTCATTTTTCAGACCAAGTTTTCACCTCGATGTTAATTACACAGTATCGCCACCGTCTGACATATCGGAATGGTTCGTTACCTGAAACAAAGGCAGTTAACATACTTAACATTCCAACCTAACTAGTGGGTCAGCAGCTTGCTAGTCCTTGCTAAAGAAATATAAATGCATATATATATATTTTATTTGCCAGTTATAGGTATGGTTGCAATTCTTAACCCTTCACTTCCTCACTGTGACTTCTTTGCTGAATATTTCCATAACCCACAAGCCCTAAGCTTCATTTGCCTGCCACTTGAATTTTCCATCCTACCCATTCTCTGACCTCTTTGACTTTGGACACATATACCACTCCAATAAAGCCTAAAGTGTGTTGCAGGAACACAACTCACCTGCCGTCTCAATGCACAGCAGCTTTCGGGACTCAACAGGGACTTCAACAGTAACCAGCCTTCCAGTCTCTGTCTGTATTGGCCAGTTATGGCACAAGGTCATAAAGCTGTCACATTAATTCAAAATTTCCTCCATGAAGGGGCTACATTGCATCACAACTCCAGCGATCTGGGTTCAATCCTGACCTCGGGCGCTGTCTGTATGGAGTTTGCATCTCCTCCCTGTGACCACGTGTGTTTCCTCTGGGTGCTCCGGTTTCCTCCCACATCCCAAAGACATCAGGTTAGTAGGTTAATTGGCCACTATAAATTCCCCTTAGTGTGTGGGGCAGTTGATGATAACGTGGGGAGAATAAAACGCGATTGGTGTAGGATTTGTGTAAATGGAAGCTTAATAGCCACCATGGATTTGGTGGGTTGAAAAGCCTGTTCTGTGCTCTGACAATCTGAGAAAGACATTGCTTGACCTGCTGGGGATTTTCTTCATTATCTTTATTTCAGATTTCCAGAAACTGCTCTGTTCTGTATTTCACAGTTCCTGCAATGTTTTTTGACTTTCCTCTAACCTCATTCTTCTCCCACTATTCACACCTCCTCCTGCCAGATCAGTTGTGATTAACAATCCTTCAACACCTTCCCTCAGCCAAAATCAACACCCTCTGTGTCATCCAGTTTCTCTTGTTCCCCACCATACCTCAGACATCCTCTTTGTTCTTTCCATTCTTCCCCATTCTCTTGCAATTAAAACATTAATCCATTTGACTGCAGAACTTCACGGCAACCTTGGCCTCACCTTGTCACAGATATTCCCTTTATCCTATCCATCCCTCCTCACCTTTTTTGTAACTTAAAACAAACTTGTTTTTCTCTTTCCTATTTCTGATGAAGGGTCTTCAATCTGAAACTTTAACTCGGTTTCTTCTGCCAGACCTGCTGAGTGTTTCAACCATTTTCAAAGTCAAAGTCAAAGTCGAGTTTATTGTCACATGCATCAGTACATGTGTGCGCAGGTGCAATGAAAGACTTACCTGCAGCAGCATCACAAGCACATAGCATCACATAAGCAGCATTCACAAGAAAAACATAAACAAAAATTAAACACAATTTTTACAAGAAAGAACACAATTGGAACAAAAAAAACAAAGTCCATTTTAGTGCAAAGTGATCAGAGTGGTCATAGTTTCGCTAAACTCTAGCGACTATGGTTGTGCAGGTTGGTTCAAGAACCAAATGGTTGAAGAGAAGTAGCTGTTCTTGAACCTGGTGGTGTGGGACTTCAGACTTCTGTACCTCCTGCCCGATGGTAGCTGCATGGTATGGCCCGGATGTTCGGGATCTTTGATGATGGATGTCGTTTTCTTGAGGCAGCGCCTCCTGTCACACTACCAGTGGTGGGGATGGATGTGCCTGGGATGTATTGGGCTGAGTCCACTATTCCCTGCAGCTTCTTACATTCCTGCACGCTCTAACTGCCATACCAGACCATGATGCATCCAGTCAGGATACTTTCAACGGTACATCAGTAGAAGTTTGTTAAGAGTGTTCGGTGACAAGTGGAACCTCCTAAGAAAGTAAAGATGCTGGCATGGTTTCCTTGTGATTATTTTGTTTCAGATTTCATCCAATTCAGGTTTTTTTGCTTTTTACTGGGACATCACAGCTCAGAGCTCATCACAGCTTTGGTCCAAACATTGACCAAACAGCTGAATTTCTTGAAGGTTTACTCTCATACTTGATTTTTGCTCTCTTAATCAATCTCTTGGCCCTTTTTATTGAATTCTAAACTGCTACCAATCCCCAGGCTTTCTACTTATTGGCAATTTTATGACTCTCTTTGCGTCTGATACTATCTTTAACTTCTTCTCTTAGCCATGGCTGTGTCACTTTTCCTTTTGTATTTATGAGTCAGAAAGGAATGTATAACAGTTGCAGCTCCTGCATTCATTGCTCAAATGTTAGTCCTTGCTTATCCCACCATGCCTTCCAATGATTTTCCCCAATCTATCAGCCTACTCATTCCTCATACCTTAGTTTTCTTTGTTTCAATATAGGGTCCTAGTTTCAGATTGAACTATTTAGTATTGGTATTGGTTTATTATTGTCACTTGTACCAAGGTACAGTGAAAAACTTGTCTTGCATACCAATCATACAGGTCAATTCATTAAACAGTGCAGTTACATTGAGTTAGTACAGAATGAATTGAGGCAGTACAGGTGAAAACAATAACAGTACAGAGTAAAGTGTCACAGCTACAGAGGAAGTGCAGTGCAATAAGGTGCAAGGTCACAACAAGGTAGATCATGAGGTCAGAGTCCATCTCATCGTATAAGGGAACCGTTCAATAGTCTTATCACAGTGGGATAGAAGCTGTCCTTAAGTCTGGTGGTATGTACCCTCAGGCTCCTGTATCTTCTACCTGATGGTAGAGGAGAGAAGAGAGAATGACCTGGGTGGGTGGGGTCTTTGACTATGCTGGCTGCTACACCAAGGCAGTGAGAGGTAAAGACAGAGTCCAAGGAGGGGACGCTGGTTTCTGTGACGTGCTGGGCTGTGTCCACAACTCTCTGCAGTTTCTTGCTGTTCTGGGCAGAGCAGTTGCTGTACCAAGCCTTGATGCATCCAGATAGGATGCTTTCTATGGTGCATCAATTAAAGTTGGTGAGTGTCAAAGGGGACATACCGAATTTCTTTAGCCTCCTGAGGAAGTAGAGGCACTGGTGAGCTTTCTTGGCCGTGGCATCTACGTGATTTGACCAGGACAGGCTATTGGTGATGTTCTTAAAAGCTCTCAACCCTCTCGACCTCAGCACCGTTGATGTAGACAGGTGCATGTACACCGCCCCCTTTCCTGAAGTCAATGACCAGCTCTTTAGTTTTGTTGACATTGAGGGAAAGATTGTTGTCATGACACCATTCCACTAAGCTCTCTATCTCCTTCCTGTACCCTGACTCAGAATTAGAATTTTAGAATCAGAATCAGATTTACTATCACTAACATATGACATGAAACTTGTTGTTTTGCAGCAGCAGTTTAGTGCACAGACATAAAAATGTATAAATTACAAAAATAAATAAATAGTGCAAAAAAAAGGTTAATGGGATGGTGTTCATGGGTTCATGAATCGTTCAGAAATTTGATGGCGGAGGGGAAGAAGCTGTTCCTGAATCATTGAGTTTAGGTTAATGAAGAATTCTATCATGTATGGTCACTCTTTAATAGAGGACCCTGCACATTAAGATTAGAAACTAACTGCTTCTCATTTTAATAGTTTTTTTTAAAATTTTCATGCTTGCTCTTTCATTTTTCTTAATTCTGATGGAAGATCACGAACCTGAAATATTAACAACGTTTCTCTCTCCACAGACGCTGCCTGACCTGCTGAGTAGCCCCAGCGCTTTCTGCCTTTTGTCAGTCTGGTGTTTGTTCTGGAGCAGGTATCAAACCCACGACCTGACTCACTGCTATCCCCAGGGAGTTGTGGATGGTGAGTCACTCGGTTCATTCAAGGTTGAGATTCAATAGATTTTTGGAAACTGTGAGACTCAAAGGATATGAGGATCAGGCAGGAAAATATTCAGGCAGGAGAGTAGCCATAACCTTGTTGAAAAGTCAAAGGTCATGTAGCCTACTTCTGCTCCTATTTGTGACATTCCACTGAGCAACTGTCAACAGATGGAAGGGGCAAAGTCTGTCAAAGGCTCACAACTAGTACAGGAAGGATGGTGAAAGCCCTCGCAAACAAAAAAGGAAGTAGATAAACATAAATGGATTGAGGGTGGCAGAGTGGCGCAGCTGGTAGAGCCGCTGTCTCATAGTGCCAGAGACCTGGGTTCAATCCTGACCTTCGGTGCTGTCTGTGTGCAGTTTGTATGTTCTCCTTGTGACCACATGCGTGGGTTTCCCTCTGGTTTCCTCCCACATCCCAAAGATGTGCGGGTTGGTAGGTTAAATGGCCACTGTAGATTGTGCAGGTGAGTGGTAGAATCTGGGGGAAGTGGATGAGAAGGTGGGGAGAGTAAAAGAATGGGCTTGACGCCGGATTAGCGTAAGTGGTAGCCGATGGTCGGCATGGACTTGATGGATCAAAGGACCTGTTTCCATGCTGCTGTATGACTCTATGACATAATTAGGGCAGAGTTGAGATGGTCTTACTGCTTTCTTGGAGAATGCAATGGCAGAAGAAATGCTAAACTGCCCTATCTGCTCTGTCAGAAAAGTTCCCAAAGCAAGAATTCGAATAACTACAGGATAGATGTCACTAGTGACTTGCCCAGTGTTTATCCCTCAGTCAGCATTACTAAAACAGTTGATCACATCATGATCCCTTTGTTCTTTGTGGGAGCTTACCATTTCTACGTTTCAACATCCTGAGGTCAAACAATCCCATGGAAATCTCTCCCCATACTCTTTCCCTTCTATCACCAGTCTTTCTCTTCCTTTCTTGCAGCACCCTAGGTACTCACCATATCCAAAGGCTGGAGGAAAATTCCCTCGTCTGCAGAGTTCACGGGGACACTTTGACACTCCCGTTAATTCCCCTCAAGCCTGCCCCACCATTCAACATGATCAGAAGGAGGACATTCAGCTTATTGTGGCTGAACAGGTGATGACCTAGAGCTATCTATTGTAAATCCACATTTTGCTCTAGCCCCCCATATTGTATGATCATGGAAGCATGTATAGTTTTGGTTCTCCAACTGTCTACCCTAACTGTACTTCTATGTTCTTTACATTATTCTGAAATAGTTTCCTTCTTCGCTTTTTTAATCCACTCTCTAATATTAGATTTGATCATCTTCTTATGCCCCTTGGAGATGAGAGTATTATTCTTTGCACAGAAGTTTCTAATCTTTTCCCCTTTTTTCCTTCTGCTACTGAACCCCAGTTTAGTCCCCTTCTCCAAGTTTACTAATCCGAAAGAGAAAGGGAGAAAGATACATTTCTTATAGAACATTTCGCGTCATCCCAAAGGACCTCACAGGCTTTGTAGTCACTGTTGAAATGTTGAAAGCATAATAAGAAAGTTCCCACAAAGACCAATGTGATGATGGCCAATTAACCTGATTAAATGATGTGCAGTGAGTGAAAAATATTAATCCCAGAAAAATAACGGAGAGGGTAATAGGGTCTAGGTTTGAATATTTCATCCACTGCAGCAGTCCCTCTGTGCTATAGTGGAAATATCACTTTAGATGTGCATACATTTGCACTGCAATGGACTTTTTTTTGTTCTAATTGTGCTTTCTTGTTTAATTTTGTATAATTTATGTTGTTAATTGATGTTTTTCTCGTGAATGTTGTGTATCCGATACTTTGTGCCTGTGATGTTGCTGCAAGTAAGTTTTTCATTGCACCTGTGCATTCATGACCTTGACAATAACCTCGATGTTGACTTTGAGATATCTGGGACATTCCTGAAGAGGAATTCGAATCTCTACCCCTCCGCTTCAGAGCAGAGAGTGCAACCCACTGAGCCACTCCTACCATGCAAGAGAAACTGCTGGGAATAATCCTTGTCTCTTTTAGTCTCTCCTCCTTTTTTCTATCAATTAAGCAGGAGCTAATAAGCCTTTGTTTGATTCCTACCGCCAATACCTAAGTTGGAGAGGTTTGGAGCAAAGAGACATGAGGTGGGGGCGGGGTTCCCACTCCTGACTGCTACCCTCTGAAGTCTCCTGGGATAAAAGCTGTACAGTGAATACCCACCACGGGATCAGGCCTGGTCATGCTGCTTCCACAGTCTCTTGTTCCACTGACAGCCTCTTACAGTTAGACTCACAATACTCACAAATGAGAACGAATAAAGCTGCCTGCAGCTATAAGAGCTGTGTCATAGTGAGTCAGGTATCCAGGCTCTCAAATCTGCTCCACAATCAATTAGATGATAGTATAAGAATGGTTGGTAGGTTAATTTGCCACTTTAAATTATCCCTAGTGTGTAGGTGGGCTGTAGAATCTATGGAGAGTTGATGGGAATGTGGGGAGAATAAAGTGTGATTAGTGTAGGATTAGTGACTGGGCTGAAGGGCCTGTTTCCATGCTGTATTACCCTATTATTCTGTGATACTGTGGCTTTAAAAATAAAACCAGTTTTAAATTACTCAGGAGGGATACTGACTGGTGAGGGAGAATGATCGTTTAGAGGCAGCATCAGGACAAATGGATTTTGACAAGGTATTTAGCCAAGTAACGATACAACTCAATCCAGACTTAGATATGCATGCATTACCAATCAGCCAATTCCCACTTCAAGTATAATTATTACAGCTTCATTTATCTTTGGAGGTTGGAAGGTCACATTCACTTAATCAGAGATCACACCTTCACCACAGGATGTGCCCAATATATTTCAGCACCACCGGACACACTGTTTGGTTTGGGATATCCTTGACTTTCACTTGACTGTTGAAAAGGGAAGTGCTGTTGTTTTATTAATGAAGAAACCCAATAAGATTCAATTATAGATTGAATAAAAATGCAAAGATTAAAGAAACATCTCCACCATCAGGAAGAGGCTGGGAATTGATCTGTAAATGCCTAAACACTCAAAAGGATTTATATCCAAAGTATTGCACAGCTTCCAAACTTTAGTGCCTGTAGTGATAGAGTCCTGCTGTATTCCAATACTCCCTCTCTAAAAGATGATTCTACCACCATCCAGTGCCCCTCCTGCTTAACATAGCTGCTTTCAGTTCTATGCCATTATTTACTTAACTGCAGAGCAGACTCAAGAGCTTGGACATTGGTATTGGTATTGGTTAATTATTGTCACTCGTACAGAGGTACAGTGAAAAACTTGTCTTGCATACCAATCATACAGGTCAATTCATTGCACGGTGCAGTTACATTGAGTTAGTACAGAGTGCATTGAGGTAGTACAGGTAAAAACAATAACAGTACAGAGTAAAGTGTCACAGCTACGGAGAACGTGCAGTGCAATAAGGTGCAAGGTCACAACAAGGTAGATCGTGAGGTCATAGTCCATCTCATTGTATAAGGGAACCGTTCAATAGTCCTACCCCACTGTGACATCCCACACCAACTCACTCTGTAACACAACTCTAATGGCTGAAGGTAACTTTGTTCATTCCCCATGTGAACCCAGCAGTAAGTGACTGCTAGCTAGTTGTCTGTGGAAGGCAGCATACCCAAGCCTAATCTTTCCTTGCCTGACCTTCACCATTGTGCATTTATTTTTACCCCTGCAGAGTTCACTGTCCTGGGACACCAGATTTATGGTTAAATACACCACTTACTGATATCAATACTACTACTTCTGGGAGTCTGATGTTAAGATTTATTGTAACCAGAGTTCAATATACACCATTAAATAAGGGTGTAGGAGACACAAGAGACTGTAGATGCTGGAATCTACAAAAAACAAACTGCTGGAGGAGATTAGCAGGTCAGGCAGCATCTGCAGAGGAAATGGACAGTCGACATTTTGGGTCGAGACCCTTTATCTGAAGTGAAAGAGTAGAGGGGGGAAGAGGTCAGGGGAAGGGGTAGGGCAAGAGCTGGCAAGCAATAGGTGGATTCAGGTGAGGAGGTGTTGATTGGCAGATGGGGTCAGGTGAGGGAGGGGAGAGTGGATAGAGCGACAGAGGCCGGGAGATGATAGGTGGAGGCAACAAAAGGCTGTAAATGGTGGAATCTGAGAAGAGAGGAAGGTGGAGCCTGGAACCAAATTAGGGAGGTGGGGAGGGCAGATGGGAACGGTGGGGGGAGAGGACCCGGGGGTGATAGGGGGATGGGGTGGGGGGGTGTTGGGTGTGTGTAGGAGGACCTGAGTATAGCCCTCCCTCTGCTTATTTACTATTAGAGTATCACTTGTGCCTTTATTACCTCTGTACCCTGCTTAGCCCTATTCTCTACTCCCTATACACATTTATATTGGTATTGGTTTACTATTGTCACTTGTACTGAGGTACAGTGAAAAACTTGTCTTGCATACTGTTCGTACAGGTCAATTTGTTACACAGTGCAGATGCATTGAGTTAGTATAGAGTGCATTGAAGTAGTACAGGTAAAAATAATAACAGAGTACAGAGTAAAGTGTCACAGCTACAGAGGAAGTGCAGTGCAGGTAGACAATAAGGTGCAAGATCACAACAGGTAGATTGTGAGGTCAAGAGTCCATCTCATCATTTAAGGGAACCATCCAATAGTCTTATCACAGTGGGATAGAAGCTGTCCTTGAGCCTGGTGGTATGTGCCCTCAGGCTCCTGCCTGATGGGAGAGGGAAGACGAGAGAATGACCCAGGTGGGTGGGGTCTTTGATTATGATGGCTGCTTCACCATGGCAGCGAGAGGTATAGACTGAGTCCATGGAGGGGAGGCTAGTTTCCGTGATGCACTGGGCTGTGTCCACAACTCTCTGCAGCTTCTTGCGGTCCTGAGTAGAGCTACTGCCATACCAAGCCATGATGCATTCAGATAGGATGTTTTCTATTGTGCATCAATAAAAGTTGGTGAGTCGGTGAGTTGGAGAATTATATGTGGCTAAGCACAGCTCCAGTGCCACATACAAATTCACCGACACACCACTGTTGTTGGACAAATCACAGGTGGTGATGAGTGAGTGTACAGGAGCAAGATAGGACACCTGGTTGAGTGGTGACACAACAACAACCTCTTCTCGCTCAATGTCAGTAAAACTAAAGAATTGATTGTTAACTTCAGGAAGGAGAACGAGGTCGAACATGCGGTAATCTGCATTGGGAGATTGGCAGTGGAGAGGGTCAGCAGCTTTAAATTCCTGGGCGCTAACATATCAGATGACCAATCCTGGGCCCAGCACATAGATGCAATCACAAGGAAGACTCACCAGTGTCTTTACTTTCCTAGAAGGTTAAGGAGGTTCGGCTTGTCATCGAACACTCGAACAAACTTCTACAAGTCAACTGTTGAAAGTATCCTGACTGGTTGCATCATGGTCTGGTACAGCAATTTGAATGTGCAGCAACATAAGCTGCAGAGAGTAGTGGACTCAGCCCAATACATTACGGGAACATCCCTCCCCACCATTGGGAGTATCTACAGGAGGCGCTGCCTCAGGAAGGCAACATCCATCATCAAAGATCCCCACTATCCGGGCCATTCCATCTTCTCGCAGCTGCCATCGGGCAGGAGGCACAGAAACCTGAAGTCCCACACCACCAGGTTCAGGAACAGCTACTTCCCTTCAACCATTCGGCTCTTGGACCAACCTGCACAATCCTACCAATGTATAGCAACACTATGACTACAATGGACTTAGTATTTTTTTTTGTTCTAATTGTGTTCTTTCTTGTAAAAATTCTGTATAATTTATGTTTTTCTTGTGAATGTTGTGTATCTAAGGCGGTTTTCCCTATGATCCTCCTGCAAGCAAGTTTTTCATTGTACCTGTGCATACACATAGTAGTGCATATGACAATAAACTCGACTTTCGACCAGATCAGTGCCCTCCTGGTTGACCTTCCACACCTCACTCTCCTTAAACCTGAGGCCATCCAAAGACTGCCACACATAGATTCCATTGTTCATCGCCCCCTGTCCCTGCTGACCTACAGTGGGTTCTGACAATACTGCAACCACTCAGCAGATCTCAGGACAGCCCAGTGGTGATGCAGGTAGTCCCACAGCTCTGGCAACCCAGCTCTAGTGCTGTCGAGGTGTTGTTTGCCTTTTGTCCCTGTAACCACGTGGGTTTCTTCAGGTGCTCTGGCTTCTTCCCACATCCCAAAGGTTGTGCTGGTTAGTAAATTAATTAACCACTGTAAATTAACCCAAGTGTAGATAGGAGCTAGGAGAACAGGGTGGGGTTGGTGGACACATGAGAGAGAATAGGTTACAGAGCAATAAGTGGAGGGATGGGGTTGTTCTGAGAGTTGGAATAGACGATGAATCAATGCTGGAAGGGAAGAGAAACAGAGTTACTGCTTCAAGTCAGACCTTTCATCAGACTCGGGAAAGTGAGAAAACAAGGTAGTTTTAAGTTGTACAGAGGGTGTGGGAGGGGTGGTTTAGGACAAGGGGAATATCTCAGATGGGGTGAGGCCAGAGTTGCCAATGGAGCTGTCTGGTTGATAGATTGAAGAGGGTTTTTAAGAGGGGGAAAACAGAGACATGTGAATTCTGTGAGATGCAGGGCAGAGCTGTTGCTGAAACCTGAAACCAACTGGAGAATAGTGGAAATGCCTGGCACATGGAAAGAGACAGAGTTAATTTTACAGCTGTTTAACCTTACAGCAGAACTGGGCAGTCTGGATATACACAGAAAATGCAAGTTATCTGAAATTGTTGAATTTGATATTGAATCCCAAAGGCTGCAACGTACCCAGACGGAACATGAGATACTGTTCCTCAAGCTTATGTTGGGTCTGGTTAGAACAGTGCAGGCCACAGACGATAGGTCACACTGGGAGAGGGACGGAGAATTAAAGTGACAGACAACTAGAAGCTCAAGGTCATGCCTGCAGACTGAACAGAGGTGCTATGAAAAGCGGTCACCCAATCTGCATGTGGTCTGTCTCCCTTTCCACAGATGCTGTCTGACCAGCTGAGTATTTCCAACATATTCTGTTTTTAGTTCAGATTTCCTGCATCTGGAATATTTTGATCTGATATTCCCATTCCTGCTTTCATATCTCTGCCTCAGCTCAACCCACCTCTACCTCTGAAAACCCACTGAGATCTATGAGTTCCTCCAATTCTGCCCTCTTGATCATGTCTGAATTTAATCAGTCTGCCCAGGCCCAGATCTCTGGAATTCCCTTCCCAAACGTCTCTTCCTCTCTCTCCCCCTCAGACTCCTCAGAATCTAGTTCTCTGACCAAGCTTTTGATTGCATGTTGCCCCTTTACACTGGCTATCTCACCTCTATCTTTCAGTCCAGATGAAGGGTCGCAACTTGAAATGTCCACTGTCCATTTCCCTCCACAGATGCTGCCTGACCTGCTGAGTTCCTCCAGAAGTTTTTTTTTTCTCCAATATCTCCTTATGCGACTCACTGTCAAAGTTTGTGTAAAAATACTCCTGTACCTTTGGATTTTTTTTGTTATTTTAATGACCCTATATAACTGCAAGTTGTTCCTTCTGATGCAACCACAAATCAAGCTTACTTGTCTGGGCTTCAAGGGCTGTCTGTGTGAGGGTTTTTAAATGGGATCTAGAAAGCTGGATTTCTGTAGCAAATTTCATGCCCTTTTCAAGGCATTTGAAAGCTCATTTTAGGCAATTAAACGTGATCATTCTCATAATGTAGGAAACACTGCAACCAATTTCTGCACAGGAATCTCCCACAAACAGCAATGCGGTATCCAGATTTTCTCACCTTTTTAATAAGATACAAGGCCATTCAGCCCATCAAATCCATGCCAGTTCTTACAACAGTCCCATTACCCCACTTATTTCTCTATAAACTTCTCTTACATGCCCATCAACTAAATTTCGTATCAGCTACCTTCACCAGGGGTAATTTTACAGTAGTCAATTAACCTACTGACCAGCTGGTCTTGGGGACGTGGGGGGGGGGGGGGAACTGGAACACCTGGGGGAAGCCCACACTGTCACAGGGAGAACGTCCAAAGTCCACACAGACAATGCCAGAAGTCAGGTTCGCCAAAGCTCCGAGGCAACAGAGCTACCTTACTGCACCAAAGCAACTCCCCCCCAACCCAGAAAATGAAAACAGAAAGCATTCAAAGCACACTTCCAAACATTAAGAATTGACAATATTAACTCTGTCTCTCCCTTCAAAGATATTCCGACCTACAGAGTACTTTCAGCACCTGCAGTATATTACATTTGTATTACTATTTTATGAAATATTGGTCAACAAATACATTTTCTCCCAGGACCACTGTATATTGTGTTCAATTTTCGTCACCCTGCTATAGGAAAGATACCATTAAGCTGGAAAGATTGCAGAGGAGATTTACGAGGATGTTGCTGGGACTCGAGGGACTGGGTTATGGAGAGAGGTTGGGACTTTTTTCAGTGGAGCGAAGAATGAGGGGTGATCTTATAGAGGTGTATAAAATTATGACGGCATAGATAAGTTGAATGTGCCCAAGTCTTTTTCCCAGGGTTGGGGTATCAAGAACTAGAGGGCATAGGTTTAAGATGAGAGGGAAGAGGTTTAATAGGAACCCGAGGGGCGACTTTTTCACCCAGAGAGTGGTCAGTATATCGAATGAGCTGCCAGAGGAAATGGTTGAGGCAGGTACATTAACAACACTTAAAAGGTACTTGGACAGGAAAGATATGGAGGGGTATGGGCCAAGCGAGGCCAAATGGGACTGGCTTAGATGGGAATCTTGGTCAGCAATACCCAGTTGGGCCAAGGGGCTGTTTCCGTGCTGTATGACTCAATAACAAACTCTAAAGCTCCTCTTCAAGAATAGCATAATGGTACTTTTTAAATCCGGACAAAAGGGGGGGAACAAATCCCAGTTTAATGTCAGATCCAAAAGCCATCACAGAATAGCACATTTTCACTGCTGCACCAGGATACCATCAGAGCAGTTAACATTCAACCTTTCAGAGCAGGACCTGAACCAACAGCCTCCTGACTCAGAACCCAAAGGTCTACTGATTGAGCCATGCTTGGGAACAGCTGAGCACGTGCCTTGAGTATAGTTACAAGGTCACATTGCACTGCAGCAGAAATGACACATTACCTTACTGTTCCTTGCTCTCTGTGTTACGATGCTGTTGCCCTTTAAGCAGGCTCCCATTAACGAATGTGTATTTTAACAGACTATTAGACTAATTGGGCCATAGATGTGTCATAGCCTTAGGGATTACATTATAAGGGAGCTCAGTAAATTAGAGCTGTCTGTAGGTGTTCAAATCATTATAATTTGGTTCTTGCATGGGATTCTGAAGTTTATACAGCACAGACATGGGCCATTTGGCCCAAACAGTTGGTGCTAGCACGTTTACTCCACACGAATCTCCTCCCATCCTTCTTCATTTAAACCTATCAGTGTGAGTTCCATTTTCTTCTCTCTCATATGCTTGTTCAATTTCCCCTTAAATGCATCCACACTATTCACCTCAGCCACTCTCTGACATCCTGAGTTCCACATTCTTACTACTCTCTTCATTAATCTTCTGGACATCTCATTATTTTTTGCACCTTTCACCATTATACACCTGCCTTATGCACCTTCCTAGTTCTTTTCAATGCGGACCCTGACTTTAAGATGCGGAAGGCTCATCATTTTAGGGAAAGCGATCATTAAAATCAACAAAAGCGGCCTGGGCCAAGAGTTTGCCGCTTACAGTCATGCACTTTTCCCAGCTTGGAAATATATCATCGCTCCTTCACTGTCACTGCGTTTAAATCCTGGAACTCCCTTCATCAGTGGGTTCTGCACTGTTGCTTTTTTTTAAAAAAAGAAATATTTCATCAGTTAATACCTCAGCTGGACCACAGCTAAGACATGTGGCCACAATGCTGCTTGCTTGATCACAGAAGGTACAACATTGCAGACATAAACTTGACACTGGCACACTTACAATCCATACACACACACACACACACACACACACACACACACACAAACAAACAATCACTCTCTCTCTCCAGAAGATATGCTGGATTTTTTTTCCCTGTCTAACCTGGGCAACGACAAGGTCAATCATGTTGCCTCCTGTTGCTGCTGGGGTAATTCAGGTTA
Organism: Pristis pectinata; assembly: GCF_009764475.1. Taxonomy (NCBI): domain Eukaryota; kingdom Metazoa; phylum Chordata; class Chondrichthyes; order Rhinopristiformes; family Pristidae; genus Pristis; species Pristis pectinata. The sequence continues at coordinate 11,341,396 of NC_067437.1, forward strand.
GACCAGGGTAATCCGCCTGTCAATCCTGATTGACATTTGAACTCCAAGTCTCACAGATACCTAGGGTTTCACAGTGGCACAGTCGGAAATCCTCCCAGCTCTTAATCAGAACATCCTTACCTTCTGTTCCACTCTAGAAGCAGGAGCACAAAAACCTAGACTGAATCTCCCAAAGCAGTTCGAAAGGAGTGCTGCACTGTTGGAAGTGCTGCCTTTTACTGTAGAGGTTTAGTTGAAGACCTGCATACTCTTGTCAAGTGGATGGGAAAAATACCACACATGTTTTTTTGGGGATCAGTGAAGAGGGAGTTTGAACCTCAGTATTCAATATTCAACATTACCAGAAGGAAACAACTGCTATTCTCCTCCCAAGCTTGATTACCCTTCCATCTCCTCCACAGCTGATTTAACCCATCTTTCCCCCAAAGCTGATTTTACCCCCCTCTGCTCTGTGTAAGTAATGATGCAAGTGGAATCTTGCTGTGTGCAAATCGCCTGCCAAGTTTCCTATACTACAACAGTGCCTGCAGTTCAAAAAGTCCTTCATTCAAAGTAAAGTACTTTGGGACGTCAGAAAAGGTACTGTAGGAATGTAAATCTTTCATCACCCCAGGGTTGTGTGAATTAGAACAATACAGGTAATTTATATTGATCCAATATTTTCCTCTGGTTATCAGCTACTCAGAGTAACACCACTTATCACATTATGCCCAGTATTTCATTTGATTAGTGAATTCAACACAGTACTTATTCATTGTATTATTAAGTTATTTACCGATTTACTTAATAATATATTTAAATACAGTTGTGATTGCTTAACTTAAATTTGAAAATATGTTTTGGTACATTGATTAACATATAATGGAATGCTTAATATATTTAAATTATTTCTCACGTATAAATTTTAATATACATTCTTATCTAGTTTTCACAGTAATATTTTGAAATATTCACTTTATTTACTAAGGCTTTACAAATATTAATTATTATTTAATATCCCATTCGATATTTCGTGTTTGTTTTATTCTTCCTAATTTATTAAGCATACATTGTGGTTTTTCATATATTTACATTATCTTAACATGCATTTTAATACTAGACTATTTAGCATATAACAAGCTACGATTACTTAACGTACAACATCAATGCATACTCAAGATTATTTTACGTGCATTTTTTTTGAACACTCGGTAATGTTTATTTACAGGATTACTTCGTATTTGCACTTTTAAAACGCAACGATAATTAACATGCAAAATATCAAAAATATATTCTTATACCTTATCGTGCATAACAATTTACGGCTACAAGGATATTTAACAGGTTCAATAATTTAAAATATATTTGCAGAATTATTTAGCAGGGATGGTGATATTTTAATACTTAATACATTGTGCCATATCAAATATAAAAAAAATAGGGTAATTTACTTTTAAAATATTTTGCAATTAAAGATTTATATTATTGCAAAAATAATTATTATGCTTTATTTAATGTTCCTGCATTGATAGTCTTTCGAACTCTGCTCGCGAATCGCCTTTTCTCTCTCTCACCCCCACCCGCACCCGTGTACTCTGCCTTGGTCCAGGCGGCTTCCGTGCCTGGCAGTGCGCGCTCCCGCAGTGCCGGGCGCGTTCCCGACGCTGGGAGAAGAGGCTGGAGGAAGATGGAGACTGCAGCAGCCTATGGAGCTGGCAAGGCTGGGGGAGCCTTTGACCCCGTTACTTTTATCAGGCAGCCTCAGACCATCCTCAGGGCTGTCAGCTGGGTGAGTGGGGGAAGGAGGGGGGGTAAAACTGCCGGGGAGGGGGGGTGGGAAGGAAGAGGAGGTTAAATTAAGGTGGGGATGGGGGAAAGGTTGGATTAAATCAGTTAGGAGGGTGGATGGTGAATTCAATCAGCCTGGGATGAGGAGGGTGGGTTAAATCAGACAGAGACAAGGGGTTAAATCAGGCTATGTTGTAGGAGAAGGGGTTAATGCTGGTTGGGGCTGGGAAAATAGATTTGTGGCAGGTTAGGTTGTGGGAAAGGGTGTTGTTACAGGTTAGGATTGTGGGATGGGGGGGGTTAACCCTGGTTGGACTGTGGGATGGGGGGGGTTAACCCTGGTTGGACTGTGGGATGGGGGGGTTAACCCCAGTTAGACTGGGACGGGGGGTTAGCCCCAGTTAGGATTGTGGGATGGGGTGCTAACTCCAGTTAGGATTGTGGGATGGGGTTAACTCCAGTTAGGATTGTGGGATGGGGGTTAACCCTGGTTAGACTGGGACAGGGGTTAACCCCAGTTAGGATTGTGGGATGGGGGGTTAACTCCAGTTAGGATTGTGGGATGGGGGGGTTAATGCTGTTTCGAGTTTGGGATGGGTGCGGGGTTAACTCCGTTTCGAGTTTGGGATGGGTGCGGGGTTAACTCCATTTGGAGTGTGGGACGGGGGGTGGGGGTTAACGCCGGTTAGGCTGTGGGACGGGAGCAATAACGCTGATTACACTGTGGGATGGGTGGGCTAACACTGGTTGGATTGTGGGAAAGGGGATTAACCCTGGTTAGGACCACGGGACGGGGGGGGCTAACACCGGTTAGGACCACAGGACAGGGGTGGTTAACGCAGTCTGGAGTGTGTTTAGCGGTGGCTGGGAGAAGGTGTTTTTGATACAGGTCGGGATTGGGAGTTGACGGGGGCCTGATGAGGTGGGAGGTTAACGCAGGCTGGGTGAAGAGGGTGGTTTCTGTGGTCCGGGTGAGTAGGGGGTTAATGCAGGCTGGGAGGCCAAGTGAGGAGGGGAGGTTAATGTAGGCCAGGAGGGAGGGAGGAAGGTTTAAATGATGCAGAGAGAAGTGGTTAAACTGGCTGCAAAGGGGTGGGGGGGGGGATTTAATTGAGTTTGACTTGTTGGGTGAGAAGGGAAGAGAAGCAGCCATAACTTGGGTGGCCCAGAGAAAGGGAGGGTCAGCGAAGCAGGAGCTGGTTTAATGGTTAGTTCAGCCTGATTGCAAACGAGTCCTGGGATGGCGAGGGAGTGCGAGAGGATGAGCAATGTGACCTCACGCTGAAACAAGATGTTAGTTTGACCGGGAGTTGTTCAAAATATCCTGATAATTTTGTGGTGTGTGTTAATTAAGAATCAATACACGCCTTGCGTACCTTTCCCCCTGTGCGGCTAATGTATGTTATACCAACTGGAATCTGCCGGATGGCAATTAACACAGGTTTGTTGACCTTGTTTATGAGGTACTTACGTTTCTGATCCTGACTACATAATGTGTACAGTAGGTGTTTATGGTTTAAATCATCCCCTCTATACTTCAGAATCTCGTGGGATTTCTGGGATATTGATAGTATTTGGTCTATTGAGCACAGGGGAAGGGAGCTGAACCCCAAATGAGGTAACTTTTGTCAGTATTTATTATACCTTTTGGGTTACTTTGGAGATTTGCCAAACAGTTAACAAAAATATATACACTTTTTTATTAAGAATTAAAATCGAGCAGTTGTGAAATTTATTTATTTTCATCCAAGTACATTGTCGAATTTTTAAACTTAAGTTGGTGTCAGTATGTGTCTCACTTTGAATATTTTTAAGGCAGAGTTAGATAGATGAGTGGAAGGTTAATGTGTTAGATGGGAATATGGAATTGATGTAACAAATCAGTCATGATCTTACTGAATGGTGGAATAGGCTCCTGATCCTAATCAGGATCTAATCACATGGCCTATTCCTGATCCTAATTTGTATATCTGTATGAATCACAACCAGTATTGGCAAGAAGGACAACTGAACTGAGAAAAGAATCCCTGAATTAACTACAAGGTACCACTAAAGTGAAGATAACTTCCCAACTAAATGAAAACATCATTACCTCTGAGAAACTCCATACTGCCCAGGGCTTGCTGTAAGGCATCCAGCAGACCCTTCCTACTCACTCCCTGGAGTGAGAGGAGTTCTCCTGCCTCATGAGAGAGAACTGACAGAGTGTGGCCAGAGATCTAATGTGGTCAGCGAGACAGATCTCAGGTCAGCAGTGTAGGGTACAGGTCAGCAGGCACACACTCTGATCTATGGCAGAGGGTAAATGTGTGTGTTGAGTGGGGGAATTAGCCATTTTAATGGGGAGCCATAATAGTGACTTGGACATAATTTCATAGTTGACCTTTTGTGTCTGTGTCTTGGAAGCACACTATTCCTCTTGGTGATTGTTGAGTCAATCTATTGCCACCCACTGTCTGTCATAAAATGCTCAGAGAGGATGGCATTTGGTACCGAAGGAAAAGACAGACTGATTTGCATTCCTATATCACCTGTCACATCCTGCATCCCCATTCCCTCCACGCCATGTTTTTCCTGAGCAGTTCGTAGTATTTGTGTTACCTCAGGTATGGGTGCTGCTTGTGGAGTGGGGCTGACTGCGTTTAGAGGGGCTTGTTCCTGACCAGTATCTGAGCAGTCCAGTGACACAGCTGCTGCCTCTCAGCTCTGATCCTGGCCGCCGATGCTGTCTTTGTGGAGCTTGCATGTTTGCCCTTTAACTGCGGGCGTTTCCCAGGGTGCTTTGGTTTCCACCTACATCCTAAAGGCATGCATGTTGTTAAGTTAACTGGCCACTGTGAATTGCCCCTCATGTGCAGGTATGTGGTAGGATCTGGGGGTGGGGGGTGGAGTTGATATGAATGGGAGGAGGATAAAATGGGATCAGTGTAAATGGGTGCTTGATGGTCGGCATGGAGTGAAGGGCCTGTTTCTGTACTTTGACTCTATGGTCAGATCTACAAAGTGGTTGTTGGGTGAGGAGGGCTGCAACAAGTTCACAGGTAGAGATCACAGTACAGGCTGAACTTTGGAGAGAATGGGAGAAATGAGAAGTAAAAGTGCATTTAAACAATGATTGGTTTGACTCCAGGAATGCAAATCAAATGGCCATATTCCAGGAATGTGAAAAGGAAACATATTGATATTCCCATTAAAAAAATACAGGGAAAATGTATTACAAGTAAATAAATTGTAAGTAGGTTATGATTGGTGCAATGTGATGCATCATTTTTCCCAAGTTCTTTTGCATTGTGTTTAAAAGCCAATTATGTTTATTAAAAAAAGGAATTATTACTCTGTTTCCTGGAGCTCAATTGTTGTGCTTTAGATTCAGTCATGCTGGAGGTGGTGAGAATGTTAATTGTGTCTTGGTTGATATCTTTAGAATGAACTTGCTCTTTCCATTGTCTTTCATTGTCAAAGGAAGAAATGTAAGATGCAAGGTTATCTCCTCAAAGCAACACTCTGTAGGAAGGATGACAAAGCTTTGTAGAAGGCACAGATATTTATCTTCATGGCTCAATCATGAGGGGTTTTAGTTCTGTTGAGAGACTGGATAAAACTGCAGTCCTAAGAACAGAGAAGGTCAAGAGATTTGCTACTGATGCACAATGTGACAGAATGTTTTGATGGAGTAAGCAAAGTGGTTTAGTTGCCAAGAGGGTTGTTGACCAGAGGACACAGAACTGTAATGATTGACAACTAAACCAGAGGTGGTGTTTGGAATCAATAGTTTATAGAGCAAGTTATAGAACAACCTGCTGGAGAAAGAAGTGGACTCTGATTCAGTAGAAACTTTCAAAAAAGAACTGGAATTGTCAAGATGAATTGTAGAGCTATTGGGAAAGAACGGGGTAGTGAGATTAATTTGAACAACATGAGGACAGTGGGTGAAATAGTCTCCTATGGTGCTAAATCATCCTGTGAAATGGAGAAGGGGTTCCAGAATTAAAACAGCTCCTCTACTCACCTTGTAAATATGTTCTTTCTAATTAAACTTAAACAGTGAAAAAGGTTGACTGGCCTTTGAGTGGGTTTACTGTAGATTTACCTGAATAACTGAATGGATTCCAACTCCACAAACGCTTAATGTCTTCAGGAAAGGAGTGGTGGGGAATAAAGCAGTACTGATTGGTATTTACCACTGGCTGCTGACAGTGGGAACTGTTCTGCAAAGATTGTGAGTGGGAAATAATCAACTTTTCATCAGGCCTGTCGTTACCCCCCCCCCCCCCACACCCAAGATAGTTGGAGCATCAACTGAACCCTTCCCATAATTGACCTCCCCTCCTACCTCCTATAATCGGGGACCCTCTTGAGAGAGCCAAAAAATGGAAGGTAAATGCCCAGACCCAAGAAAGCAAATACATAACTCTGAAGTTCCTCTCCTTCCCTCCGTCAGTGAAGGGAGATCTCGCAAACCAAATGTCAAGGCGCTTAACTATGGTGTGATCATTGCCCTATTTGGGGAACAGTCCTGTCCTATCAAAGGTAGAGCTTCAGCTGTCAACACACCAGCAACATATTAAGGAGTTTCCTACTCTCTATGAGAAAATGGCAGCATTATATTGGTGCACAGTTGAAGCCAGTGTTGACTGGTCCTGTCAAAACTGGAGTCATCTTTCATTGCCTTTTGATTTTATTTTAAACCTGCTATTGATCTGGTCTCAGCTAAGTAGACCCAGGCCCTTTGCCCGATCCATGACAAAGCCACAATGACTGTACAAGAAGAGTTTGCTGGCCTCATTTCTGCTCATCCTTGGTTTCTTTCTCCACTCGTCTACGCAACCACTTCTCAAATGCACCATTGACCAATATCTCTGACTATGTCCCACCTCATGGATGGAAATTGGAAAACAGCAGAAGCTAGAAGTTTGAAACAAAACCAGAAAATGCTGGAAACACTCAGCAGGTCAGGCAGCATCTGTGGAGAGAGAAACAGAGATAACGCTTCAGTTCTTAAGACCCTTCATCAGAGGGTGGAAATGTTCTCTGCTTTCTTTTAAATCGAGGTTAAGTGCCTTGTCACCTTTTCCTTTGGGTAGTTTAACTCCCACTCCCAAATACAATTCAGCCCAATTATCCCTAATATTCTGAGGTTTGCAATCAACCAGGTCCTCTGCTCTGTGCACTCATTTAAGAGAAAAAGCAGGCTGTCCCCCTTAGCTCAACTCGTGGTGGGTTCCATGCAGCCATCAGCATCCCCCCCCCCGGTCGGGCTGTGTCCCCCTCCATCCTCCCCTCACACCAGGTCCTGTGCACCCATCTCCCCTGCACTGGCTCTTAGTCCTGGCAACATTTCAATCTTAAAATTCTCAGCCTTGCTTTACACCTTGCATCCCCACTTGAACACTGCTTTTCTCTTTCCGCAGTTGTCCAACATCTCTGCACTCCGGTTCTGACCTCTTGCTCATTAACATCTTCACCCCTTCACCATCATTAATTTGTAGTGAAGGTCACCTTGGGTACCCCAGCTTGATTCCTGCTCTCTCCCCGAACTTCTACAAGTCAAACCCTTATCATTCTTTCATTCTATCCAATCTCTCCTCCCTTTCCCAGGCTTGGAACTCCTCCCCAGCTTGTGTGTTCACCAAGAATTTGATTGGGATTCAACAACTCCTGGAAGTGTGCTGCCTCTAGCCATCAAAACGTGGGAAAGGGAAGAGGATATTCACCCCTTCAGACTTGGATTGGTGCCCTAACTGACTCTGACCTACTTTTTCTCCATACCTCTTAAAACATCCAATTAATAAAAACCTCCTAATCTCCATTTAAAATTAGCATTTGTCCCAGTGTCAGTTGCCAGTTACAGAAGAGAGTTCCAAACCTCTACCATTCTAAGAGAGAATTATTGCCTAACTTCACACTGAAAGACATGGTTCTAATATACTGGAGGAAAAAAAATCTCTCTTGCTCTCTCTGTACCTCATCAGTTCCCCTCAGTATCTTAAAAATGTCAATCACATTATTCTGTAATCTTCCGAATCACAGACATTGCACCCTAGTTAGAGCAATTGCTCGATATCATTGGACCCTTGCAGTTTAGGTTTCATTCTGGTATACAGCACTAACTCCAAGGACAATACATTGTGGTATCCAAAACTGGTGACAGTACTCCAGGTGTGGTCTAATCATACTTTGTTTTGCTGCAGCATATCCCATTGTAAACTATTCCTCCACATAGAAAGGCTACCAGAGAAGTGTGAGGTGGTACACTTTGGAAGGACAAACTCCAAGGCAGAGTACAAAGTTAATGGCAGGATTCTGGGTAGTGTGGAGGAGCAGAGGGATCTGGGGGTTCATATCCATAGATCCCTGAAAGTTACCTCACAGGTGAATAGGGTAGTTACGAAAGCTTATGGGATGTTAGCTTTCATAAGTTGAGGGATCGAGTTTAAGAGCTGTGAGGTAATGATGCAGCTCTATAAAACTCTGGTTAGACCACACTTAAAGTACTGTGTCCAGTTCTGGTCGCCTCATTATAGGAAGGATGTGGAAGCGTTGGAAAGGGTGCAGAGGAGATTTACCAGGATGCTGCCTGGTTTAGAGAGTATGCATTATGAGGAGGGACTAAGGGAGCTAGGGCTTTACTCTTTGGAGAGAAGGAGGATGAGAGGAGACATAATAGAGGTGTACAAAATATTAAGAGGTATAGATAGAATGGACAACCAGCACCGCTTTCCCAGGGCACCAATGCTCAATTCAAGAGGGCATGGCTTTAAAGTAATGGGTGGGAAATTCAAGGGAGATATCAGAGGAAGGTTTTTTTACCCAGAGAGTGGTTGGGGCATGGAATGCGCTGCCTGGGGCGGTGGTGGAGGCAGGTACATTGGTCAAATTCAAGAGATTACTAGATAGGCATATGGAGGAATTTAAAATAGAGGGATATGTGGGAGGAAGGGGTTAGATAGCCTTAGGTGAGGTTTAAAGGTCGGCACAACATTGTGGGCCGAAGGGCCTGTACTGTGCTATACTGTTCTATGTTCTACCACTCTAATAGTGTTTTTTTTAGTAATTTTCTGTACCTGTCCATAACACTTATTTATCAATGTACATGCACCCTGGCATCCACCTCCCTCTGATCACCCCGTCACTCCAAATCCCTTTGGATCTCCAAACATTTCAAGAACTCCTCTGTTTTCTCCTTTGTCAGACCAAAGTGAATGACTTCCCATTTGCCTACTTTAAAGTCCATTTGCCACAGTTTGCTATTCGCTCAATCTGTGGATATTTGTTTGGATTTAATGTTCTTCCCCCCTACACTGCCTCCAACGCTGCTGTCTTTGTGTCCCTTGCAGCCACCTCCTCAATCCAGATCCCCAACCGTGAGACTGCTAGATGCCAACATCAAAGGTGGCTGGAGGTTGTGCAAAGGAGGATGGTTTTCTCGGAATAAGATGCAGTTTCAGGGGAAGATGGCTGATGTCATATCTGACATTTCTCCAGACATGGTGATTGGGTGATGATAACAAGAAAGAATCTCTTCCAACTCCCTCCCCCTCCCCCCTGCCTGGGTAGAAATCAATTTTCATCTGTGTAGTGCCTTGCATGTGTAAAACATCCCAAGGATGTTTAACCCTAATCTAAAAAGCTGATATTAAAAAGCTGGAACAGATGGATCAGCATTTCCTAACGGAAGAGAGAACGGCAGAGAGGTTTGGTGGGGGGGAGTTCAAGAGCTTGGGTCCCAGAACACTAGAGATGAGCCTTCTGGGGTGATCCAGAACCCTTGGAGACTGTTCCTGCACTGTTAATTCAATAATCCTACAGTTGTGGAATTGTTTCGTGACTCGGTGATTTGAGGAGAATACAGATAGGAAAGGATTTGAAAAACAAAAGAGGAATTTGAAAGGATGAGAATTTTAAAATGAATGCTGTCTGTGGAATCTTGTGGGGATGGGAGAGAATGGAGAACACAGATTGCAATCCAGATATCCTCTTCACTGGAAAATCCATATTAATTCTCAGAATTCACTTTCTCAATTTCCTGTTCTGTTTGATTCTCTAATAGTTATTTCACTGTTCTTGCTGTGTTTTCTCTCTTGTGTACAAATCACTATCATTTTCTAATCACAATTGACGGGTACCATTGCTCAGTAATCTTGCCAAGTGGGTACCAGTGTTGGAACCTCTACAGGGGGAGCAACGTTTTCGGTGTTAAACAGTCACCATACTCCAGGTCACTTATTGTTTAATTGAAAGTCTTTTAACCTAATTTTGAAGATGGATTGGTGTTGGTTGCATGCTTCTAAATCAAAAGGTCATGGGGTTGAGTCCCCGTTCTGGAGTATTGGTGTCGTGTCAGAAGTAGTGTCTTTCAGACAAGATTCTAAACTAGGGCAAATGGGACAAGCTTGGATGGGTGTCTTGGTCAGTGTGGACCAGTAGTTGGGCCAAAGGGCCTGTTTCCGTACTCTGACTCTGGTGGATGTAAAAGATCCTTTTATTTACTCTTTCATGGGGTGTCTACATCACTGACAGGGATGACATTTTCTGTCTTTTCCTAATTGCCTCTGAATTGAATGGTGGGATGGGGGGGGGGGGGGGCACTTGTGTTACAATCACGTACCAGAACACCTTAAAAAGGAAGAAAATAGTTACTGTTTCTGGAGCACAGCCCCAATTCCCAAAGTATTTTACATCCAATAAAGTAATTCACTTTTTCCAAAGTGCAATCACTCTTTAACATTCAGCAGGGTAGCATGATCCCACAAAGTGACCAAATAATTCATCCTGAATCATCAAATGAGGTCTTTCTCATGATGTCAGTGTCTCCAACTTAAGGGTACAACATTTTGATTGCTGCATAGTACAATAAAAGCTTTGCTATCTGGCATCCATGGGGGTGCTGGCTAACTGAGAGTTAAGTATGTTTTTGCATAGTCACTAATGCCCTTCTGCCTCAGGAGGGGGGAATCTACAACACCAGCTATTGATGGTGTTGGTGAAGTTGCAGAGCTTGAGGTTTTCACACACGCTGCAGAGGCACTTTGCAGCAATTTTCAAATGCCTAAAACCAAGCTGCTTTTTCTTCAGAAAATTGCGGTGGATCACGTAGCGGCTTCACTTCCCGAGCAGAATAACTGAAATTCTTCTCCCAGAATTGGACAAACGATCCAGATCTTTTCCAAGGGAGGGGTGCATAGATAGCATAGAGAGTAAGAAACTTTTTTGCCTTATAGCAATGTCAAAAACCAGAGGATATGTTTCAAATAAGGGGTTAGAGGAGATCTGAGGAAAATATTTTTTACCCAGTGGATGATTGGAATCTGGAACACACTGCCTGAGATGATGATTGTGGAGGTAGGTATCTCACAGTATCCAGATGTACACTTATATCATCGAGACAGAGAAGACGAAGGAGTCTTCTGCTGGGAAGTAGTTACACAGCACAGAAACGGGCCCTGTGACCCAACTTGTCCATGGTGACCAAGATGTTTGCCTGAGCTAGTCCAGTTTGCCTGTGTTTAGCCCATATCCCTCTAAATCTTTTCTATCCACGTACCTGTGCAAATATGTCTCTTAAACATTGTAATTGTACCCGCCTCTACAGCTTCCTCTGCCGGCTCATTCTGTATACCCACTACCCTCTGGTGGAAAAAGTTGCCCTTGTAAATCTTTGCTCTGTCATCTTAAATCTACGCCCTCTAGTTTTAAGATTCCCCTATCCTGGGAAAAAAGTCTGTGACGATCCACCTTATCTACAGCTCTCATGCTTTGATATACCTCTATAAGGTCATTCCTCAAGTCTCTTGTGCACCAGAGAAAAACTCCCTGATACTCTGCATCAGTTGTGGAGAAAAATACCTGTTGGTAGACTTTCCTAATTGGTTGGTTGATGAACAGTAAAGTATCTAAAGGTCTTGTCTGATGTTTAGGGTGCACAAATCACCATGGCAACTGGGGAATTTAAATTAAATCAATCTAGAATAAAATGCTAATATTAATTAATGGTGACCATAAACTACCAGATTGTCATTAAAACATCAATCTAGTTCCTTCAGGAATGGAAATCTGGCAACTTCACTGGGTCTATATGTGACTCCAGAGATTCCAAAGTGTTTGAGTGTTACCTGCCAAATTAGAGATGGAGAATAAATGCTGGTCTAACCATCTATAGCTGACAAAATGTTAAAACCTTTTATGTTCTCATGAGTGGGTAAACAAAACCTCAGCTTAAGGTCTTGTGGAACGTTAGGTGGTGTCTGGGTTGGTATATTATAGGGGAAATTACGTCTGTATCACTGAAGTGGGAATGCTGTGTGATGCGCGATCCTCTCCAGTTTATCACCTCAAACCACAGTCCCTTCCCAGTGCCAGACCTATCAGCACCAATATCTCCGCTTTAGAGTTAAAATGACTCCAGATACACCGCATTTGTAAAGACTGAATCAGTAAATCATTCTGCTGTGTGATATTCGGTAGCTCACCCACCCACAGTAACAAAAGTAAAACTTCCCAGTATTTGTCAGTCTATTCGAGAGTCAAGTAGCACAGGAGACCATTCGGGTGCCTGTGCTGGCTCTTTTAAGGAGCTCTTTTAATTCATCTCATTCTTTCCAATTTCCTCTTAAGAGTTCCAGTTGGATCCATTTCCACTACCTTTTCAGGCAGCACATTCCACATCCCAACTTGATCTTTTTTTATAAAAGAAAAATACCCTTATCTGCCCCTACCTCAGTATTAAAGGGGAGTTGTTATTCAGATCAAAATGGTGGTATACTTGTCTGTCTCAGTTTGGAATGGGTGATCACAAACATGAGTTGCAAGAGTGCTCCAGGAATAAAAATTGATCCCTGGTGACTGGGAGTGATTTATCTGTTGAAATACAAGCCAGTTATATGTCTTGTAATTACATAAGATCCTCCATTGCAAGGTTCTATATTAAACTAGATTCGGGGGGTGGGGGGGGGGCAGGGTGGAGAAGAGTGTAAATCGATTTGAAAATCTGCATATTCAGGGGAAGGAAAAGGTTGTTCCACAGCCTATGTTTGATTTAATCGAGGTTGAAGGACAGTCCTGTCTCTGTTCAAGGGAAAAATTGGATCTGCCCAGAGATATTTCTCTCAATGAGATTTCAGAAGGAACAGCTGCAATAATTGGTGCTTGGTTTCAGAGCTGAATAGTATTGGGGGCATTTATTGGCCTATCATCCAATCCAGCTTGCTGGAGATGACGTATAGAAGGATAGCCAATCAGAGGCTGACCTGTGATGGTCTCTGTGCACTGCTTGTTTAACCATTTGTACTTGATCCATTTATACTTGTTATAAATTACGTGTAAATAAGTTGGATTTTTTAAAATTTTTGCCTGTCAGTGTGTTCTGACCAGTGATGTATTCTGTCTCTTGGATCTGCATTAAGAATGTACCTTTAATTCCAATGCATCTGTTATGGCCATTGTTTATTACTGATCTGTATAATCATGGATCACAGAGAAACAGGCATCTGGTGAGGCTCACCCATCGAGTGCAACAGCCACTCAGTACAGGCAGTACTTTGATCCCAGCAGTGCTGGGGACAGGGATGTATGTGTCAAGGTGCCTGATATCTGTGCATGATTAAATGCTGTGTGGTAGATATGTTTCTGCTTCACTAGGGGGTTTGTTGATTTTGTTTCTTTGTGTGTTAGTGTCTCTGAATACCAGAATGGTTGCAGCAGGAAATGAGGCCATTCAGCCTTCTCAATTCATACTGGCTCTATGTCAGAGCGATCCAGTTTGTCACAGTCCCCTCCCTCACCCCATAACCCTGCAAATTTCTTTTTCTCAAATACTTATCCAGCTCCCTTTTGAATGCAATCAAATCTGCCTCCACTTCTGCACCGGAAATGCCTTCACTACAATCCTGGCAGTTTAAGTAAAAGTTTTTTTTTCATTTTTGATTCCTTTGCCAGTTACCGTTTTGTTTTCCCCAATGGTCCCAATTCCTGCCCCATCTGCCATTGGTAACAACTAACGGTACTCTTTATGATTTTTAAATTGCATTCTATCAGCTCCCCTTGCGGCCACCTCTATTCCAAGGAAAACCGCGTGAGCTTCTACAGTCTATTCTTCATGCCTGGAAACATTTTGGTAAATCACTTCTGCGTCCTCTCAAGTGTGGTTCCAAGAACACTCCAGTTGTGGCTGAATTGGTGTTTTACAAAGGTTCACCATGACTTCCTGGTTCTTGTACTTTATGCCTCCTTCTATAACTCCAGGATCATGTATGCTTTTTACCATTTTTACCTTGCTGCTTTCAATGATAGCATCAGTGTCCCCATCTCTCTTTGTCTTGCTTTTTTCTCCCCCCCCCCCACCACCTTTTCTCTCTCTCCTCCTCGTGAGTGTGCATGCATGTAAGTGTTTGTGTGTATTTCTTTCCGTTAAGGTCATTGGAGGATTAACGTCCTCAATGGAATGAAACTGAGAGAAACGGGGAGGAGCTTAATGTGGATGGGAGAGAGAATAGGGAGTGAGAGAGAGTGCTGTTTACAGTGCACTGTCCACTCATTCATCTGCAATAAGGTTCACCATTTTCAGACAAAATTATAGCGTATTTCCATTGCATTCCATTTCAAAAAGAAAAAATCATCACATCCCTCTGTGGACCTGCTGCGATTCTGACCTGTCATTGTTCTCGATCTTCAATCTCATTCTTTGCAGTTCCCTGCTCTTGACACCTCTGGCTAATGAGACGGGAAGAGGGAAATCAGAAAATAACTGAGGCGTTGCACAGCTTGGAAGGGTCAGAGAAATAATGAGAAAGAAGACCGTGGCTGACAGACTGGGGGAAGGCAGGAGACTGAACGAGCAGGCGCGATTCTTGCGCAAGTTAGCAGAGCCATTGTGCTTGAGCAGATGAGCAAAACTAGGGGAGAAATTCAGGTAGCGTTCTCGTCGAATCCTGTAAGGTGCACAGTGTGAGAAGAGAACTGATACTTTCAAGCCTATTCTCTACATGTCTGCACAGCCTCCGAACCCTGCCGTTGCCCCACATTCCTGGAAAACCAAAGGAGTGTTCAGCTACCCAGGATTAAAGTGCAAGGAAACCTTGACCAAACTGCATGGCTTCCATTTATCCAGTGGCCTTAACGTGGCAAAACATCCCAAGGTGCTTTACAAGAGACTGAGCTACATTAAGGGATATCGAGACATTTCTATCTTCTCTTTCGTGTTTGTGGCTTTCTCTAGAACCTTTTCTTTCCAACTGCCAGCCTCTCACTCTCGCTCTTGTATATTGTGGTAAATTTTATTACCACACAGTGCAATAAAACCTTTTTTTTTTAACATTGCTACCACCTCTTGCAATGTTGGTTTTAAGAAGGTCCTTACAGGTCACGTTGAGGGAGGCATTTCAAGAGTTTATGAGCCACTGCAGTTGAAGGTACAGCTGCAATGCTGGAGCAATTAAAAGCATCAGTGCTTGAGTACAACCTGGATACCTGACCTATCCCTGGTGAGGCTAATCTGTGTTGGGTTTGGCTTGGGTATGGTTTAGGTTGGCCGTGGCTGGGTTGGATTTTAATACTGAAGGCCTGAGTTTGTGGAATGTAGAGGTCTTGGAAGGTTGGACTGAGGCAGGAAAAGTCAAGGCTGTGAAGGGATTTGGAACATGGGGGTTTTAAAATCAGGGTGTTAGCAACTGGGAACTCGAACAGAAGAAGTGGTAGGCCATTCGAGAGCTCCAGCCTATTCCACCATTCTTTGGGAACATGATACAAATGGTTATTGGTCTCTATTCCCCTTCACCTGTGATTCTACTGTAGTCCATATAGTCTTTTGAGCCTTAGGTATACTTGATAACTTGACAGCTCCAGCTCCCAGAAATCCAAAGGGGGAAGAAATTCTGAGAATATCTCAGTCTTAGATGGGTGATCTCCCTTATCCTGAGACTGTCTCTTAGCTTCGGACTCCCCACCAGGGGAAATGTTCCTGTAGCATCTATCCTGTCTTCTGAACTCTGGAGTCTTGGCCCAGTTTGCTCCAACTTTCCTGAGATTGTCCATCCCAGTAGGTCAGTGAACACAGTGGGTGAGGGGTGAATGGGACTTGGAACGAGTAAGGGCATGGGGTCCCTCTGCATGTTCAAGGTTACGGAGCATGGGAGCCCAGTTAGGAGAATGTTGGAATAGTTAAGATGGATAGTCGAGGAGATGCAGTGTTGTTTTTCTGAATTGGGGGTGGAGGCAGGGATCCAAGTTATGACTTTGGTTGTTGGATTTGGAATGGAAGCGAGTTTGAAGAGGTGCAAGACTGCTATACAAAAGCCAAATGTGGGGAATTCAAATTAAATTTAAATCACAAGAGTGACAAACTGGAAGGGATAACTGATGGATAGATGCCAGGAGATGCCTCACACAGAAGGAAGCACAGCTGTGTCTTTATGGATGAATGAGTTTGGGTCCAATGTCATTCACCATCCAGAATCATTTGTCAGTATTGTTGCCTGGTTTACCGAGGAACTTAATTCCAAAGCTCCTAATAGTGCAGGAATGTAGCTTTTAGTTCTGACCACACCACCTCAATCAAGGCTGTGTCTTTGAGTTTTCTCCAAATTGTTTGAAAACCCAACCTTTGCAAAACTCTGTCCAAAAAGTACACCTGAGGGTTTTGAGCCCATTGTGCACTTTTGGTAATAAGATAGACCAACACCTCTGCAGTGCCTTGTCTTATTAGGGGATGTCTCTTCAAGGACAGTGGATTGGCCTTGGAAGTGCAGTTATAGGATAATTAAGGCATAGAGGTGAGGTCTATTGTGCTAGCCTCTTCTGGAGCAGTTCTGCCAGTGTCCTTCCCCGACCCCACTGTAGCTCTGCAAGTTGTCCTCTCTCACATGCCCCCTCAAAGTCCTGCTTGATTCTGTTTGTATATTAAGGGCTGTGGGCTCCAAGTCATTACTGTTTCCTGCATTTAAAAAGAAGCTCACATCTCTCTTGTATCTGTCGCACATGGTTTTAAATCTGTCTGCCTGACCCTTGAACCATTTAATGGGAACAGCTTTACCCTATCTAAACTAATCACCATTGTTTTGTGAAGAGATATGGCAGCTTGCATTAGACTGCACTGGTGCTTTTTTTTTGTTAAATGCCTTGGGATGATTTACTATTTTAAAGTGGCAGATTTTTAAGTGTCTGTTACCAGATGGAGTTGGACTCCCATAGGGAGTGTTTTCAACGGATGGTACAAGGGGGCTTCTCACCATGATCCCGTCAAGGGCAATTAAGGATGGCACTAAATGATGACCTTCGGGTGACTTCCACATTGCATGGGCGAATCAAAGAGATTATTCTCGTCTCAGGATTGCCACGCACCAGCGTCTCACCAATTACACCGTGCAAAATTTCCAGCTCTTTCATCACTCCCCTCGTGCTTCCTCTGTGACCTTTAGCAGCACTTTGAGGAACAAAGTGGCAACAGTGAAACCAAATTAACGTTGGTATATTTAGATCCCGCCTGAGGTTCACGTGGGACCGGTCCTCTACCCCTTCTGCCACGGCACGAGGAACGACACAGCAGCATTGAGGCAGTTCCCACATGAGTTTTCTTGTGACCAGCCCTTTGTGTTAGGCACCAGGCGATTCTGTATTTGGGTTTCAAACAATGGAACCCGACCATGTAACTCCAGGTAGGCACCCTTGAGGTGGATCCGAGGGAGCGACTTACTGTCAGAACCATACTGCTGTTGGAAGGGCCATTTTTTTTGTAGCAAGCTTTAAGCCTCTTTCTTAATGTGGCTGTTAAATCAGTCTTTCAAAGAATAGATGTTTTCACTGGTGTAAAAACAAGAAAATGCTGAAAATCCTTAGCGGGTCAGGCAGCATCTGTAGAAAGCAAAACAGAATTCATGGTTCGGGCCAGTCCCCTTTGGTCTGAACCTCTCTCCACAGGTGCTGTCTGACCTGCAGAGTACTTCAAGCTTGTTTTTCCCTTTCCTAGCCTATCTTTCTCTTTTTTTTTCTCCTCGCCAAAATATTTTTTCCCTCCCCTCCCCCCATGGGGTGCCTGCCTCCATACCTTTGACCCATCCCCTGGTGGATCTGCTCTCCCCTCCTCCCCCACATCTGCCTATCATTATCTCCTACCTGTATCTACCTATCACCACCTTGTGCCCACCCCACCTCCCCTCTTTTGTCAGGTGGAAACACTGCTCTGTTTCCACCCCTCCCCCCCATACATTGGGCTTCCCCTTTTCCTATCTTCAGTTGTGAAGAAGGGTCCTGACCCGAAATATTGATTGTTTTTCTCTGTGGATGCTGTCTGGCCTGCTGAGATCCTCCAGCATCTGCAGTCCTTTGTTTCTCCAGTATTTATGGTATTTTGCATTTGACTGCTCCCAATTATTCAGGGAGCCAATATCAAAATACAACAGTAACCGCACTTCATTGACTGATGGGATGACTGGTAGCCTTGTTTTAGTTCGGTTATTGATCGAGTAATTGGCACTGAAATAGGCCATTGGGACCAGGTGCTGGTGTTTCTGTTCCACATGAGCCTCCTCTTTTCCCTTTCCAACTGCCCCATCACCAAATCCTTCCATTTCCTGTCTTCCTCGTGCATTTATTCAGCTTCCTCACCAACCCGTGTCTGCTTTTCACCTCAGCCAATCTCTGTGGGAGCAGGTTCCATATTCTCGCCACTTTGGATAAAAAAGTTTCTCCTGAAACTCTTACTGCATTTATTAGTGACTGACAGTCTTTCAGTTAAGGCCAATAGTTGTGGTCTCCTTCACAAGCAAAAAACACTTGTTAATCAGAGTGTAAACCATCGGCCGAATAGCCTCCTTTTGGACTGAGATTTTTCCATCACAATTAGTCATGGGTGAGGTACTGGAAGGTAGCTAACGTTCCCGTATTCAAAAAGGGTGGTAGGGATGAGCCTGGAATCTACAGGCCAGTGAGCCTTGCATCAATAGTAGGGAAACTATAAGAAAAAATTCTTAAGGGGTAGGATATATGATCACTTGGATTAGGGGGAGTCAATGTGGTTTTGTACATGTGAAATCCTGCCTCTCAAACCTTAGCGTTTTGAGGCGGGTACTAAGAAAATTGATGAAGGCAAGGTGGAAGATGTGGTATACATGGACTTTAGTGAGGCTTTTCAGGTCCTGCATGGTAGGCTGGTCCAGAAAGTTTTGGGACTTGGGGTGTTTTGGAAAACTGATCCAAAACTGGCTTGGTGACAAGAGGCAGAGGTTAGTGGTGGAGGGTTGTTCCTCTGACTGGAAGTCTGTAACCAGTGATGTACTGCAGGGATCGGTGCTGCAATCTTGTTGTTGATGAGATTGTCTGTGGTCTGATGATTAAGTTTGCTGAAGACATAAAGATTGGTGGAGTTGTAGAAAGCGAGGATATTGCCTGAGGATCAGCTGAAAAGTTGGGCAAGGTGGTAGCAGATGGAATTTAATCCAAACAAGTGTGAGGTAATGAATTTTGGGTCGTCTAATATTGGCCAGATATATACAGTAAACGGCAGGGACCTTAGAAGCATTGATGTACAGAGGGACCTTCGGGTGCAAGTTCATAGCTCCTTGAAACTGATGATCTTGTGGACGGGTAGTGAAGAAGTCGTTTAGCTTCTTGTCTTCATAGGCTGGGATATTGAGAATAACAGTTGGGACATCATGTTGCAACTCACTGCTGCCGTCTGAGGTTCCCACCTGCTTCAAAAGAGCAGCAATCATACTGGTTCCCAAGAAGAGCAGGGTGAGCTTCCTCAATGACTTGTCGCCTGGTAGCACTCATATCTTCTGTGATAAAGTGCTTTGAGAGGTTGGCCATGACTAAAATTAACTCCTGCCTGAGCAAGGGCCTGGACTCGCTGCTATTTGCCTACCGCCACAACAGGTCTACAGCAGACGCAATCTCATTGGCTCACCACTTGGCTTTGGAGCACCTAGACAACAGCAAAACATATGTCAGGCTGCTGTTTATCGATTACAGCTCAGCATTCTACACTATCATCCCCTCAGTGCTAATCAACAAGCTTCAAAACCTGGCCTCTGTACCTCCCTCTGCAACTGGATCCTTGACTTCCTTATCAGGAGACCACAGACAGTAATAACATCTCCTCCTCACTGATAATCAATGCAGGCACACTTCAAGAATTGTGTGCTTAGCTCACTGCTCTGCTCTCTCTACACTCATAACTGTGTGGCTAGGTACAACAAATGCCATCTATAAATTTGCTGATAACACCACTGTTGTTGGCAGAATCTCAGATGGCGATGAGGAGGTGTACAGGACTGAGATAGATTGACTGGTTGAGTGGTGTTGCGACAACAACCTCGCACTCAATGTCAGCAAGACCAATGAATTGATTGTGGACTTCAGGAAGGGGAAGTCAGGAGAACACACACCAGTCCTCATTGAGGGGTCAGTGGTGGAAAGGGTGAGCAGCTTCAAGTTCCTGGGCGTCAACATCTCAGAACATCTATCTTGGGCCCAACACATTGATGCAATCACGAAGGAGGCTTGCCAGTAGCTCTGCTTCATTAGGAGTTTGAGGAGATTTGGTATGTCTCCAAAGACACTTGCAAATTTCTACAGATGTACGGTGGAGAGCATTCTGACTGGCTGCATCACTGCCTGGTGTGGAGGTTCCAATGTTCAAGATCGCAAGAGGCTGCAGAGGGTTGTAGACTCAGCCAGCTCTATCATGGGCACAACCCTCCCTGCCATCAAGGACACCTTCAAGAGTTGGTGCCTCAAGAAGGTGACATCCATCATTAAGGACCCTCACCATCCGGGACATGCCCTCTTCACATTACTACCATCAGGGAGGAGGTACAGGAGCCTGAAGACCCACACTCAATGATATAGGAACAGTTTTTTCCCCTCTGACATCAGATTTGTGAACAGTCCATGAACACTACCTTGTTATTCCTCTTTTGCATTTTTTATTTATTTTTGTGACTTATAGTAATATGTATGTCTTGCATTGTACTGCTGCCGCAAAACAACACATTTCACAACTTGTGTCAGTGATAATAAATCTGATTCTGAGCTATACAGGACTGGTTAGGCCACATTTGGAATACTGTGTACTGTTCTGGTCACCATACTATAGTGGTAGTGCTCGAAAGAGTGCAGAAGAGATTCACCAGAATGTTGCAAGGAGTCGAGGACTTTAGATACAAGGAGAGATTGGACAGGGTGGGATTGTTCTCGCTGGAGGGAAGGAGGCTGAGGAGTGACCTTAGAGGTTTATAAAAATTATGAAGGGTATAGATAGGGTAGATAACAATAGCTATTTTCCAAGAATCGGGGAGTCTAAAACTAGAGTATGTAGGTTTAGGGTGAAAGGGATTTAAAGGAGATCTGTGGGGCAAGGTTTTCACACAGAGGGTGGTTGGTATGTGAAACTGTCTACCAGAGTAGGTGGTAGAGGCAGGTACAATCACAGTGTTTATAAAGCATTTGGATAAGTACATGGAAAGGAAAGATTTAGAGGGATATGGGCCAAATGCAGGAAAATGGGATTAGCATAGATGGGCATCTCGGTTGGCATGGACAAGTCGGACTGAAGAGCCATTTTCTGTACTCTGTCATTATGAATTTTGATGAGCACAGAAACATCTTTGCTCTGTCTACCCTGTCAAGTTTTTAAACTGTCTTCCACTTAAGCCTTGCCCTGTTTCCTGATGGATGTAACACCAGTTCAATTTACTTGACATAGTTTTTCTGTCCTCTCTGCTATAAAGGAAAACTCTCCCCCACTGGCAGATTCACCTCTTCCTCCACCCCATTGTCGATGTAGCTAGAACACGGGAAAACAAATAAAACTGCAGATCCTGGAATCTGAAAGTGAAAAAGAAATGCTGGAAGAGTACGGCACAGTAGGTGCAGCTCGTCCAACTGTTGCCTCTCAGCTCCAGGGACCTTG
Source organism: Pristis pectinata (assembly GCF_009764475.1). Classification (NCBI taxonomy): domain Eukaryota; kingdom Metazoa; phylum Chordata; class Chondrichthyes; order Rhinopristiformes; family Pristidae; genus Pristis; species Pristis pectinata. Next base: position 11,363,066 of record NC_067437.1, read on the forward strand.
GTTCAATCCTGACCTCTGGAGCACTGTCTGTGGAAAGAGAAACCAGTTAATGTGTCAAGTCAGGGACCTTTGCTCAGTATGGGGAAGAGTGGAGGGGTTACAGATTTCAAAGCATTTGGGGGAGGAGTGGGATATAAGACCCACACCTGTGTGGAGATTAGTTAAAACGGATTGGGGGATAAGGAGTGTAAGTATAGACTGTTAGGCATTTTATAGAAACAGCTGAGAAAGGGACATGAGTATGATGATTGGAAATGATGAGAGAGCAGGTTATCTGAAGTTGGAAAATTCGTAGTTCATTCCAGAAGGTTGCAAGTCCACAGACAATAGAAGTGGCAGTAAATGCCATTCCTCCAGCACCCTGCAGGCCCGTAACTCGCTGGAACCCCTCTGCCCCTCCAATTAAGGCCTCTCCATTTCCCCCAAATGTGATTGTTCTACCAGTGGCAGCAATGCCTTCAGATATCTACTCTGAAATTCCCACTCCAAGCCCCTACACTCTTTTTCTCTTTTTAAGGCACTCCTCTCCATCTTGTAGTAACCTGACCTAATATCTCCTCCTGTAGTGTCTATGTTTGTTTGAGGATGCTGGGATCTTGGAACAGTTTACTCTTTTAAAGACTACCCCTTCTATTTGTGTTGTCACTTTCAGGGAGCTATGGACTTGCATCCCAAGATCCCTCTACATCAGTGCTCCTAAGGGTCCTGCCATTTACTGTATACTTTCCCCTTGCATTTGACCTGCCAAAGTGCAACACTTCACACTTGTATGGATTAAACTCCATCTGCCATTTCTCTGCCCATGCTTCCAACTGGTCTATATTCTGCTGAATCCTCTGACAACCTTCCTCACTATCCACAACTCCTCCAATTTTTGTGTTATCTACAGATTTACTAATCAGCCCACCTACACTTCTGTCCAAATCATATATAGGTCCCAGCACTGATCCTTACAGAACACCACTGGTCACAGACCTCCAGTCAGAGTAACACCCCTCCATCACCACCCTCTTCTATGGACAAGCCAATTTTGAATCCAGTCTACCAAGTCTCGATGGATCCTCACCAATTTTTATCAATGCACCATAGAAAGCATCCTACCTGGATGGATCACGGCTTGGTACGGCAACTGCTCTGCCCGAGACCGCACGAAACTGCAGAGAGTTGTGGACACAGCTCAGCACATCATGGAAACCAACCTCCCCTCCATGGACTCTGTCTATACTTCTCGCTGCCTCGATAAAACAGCCAGCGTAATTAAAGACCCCATTCACCCTGGACATTCTCTCTTCTCCCCTCTCCCATCAGGCAAAAGGTACAAAAGCCTGAAAGCACGTACCACCGGTCAAGGACAGCTTTTATCCTGCTGTTATAAGACTATTGAACGGTCCCCTAGTACAATAAGATGGACTCTTGACCTCACAATCTAGCTCATCGTGGCCTTGCACCTCATTGTCTGCCTGCACTACACTTTCTCTGTAGCTGTTACACTTTATTCTGCATTCTGTTATTGTTTTACATTGTACTACCTCAATGCACAGTTGTAATGGAATGATCTATATGGATGGCATGCAAAACAAAGCTTTTCACTGTACTTCGGTACATGTGACAATAATAAACCAATTTACCAATTTATCCCATGTGCCTTAATCTTCTGGATCAACCTACCGTGAATGACCTTGTCAAAAGCTTTACTAAAGTCCATGTATACAACATCCATTGCCATATCAGTCATCTTTGTCACCTCCTCAAGAAACTCAATCATGTTTGCAAGACATGACCTCCCCCTCACAAAGCCATGCTGACTATCCCTAATAACTCTGTGCTTTCCCAGGTGCAAGTGGATCCTATCCCTAAGAATCGTTTCCAGTAATTTCCCTACCACTGATGTAAGGCTCACTGGCATATAACTTCCTGGCTTGTCTCTGCTGCCCTTCCAAAATAGAACGACATTAGATATTCGCCAGTCCTCTGAGACTTTGCCTGTGGCAAAAGAGGATACAACGATCTGTGTCAAGGGCCCAGCAATCTCCTCTATTGCCTCTCTCAATAACCTGGTATATATCCCATCAGACCCTGGGGACTTATCCATCTTAATGCTCTTCAAGAGACCCCACAACACCTCCGGATATCAACATGCCCTGGAACATCAGCATATCCCTCCCTGATCTCACTATCATCCACGTCCTCCTTGGTGAATACAGATACGAAGTACTCATTTAGTAGCTCACCCATTTCCTCTGGCTCCAGGCATAAATTCCCTCCTTTGTCCTTGAGTGGTCCTACCCTCTCCCTAGTGACCCTCTTGTTTTTAACGTATGTATAAAACACCTTGGAATTCTCTTTAATCCTACACTGATCCCATTTTGTTCTCCCCACACTCCCATCAACCCCTCCCAGATCCTACTATGGGGCAATTTACATTGGCCAATTAACCCACTAACCCGCACGTCTCTTGGATGTGCGAGGAGACTCGAACAACACCCAGGGCAACCCACACGGCTACGGGGAGATGATGCAAACTCCACGCAGACAGCATCCGAGGTCGGGATCGAACTGAGGTCACTGGAGCTGTGAGGCAACAGCTTTACTTCTGCACCACTGTGCTGCTCTAATTAGAGTCACACTGGCTAGGGTTGCTTTCCTTGAAGGAATTACAGTGAATCGGTTGGGTTTTGTGATAACTCCAGTGTTTTTTTTTACAGTCAGCAGCAATCTTTTATTATATATCAAATTTATTTAACTGAATTTCAGTTTCCTGGCTGCTGTGGTGGGATTTTGAACTAGTGTCTGTGTTGTTAGTCCTGGTGTCTGAATTACCAGTCCAACGATTAGTCCTATGTGTCTGTTCTTGATGCATTACGGGAAGGGAGGGTACAAAACAAAAAGGTAGAACAGAAGATGCCTAGAACCAGAATGAAGTGGTCATGGGGATGACAAAGGGAAGAAGGTGCTATGTGAGGTGCAGGCAAAGCCAGAGACCCTTCTGTCTGAACGTTGTAGCCTCTGTGGTGCTCTCTCAGCGGGGATCAAACACTGGATCTAATGTTAATCCTTTCCCCGATAATCGACGGGACTTCATTACATTGCGTGACCCAAGTGGCTGCTGTGAAAGCATTGTCAAGAATTATTTGGCCCAAGAATAGAATTTGTCATAGTCATACAACACAGAAACAGGCCCTTCGGCCCACCGAGGCTGTCCTGACCATTAAGCACCCATTTACACTAATCCTACGCTAATCCCATTTTATTCTCCCCACATTCCCATTAACTTCCCCCACTCACCTTCCCTTTGTAATCCCCATGACCACTCACCTACACACTCGAGGCAATTTACGGTGGCCAATTAGTCCACTGACCTGCACTTCCATGGGACTTAGGAGGAAGTGAGAGCACCCAGAGGAAACCCAAGTGGTCCCAGGGAGAACGTGCAAACTCTACACAGACAGAACCCAAGGTGAGGACTGAACCTGGGTCTCTGGAGATGTGATGCAGCAACAATACTAGCTACACCAGTGCGCCACCCTGATTTTGTTTTAAAGATCTTTTTCATACTTCAACACAGAGATGAAGAAGTGTCAAATTACAGTGGCATGCAAAAGTTTGAGCACCCCGGTCAAAATTTCTGTTACTGTGAATAGTTAAGTGAGTAGAAGATAAACTGATCTCCAAAAGTCAAAGTTAAAGATGAAACATTCTTTTCAACATTTTGAGCAAGATTAGTGTATTATTTTTGTTTTGTACAATTTTAGAGTGAAAAAAGGAAAGGAGCACCATGCAAAAGTTTAAGCACCCCAAGAGAGTTGAGCTCTCGGATAACTTTTACCAAGGTCTCAGACCTTCATTAGCTTGTTAGGGCTATGGCTTGTTCACAGTCATCGTGAGGAAAGGCCAGGTGATGCAAATTTCAAAGCTTTATAAATACCCTGACTCCTCAAACCTTGTCCCAACAATCAGCAGCCATGGGCTCCTCTAAGCAGCTGCCTAGCCCTCTGAACATTAAAATAAATGATGCCAACAAAGCAGGAGAAGGTTGTAAGAAGATAGCAAAGTGTTTTCAGATAGCCCTTTCCTCAGTTCGTTATGTAATTAAGAAATGGCAGTTAACAGGAACGGTGGAGGTCTGGAAGACCAAGAGAACTTCCCGAGAGAACTGCTCGTAGGATTGCTAGAAAGGCAAATCAAAACCCCCATTTGACTGCAAAAGACCTTCAGGAAGATTTAGCAGACTCTAGAGTGGTGGTGCACTGTTCTACTGTGAAGCGACACCTGCACAAATATGACCTTCATGGAAGAGTCATCAGAAAAAAACCTTTCCTGCGTCCTCACCACAAAATTCAGCATCAGAAGTTTGCAAAGGAACATCTAAACAAGCCTGATGCATTTTGGAAACAAGTCCTGTGGACTGATGAAGTTAAAATAGAACTTCTTGGCCACAATGAGCAAAGGTATGTTTGGAGAAAAAAGGGTGCAGAATTTCATGAAAAGAACACCTCTCCAACTGTCAAGCATGGGGGTGGATCAATCATGCTTTGGGCTTGTGTTGCAGCCAGTGGCATGGGGAACATTTCACTGGTAGAGGGAAGAATGAATTCAATTAAATACCAGCAAATTCTGGAAGCAAACATCACACCATCTGTAAAAAAAAAGAGCTGAAGATGAAAAGAGGATAATGATCCTAAACACACCTCAAAATCCACAATGGACTACCTCAAGAGGTACAAACTGAAGGTTTTGCCATGGCCCTCACAGTCCCCCGACCTAAACATCATCGAAAATCTATGGATAGACCTCAAAAGAGCAGTGCATGCAAGACGGCCCAAGAATCTCACAGAACTAGAAGGCTTTTGCAAGGAAGAATGGGTGAAAATCCCCCAAACAAGAATTGAAAGGCTCTTGGCTGGCTGCAGAAAGCGTGTACAAGCTGTGATATTTGCCAAAGGGGGTGTTACTGACCATTCAGGGTGCCCAAACTTTTGCTTCGGGCCCTTTTCCTTTTTTGTTATTTTGAAACTGTAAAAGATGGAAATAAAAAAGTAATCTTGCTTAAAATATTAAAGAAATGTGTCATCTTTAACTTTATGCCTTTTGGAAATCAGGTCATCTTTTATTCACTTAGCTATTCACAGTAATGTAAATTTTGACCAGGGGTGCCCAAACTTTTGCATGCCACTGTATTTGTAACACTAAGGTAATAGGAGTCAATGTTGTAATGTATTACACTGCAGTAGGGTTGGGATACCACAGGCTTGATGAGTCCTGGAGTTCCATAGTGTTGCTCTCAAAAATTAAAGTACATCTTCCCTGAAACTAATTGTTTGAACTTCTGCAGAAAGGTTGCCAGCTCTTCCACAATACTGATTAAAATCACGCGACTTTCCTGTGTGATTGTGACCGGTAATCTCCCCCCCCCTCATCCTTCTCAGTTGGTCTTCAGCCTTGACACAGTTGGCCCTGCTCTCCTCCCCCAATGTCACCCCACTGCTCAAAATAGATTACAGTTCAGCATCTTAACCACTTGTACCACCACTGTCCCAAAACAGTTGCCCAAGGATGGAGTCGGTTAGTTTTGTGATGGTGGCTGATCACAAGGGCTTCATCTTCCCAGTATGTAGTTGGCAGGTCAAAGTTTGCAGACGCAGGAGGGAGAGAGTCCTTAGTGACTTTGATCAGAGCTTCTTCACTGCAGAGACCCAAATTCACCTGTAGAATTTAAATTCTGTTAATCAAATTGAAATTACAGAAGGTTTGGTCATTAACAATGATAACTACAAAACCACTGGATTGTCATAAAAAACCTGTTGGTTCACTTGTGTCCTTTGGGGAGAAGTTTTGCTGTATGCAACTCCAAACCCAACGTGGTTGACTGAAATAGCCACTCAGTTGCACCATTAATGGTATGTTGAAATGAAGGAATAAGATGGAGGGAGCACCCAGCATTGCATTCTGACACTGTTGAATTGTTCCCAGTTCAGTCAGCCTTGCAAAGTCTTCCTCATGAACATCTGGGGACTGGTGCCCAAATTAGGAGACCGGTCTCACTGATTAGTCAAGCAACAGCCTGGTGTAGTTGTACTCACAGAATCCTACCTTGTTGACAACGTGCCAGACTTCTCCATTGCAATCCCTGGGTGCGTCCTGTCCCACCCACAGGACTGACTCACCAGAGGAGGCAGCACTGTGGTGTACAGCCAGAAGAGAGTATCCCTCATGAAGTATTGGTTTATTATTGTCACCTGTACTGAAATACAGTGAAAAGCTTTTGTTTGCGTGCCATCCAGACAGATCATTCCGTACATAAGTACGTCAAGGCAGTAGAAAGCAAAACGGAATGCAGAATAAAGTAACACACAAAATGCTGGGGGAGCTCAGCGGGGCAGGCAGCATCTATGGAGGGAAATGGATAGTTGACGTTTTGGGTTGGGACCCTTCATCTGGACTCAAAGTGTAGAAATGCAGAATAAAGTGTTGCAGTTACCAAGAAAGTGCAGCGCAGGTAAACAACTAAACTGCAAGGACTATGACGAGGTAGACTGGAAGATCAACAGTTTGTTTTTTTACTTGTATTAGAGGTCTGTTCAAGGCTCTGATGAACCGCGGGATGGAAGGTGTCCTTGCGCCTGGTGCTAAATGTTCTCAAGGGAGAAGAGGGAATGACTGGTGTGGGAGGGGTCCTTGATTATGTTGGCTGCTTTTCTGAGGCAGTGGGAAGTGTAGACAGTCAATGGAGGAGAAGCTGGTTTTCGTGGTAGACCGGGCAATGTTCACAGTTGTCTGCAATTTCTTGCAGTCTTGGGCTGAGCAGTTGCCATATCAAGTCAAACTTGGACAAGGAACCTCCTGATTCCCACCTCCCTCAAGGGCTGCTCCATGTTGACCAACACTTGGTAGAAGTGCTGAAAGTAGTAAGGGCACAGAATGTACTGTGAATGGGGACTTCAGTGTCCATCACCAAGAGGTTTGGTAGCTCCACCACTTAACTGGCTAACTTCTGAGGGACGTAGTTGCTAGTCTGGGTCTGCACCAGGTAAGTGAACCAACATGAGGGATAAAGCTGCTTGATCTTGTCCTCCCCAATCTACCAGTGTTCACGACAGCACTGGTAGAAGTGGCCACCATACAGTCCTTGTGGAGACACCCATGTTCACATTGAGAAAACCTTTTACTCTGTTGCCTGGCATGACTGTCATGCTAAATGAGATGGACAGACCAGATCCGGCAGTTCGTAGTTGGGCCTCCGTGAAGTGCCGGGACCTTCTGAAATGTATGCCACCTCGATCTTCGTGCTACCATTACTATCACGCCAGAGGATCAACCCTAATACAGAAGGGAATGCTGGGGGGAGCAGCAGGCAAACCTTAAAAATGTCAAGGTGCCAGTCTAATCAAGCAGCAACACTAAACAGCATGCAACAGACAGAGCTAAGTCACCTTATGATAAACAGATTGATTCAGAGCTCTGCAGTCTGTCCACGTGTGGTTGTGTATGATGGGGGGACAGGGAATCAGCTAACGGCTGAAGAGGGTTCCAAGGTCATCGCAATCCTCGGTGATGGTGGTGCTCAGCATGTGAATGCTAATGATGAGGTTGAAGCAACGTTTAGTCTCATTCTGAACACGTTCAGCCGGAAGTTCCAAGTAGACAATCCATCTCTGCTTCTTCCTGAGATCCCACCATGACAGAAGCCACTCTTCAGTCAACTCTGGTCACTCTGGGTGATATTAAGAAATGGCTGAGAGCATTGGAAACAGCAAAGTGTACGAGACCTAGCAACGTGTGGTAGCCCTCTAGAACTAGATGCTCCTCTAGCCAAGCTGTTCGGGTACACAGTCACAACAGGAGAAGCTACCCGCCAGTGTGAAAAATTGCCGAGCTGTGTCCTGCCCAAGAAAGCAGGACAAATCCAATCCAGCTAATTACTGCTCAGCCTCCTCTTGATCATCAGCAAGGTGATAAAAGGGGTTGTTGACGGTGCACACTCTCCAATAACTTGCTCTCTGATGTCCATTTGGGTTTTGCCAAGATGACCTTGGTTGCAGACCTCATCACAGCCTTGGTCCAAACTTGGACCAAAGAGCTAAGTTCCTGAGGTAAGAGTGACTGTTCTTGACATCGAGGAGTGGTGTCAGGGAGCCCCGGTAAAAGTGGGCAGTGGGAACCAAGTGGGAAATACTCCAGTGGTTGGCGTCCTACCTCACATAAAGGAGGATGGTTGTGGTTGTTGTAGATTAATCATCCCAGTCCCAAGATATCACTGCAGGAATGGGGTGTGTTAGGTCTAAGCATCTTCACCTGCTTCATCACTGATCTTCCTTCCATCATAAGGTCAAAAGGGTGGATGTTTATAGTTGATTACACAATGTTCAATTCTATTCTCAACACCTCAGCAAATAAAGCAGTCCATGCTGCCCTGTAGCAAGACCTGAACAACATTCAGCCATGGGGTGATAAACGTATCAAGTAACAACTGCACCACTAAAGTGGTCGGCAATGATCACCTCCCACAAGAGAGTCTAACCACCTAACCTTGACATTCAATGGGATTACCATCGTTGCATCTCCACCATCAACATTCTGGTCACCATTGACCAGAAACTCAACTAGTCCAACCACATAAATATTGTGGCTACAAGAGCAGGTCAGAGGGTGGGTATTCTGTGGTGAATGATTCACCCCCTGATAGCCAAAGTCTTTCCACATGCTGCAAATGAGTTTTATGGAATTATCTCAATTTGTTTGGAAGAGTGCAGCTTCAACAACTCTCAAGGGGCTTGACACCATATAGAACAAAGTAATCTATTTGATTGGTACCCAATCCATCATCCTACACCATCTTCTTCTATAACCAGCTACTTGTCTAGACTGCGTCCAATACCATCTCTCAAACCAGCGGTCTCAACTACTCACTAAGAAGGTCAAGGGCCTCAAGTGCAAGGGAATACCACCACCCCTGGGTTCTTGTCCAAGTGTCTATAGAGTTGCAGCTCTATAGCTCTGGTTAGACCACACTTGGAGTATTGTGTTCAGTTCTGGTTGCCTCATTATAGGAAGGATGTGGAAGCTTTAGAGAGGGCGCAGAGGAGATTTACCAGGATGTTGCCTGGATTGGAGAGCATATCTTGGTTATATGTTAGATAGGTTGAGCGAGCTCGGGCTTTTCTCTTTGGAGAGAAGGGGGATGAGAGCTGACTTGATAGAGGTGTACAAGATGATAAGAGGCATAGGTCGAGTGGATAGTCAGAGACTTTTTCCCAGTGCAACAATGGCTAACATGAGGGGATATAATTTTGATTGGAGGAAGGTATAAGGAGGATGTCAGGGGTAAGTTTGTTTACACAGAGAGTGGTGGGTGTGTGGAACGCACTGCCTGCAGAGGTTGTGGGGGCAGATACATTAGGGACATTTAAGAGACTCTTAGACACATGAATGATAGAAAACTAGTGGGCTATGTGGGAGGGAAGGGTTAGATAGATCTTAGAGCAGGATAAAATGTCAGCACAACATTGTGGGCCGAAGAGCCTGTACTGTGCTGTAGTGATCTATGTTCTATGTCTCACATATTCTTTCTTGGAAATTTATTGCTGGTTCATCATTGCTGGGTGTAACATCTGTAACAACTTCTCGAAAAACGCTGTGGGAAAACCTTCACCAGAAGGTCTGCAATGGTTCAAGGCGCTCCTCCACCACCTCAGTGACAATTTGGCATGGGTAATAGATGCTGGTTTTGTCAGTGACTAGGCTACTTCCAATATCAATACCAACTGAGATCTCAAGAAATGAATAAATTAAAGAAACAGTCCCAGGTTGGACCAGATTCCTCACAACCTCAGTTTTATACTTGATCTTAAGATGAGTTTGGACCATATTTCTTTGCTTTTAGCTGATGTCAGCGATTTCTACCTTTGTAGCCTTGCCTAGCTACTCCACACCTTGGGTTATTTGAGCTGAAATTTCACCCTCAGCTTTGGTACCTCTAGATGACTATTCCAGCATTCTCCCGGCCAAACTCCCCATCCAACTCTCCCTAAACTTGAATTCATCAAAAATCTGCCCGTGTCCTAACTTGCACCACCTTATTCTCCCTTGCCCCTGTGCTCACTGCCCTACACTGTTTTAAAATCTGTATCCTTGTTTGCAAATTCTCTTTTGCCCTCACCCCACCCTGTATCTGTGACCTCCTCCAACCACAATCCTCCAATCTCTGCACTCTCCAATCCCGGCCTCTTGACCATTTGTAAACCTAATCTCGCCATCATCACTGGGCTTACCTTAAACTACCTGGGCCCCAAGTCTGAGATTCCCTCCCTAAACATCTTCACCTCCCTCTTCTTTATGATGCTCCTTAAGGATTGTCTCTTTCACCAAGGTTTTGTTAACCTGCTCTAACATCAACATGTCCCTCAGCATCATCTTATATTTTTCCAGCTGGGGATGAGGTGCCTCTGGGCTGTCAAAATTGCTTCAGAAATACTTTGTTTGAATATATTGAATGCTAATATTTCTCTCATTCTCTCTTACTGTGTAGGCAGGCACGGTAGTGTAACGGTTAGTGTAACGCTTTACAGTGCCAGCGACCCGGGTTCAATTCCAGCCGCTGTCTGTAAGGAGTTTGCACATTCTCCCCGTGTCTGCATGAGTTTCCTCCGGGTGCTCCGGTTTCCTCCCACATTCCAAAGACATACGGGTTAGGAAGTTGTGAGCATGCTGTGTTGGCGCCGGAAGCGTGGCGAAACTTGCGGGCTGCCCCCAGAACACTCTATGCAAAAGATGCATTTCACTGTGTGTTTCGATGAGCATGTGACTAATAAAAAAAATCTTATCTCATCTTATCTTCTCCCTTCCCCTTTCCCTGGCTCTTTCTCTTGTGTCCACACTTTTGGTGGCTCACCACCCCCCGGCTCGCTCACCCTCTATCTCATGTGCACACCCCATCACTGGAACTCACTCAATCTCTCTATCCCACTGCCTCTCTCACACTATCTCATGCTCTCATTCTATCTATCTCTCTGTCACTCTCTCTCTCTCTCTCTCTCGCTCTCTCTCTCGCTCTCGCTCTCTCGCTCTCGCTCTCTCTCATGTGCACCCTCCACAGCTTTTCTCCATTGTTGTTTTTGGATCCATCGTCAACGAGGGCTACGTGAACCGACCGAACGAGATTGAGGAGCATTGCATCTTCAATCGGAATGCTAACGCTTGTAACTATGGCATCACCATCGGCGTGCTGGCCTTCCTCGGGTGCCTGGCTTTCCTTGCCCTCGATGCCTACTTCCCACAGATCAGCAGTGTCAAGGACCGCAAGAAGGTGGTCTTGGGGGACATCGGATTTTCAGGTGAGCGCCGGATTCCCGGTGGGATGACGGGTCTCCAGGGGATAACACGTGTTGGGGCAAAGTGTTCCAGCTTTCCTTTGATTTTTTTCCCCTTTCCCTCCTGCAGCCTGCTGGGCCTTCCTGTGGTTTGTGGGGTTCTGTTTCCTCACCAACCAGTGGCAGGCCACGAACCTGGCCGAAGATAACCCGCTGAAGGAAGGCGCAGACGCTGCCCGCGCCGCGATCACCTTCTCCTTCTTCTCAATCTTCACCTGGGTGAGTATTTGACACTTGTAGACCAGTGTCTTACATTACCAAAGCCCACGGAGCGAGATGGTGGTGTTCACTTCACCCTCTTGAGGCCTGGTGTCATCTTCTCCTGCCTGTTAAGTTAGATGAGGCTGCAAGTCCTGATTGTAGCAGCCCCACAAGGGAGTTCCCGAGCGCTGTTCATCAGGTCTTCCTGGATAGCCTGAAGTGCTCCACCACTTTGAGCATGTGACAGTGAACCTTGTGGAATCTCCCCTTCAGCTTCTCCATGGACAGAGCAGTAGGTTGGTGTCTCAATAATGGGGATGTGAAATATTTTGTAGAGTTAGCTTTACTGTGTGCCTAGTTCTTGCTGTACCTGATCCTATAAGCGTGTGACAGAGCAGTGTAGAGGGAGATGTATTCTGTATCTAACCAGTGCTATAGCTGGCTTTGGGAGCATTTGGTGTGCAGTGTATAGGGAGCTTTACTCTGTATCTGACCTATGTTGTTCCTGCCTTGCGAGTGTTTGATGGGATAGTGTATAGGGAGCTCTACTCTATATCTAACCTGTGCCTTATCTGTTCTGAGACTGTTTGGTGGGAGAGTGTAGAAGGAGCTATATCTGTACTGAACCTGTGCCTTACCTGCCCCCTGGGAGTGTTTGATGGGAGAGTGCAGAGAGAAATTTGATTTGTTCCTTACATTAACCTTCTTTATAAAGCCTGTTTAAGGGGTTAAAGGGTCACGGAGAGGACAGTATGGAAATAGGCCCTTTGGCTCACTGAATCCATGCGGACCATCAACCACTCATTTATGCTAATCCATGATGAACCCCACTTTTATTCTCCCCACAGTCTCATTAGCTCCCCCCCCACCCCACCATAGATTCTACCACTGGCCTACATTAGGGGCACAGTGGCCAATTAACCTACCAACCTGTCCAGGACGTGGGAAGCACCTGGAGGGAAATCATGCAAACTCCACAGAGACAGCACCGGATGTCAGGATCGAACCCAGTTCACTGGCGCTGCAATGTAGCGGCTCTACCAGCTGTGCCACTGTGCCGCCCACTGTTTTGTGGGCCTTGAACATTCAGGGGTTTCTACTTTTGTTGGCAAACTCTGGGGGCCCCATCACTTCCAGGCAAACTGTATGAAGTAAACTAGTTATCCTCACAGCCTTGAATAACCCAGGGCTCCGGGAGGGGAATCCATCCTGGTTCACCGTTCCCTAATGACCCCGAGGAAATCGGGTAAATTCTGGGATGCCTGACAAGTGCACGACTGGGTTTAACATAGAACACTACAGCACAGTATAGGGCCTTCGGCCCACAATGTTGTGCTGACGTTTTATCCTGCTCTAAGATCTATCTAACCCTTCCCTCCCACATTGCCCCCATTTTTCTATCATTCATGTGTCTATCTAAGAGTCTCTTAAATGTCCCTAATGTATCTGCTCCCACAACCTCTGCAGGCAATGCCTTCCACGCACCCATCACTCTCTGTGTAAAGACCTTACCTCTGACATCCCCCTTACATCTTCCTTCAGTCACCTTAAAATTATGTCCCCTCGTGTTAGCCATTGTCGCCCTGGGGAAAAGGTCTCTGACTGTCCACTCGATCTATGCCTCTTATCATCTTGTACACCTCTATCAAGTCACTAGGTTTAGCAGCGATGCCCCATGTTAAATATCCTGTAGATGCTCTCCCTCTGGTTTCACAGGCTAAACACCAGAAAGCAGTCGGTGCCTGTAGAGTACTTCCCCAGGGGAAAGTATACAGTCATTGGCAGGACTCTTAACCACCTTGATGTACAGAAGGATCTTGGGGTCCAAGTCCCTGAAAGTGGCCATGCAAGGAGCTAGAGTGGTGAAAGCATATGGAATGCTTGCCTTCATTGGTCAGGGCATTGAGTATGAGAGTAAAGGAATCCTGCTGCAGCTGTATAAAACCTTTTGGTTAGGCTGCGCTTGGAGTATTGTGTGTAGTTCTGGTTACCCCATTACAGAAGGATGTGGAGGCTTTGGAGAGGGTGTGGAAGAGGTTCACCAGGATGCTGCCTGGATTGGAAGGTATTAACTATAAGGAGAGGTTGGACAAACTTTGTTTGTTTTCTCTGGAGTGTCAGAGGCTGAGCGGAGACCCGATAGAGGTTTATAAAATTATGAGAGGTATAGATGGGGTAGACGATGAGAATCTTTCTCCCGGGATAGAAATGTCTAATACTGGAGGACATGCATTTAAGGTGAGGGGGGGAGGTTTAAAGGAGATGTGCGGGGCAAGTTTTTTTTCCACACAGAGAGCGGTGGGTGCCTGGAACAGGCTGCCAGGGGTGGTGGTGGAAGCAGATACAATAGTGGCATTTAAAAGGCTGTTAGACAGACACATGAATATGCAGGGGATGGAGGGATGTGGATCATCTGCAGGCAGAAGAGTTTTGGTTTAATTTGGCATCATGTTTGGCACAGACATTGTGGGCTGAAGGGCCTGCTCCTGTGCTGCACTGTTCTACATTCTATGTGTGCCCTCCGACACTTTCAAGGGAGAAGTGAGCCAAGGAGGCACAGATTAATAACATTGTTTAAACCTTGTGCTTGATTGGGGTGAAGGGGGAGCAGCAAACGCTCGATGCTGGCAGGTTGACACTTGGCTGCTGTGTCAGCGCCGCATAACAGAATGCGCTGCGTAACAGAACACGCTGCATCGCCTCCCTGATCTTCACTGCCTGTTTCACCCAGTTCCTGCACCTTCCTATTGCAGGGTTACCTGGTGCTGTTTGCAATGGAACGTTTAAAGGACATCACCTTCACTGAGGAATACAATAAATTGTTCCCACCACAGCAAACCCCCGTGCTTGCTTAACTGCTCCCCTACGCTCTGTCGCTTCCCTTACCCTCCAGCTTTCACTCACTGTCTGAAGTTCAGGGGTTGAGAGGTGTGCAAGCTGACACCTTCACTGGGAACTCTCTGACCACTCGATCCGCTACCACTAGACCAGATTAACATGGGAGACGGCAGTCAGTATTTGTCACTGGCACTCTTTGGACTTCAGAATCAGATTTATTATCACTGACTAAAATGACGTGAAATTTGTTTTTGTGGCAGCAGCACAGTGCAAAGACATAAAATTATTAAAAATTACAAAAATAAATAATGCAAAGAGAAAGAATAACGAGGTAGTGTTCATGGGTTCATGGAACGTTCAGGAACTTGATGGAGGAGGGGAAAATGCTGTTCCTGAAACATTGAGCATGGGTCTTCAGGCTCTTGTACCTCCTCCCCGATGGTAGTAACAAGAAGAGGGCATGTCCAGGACGGTGAGAATGATGAATGCCGCCTTCTCGAGGGGTGATCTTGCGAGTTGCCCCCACTTTCTCACACTGCCCCCACCAACCCCTTCCCCCTTCATCTCCAGCTCCTGCCCTATGCTGTGGGCCTGGGCATGTTTCAGTATTACCTTCACCGCCTCCACCCCCAGCCCTCGCCTTCCTATCAGTCAGCAATGTAGGTTCGAGTCCAGCTCCTGTGCAGTACCAAGGGAGTGCTGCATTGTTGGAGAGGCTTTAGCATGAGGTGTTTGGCAGTCCCCTTCAGCTGGATATAAACGATCCTGTGGGGCCATTTTAAAGAGAAAACAGGTGAGGCCTCAGTATTCTGGTATCAACATTTATTCTTTAAAAAGAAATCTGGTTAAAAAGACAATTATCTGGTTTAGTCATGTTGCTGTCAGTGGGAACCTGCTCTGCACAAATTGGTGCCACATTTCCTGATTATAGTTGGCGGACAGTGCAGAATTTTGGTTTACCTGAAAAGATGTGAGAGGTGCTACAGAAAAGCAGTAACTTCTTTTGCTGTCAGGAGGTTCTGAATGCAAATTGCCTGAAGCTTCACCCAAGCCAGAGTATAGTGAGAACCCAAGAGGTTCCTCCACCAACAAATGCCACTGGGGACTTGAAACCATGGGAACTTTCTCCATGGGATCCATGTTGGGAAGCGTTCATCCCCAGGGAGCAGAGGTGCTGGGCACAGTAGGCAGTGGTTGTGATTCTCGTCCATCAGACAGCGTTCTGAGCCCTTGGTCCAGACACGTGTTCAAATCCCACCTCTAGGTTGGTGAGTTTAGATTCATAATTGGACAAAATCTGGAATTCATATTTTTTAGAAAGGCTCATCTCAGATGGGACTCTGCCCTCCTTACCCAGATTGGCAGACCCACAGTGAGGTTGGCTCTTCACTGCCTCCTCAGATCAGAGGCATTTAGGGATGGACACTTGATGCCGACACTGGTATTGATATCCACGTCCTGTGAACAAATATGAGAGAGCAGGCTGGGGAATGAGCCTCCACGTTTAACATCCCCTGCAGTTACACCGTGCCCTTTAACGTGGCAAGACACCGCAATTAAAATGGCTGAGAGGCTCAGGCAACTGAGGCACGGATGCCAATTAAGGGGAGGGCAGTGGGTGGGAATAAATTTGGGTCTTGATTAAGAGGTCTTGATTGGAGGAGCACCAATCTCTTACAGGGTTGAAGGAGAGATGGGGATGAGGCAAGACAGTGCTGTGATTTGAAAAATGTGAGAATTTTATCACCCGGTCACCCTACTGGTACAGTTAATTTAAAAGAAACATGGATGCAGTCGTTAAACGCAGCCCAATCCTGATCCAGTCTAGGGGCCTGTTGAGTTTCAATGAATTTCCTCTCCTCCCAAGCAATTGTTTCTTAGGACAGTGGGCTGCAGGCTCCATGTCCCCGTGTTCTGAGGAAGTGCCAGCAACTTTTGCCGGGTTAATCACCTCGATGGAGTTACCAGCTGAGCCCCTGCCTGATTCTGTAATAGCTCTCTCTGCACCTTTTGTGTAATCCTACCTGCAAATGCAGAAGGATTTACTGCTCGAGTGTACTGCCTGCATGTAGTCAGACTTTTCAGACTGCTTAACCTACAGGCTCTGGTCTAACTCACAATAAGCTTTGCTGTCGGGTTATATTTTAACAATCTGCACATATTAACAGCACTAACAGCAGTGTCCTCTCTCTTGCTCACTCACCCTGTCTTTCCTGCACCCCATATCTCTCTCTCTCTGCTCTGCCTGTAACCCCTCCCCTTCTCTCTCTCTGCCTCTGCCTGACACTCACTCTCTCTGCTTCCCCTTTACCACTCTTGTCTCCCCTCGCCCCTCCCCTCCCTACCCCTCCCCTCTCCCCCCTCCCCTCTCTTCCCTCCCCCATTTCCCCCTCCCTCCCACCTCCACCTCTGCCACCTCCCTCCCTCCCACCTCCGGCCCCACCCCCCTCTCTTGCATGCCCTCGCCCCTCTCCCCTCCCCTCATTGAACAGGCCGGCCAGGCATTCCTGGGGTACCAGCGGTACCGTCTTGGCGCCGACTCTGCCCTCTTCTCCCAGGACTACACCGACCCGAGCCAGGACGCCTCCGTCCCTTACGCACCGTACGTCTCCAGCGATGAGATGGAACCCCCAGGGTCTTACCAGCAGCCGCTGCCCACGGGCCCCTACAGCACCAGCTCAGACGGATACCAGTCGCAGGGCTACTGAGCACGTCCACAGTGAGGGCGAGTAACTGAGGCCCTCGCACGGGGCAGGTACACATTTTACTGGGCAACTCTTGATCCGAGCCGGAGAAAGCTCCAACACGTGTGAGCCATCAGTGTGTCTGAAGTAGTTAGGGCAGGTTGTAATCTCCTTGTGTTTGAATCGCACTTTATAAATCTTTGACCTCCAGAAAACAGACAGATTTCCAATTTCCTGACCTCTTGCTCTGATCAACCTGGGCCAGCTGACGGCAGATGGTGGGAAATGTATATCACTATTAAAATAATAATACTTATTGTTTTGTGGCCAGTTAAAGCTGGATCCCTCTCACAGCAACTTCCTCTGAGGGTCGCCTCACTCTCTGTTCACCCACCTTTCCCTGCTTGATGGGGTCTCTGGAGAACGTGCAGAACCCATTTCCCTGGTGTATAAGCATGCACGTGTGGCACAGACATCCACCGTTTACATGGGATGTGTGTGTGTCGTTCCGAATCCCTCCCCACTGATGCCAGATCGGGGGAGGTGGGAGTGGGTTGGTGGGAGAGCACAGAGTGCTCAGGTGCTTCCTTGGGGTGTTAACTTGTTATTACCTCTTAAAAGCACAAAGTAGCAATAGGAGCAACCGTTTGGGTGGGGTAAGGATGGGGGAGGAAGCAGAGCCCCCCTTCCACTGAGAAAGCCCTTACAGGGGGTTTCTGCCCCCATTGACGATCCACCCTGGCCCTCCAAACCGAGAGCGGGGGGCGAGGAGTTGGCCTTGTGAGAACAGGCACTGCCCCCTCAGGATGTTGGGGGAGGGGGCGCGGGAGGTGGGGGAAGCTCTCTGCCGTGATGGTGGGGGAGAGTGGGTGCCATTGAAGCAGGTCCTTTGGGTTTTGGTTCCAGAGGGCATTGGGGAAGGGGTGCAGTTACTGTCCCCACACCCCTTGACTCGCCAAGCTCTGTCCCACATCACGGAAGGTGGGCTAACGGGGAGGGGGTCGCGGGGACTCGGGAAGGGACCAGGTGTGATGGGGGAAGCTGGAAAAGTCCTGTCAAAGGATGTATTGTAGGCGAGAGTGTTCAGGGGAACCCGTTACCCAGAGGGTCGGGTTCAGTCTGGTTTTCCCTGGTACAGACCTGGCCTCAAGTTGCCAATTGGACCCTCACTGGGCTCTGGGATGGTGGCGGTCCTTTGAGTGGGAAATTGAGAGATTCCACCCATGCAGCAGGGAGGTCCCTGGATCGTATCTGTTAAACGCCCCTCTCAAGGAGATTGTCCACGTGAGACTGAGGGGGTGAAAATCCTCCCCAGGGCCAACGGGAGCCGCTGGCGGCTGGAGGTGGTGCACGGTGTGGAGTGGCGTGGCTGTGGCTTCTGCCCCATCACTGGCTGGGAGCCGTTGTGTAGAGGAGGGTCTTCAGTCCTTGCAGCCCATCCCCTCATTCTGCTGGATCATAGGTGACGCTAACCTTGGCTCCCACTTGCCCGAGTCCAAATCCCTTGATCCGTTTAACAACTAAAGTCTATCACTGTTTTGAAATATTCAGCCACCCTGAGAAAAGCCAGTGGGGGGAGTGGGAATGAAATCTGATTCCCTCACACTCTGTGTGAAGGACAGACTCCGGACTTCATCCCGAGCAGCCTGGCTCTCATTTTAACATTGTCCTGTCTTATCCTGGTCCAGCCCAACACTAGAGAGAATAGTTTTCTCTCTTATTCCATCCTTTAATCATTGTAAGCACCTCAGCCAGATCTTTGGTCATCTAGATGCAGGGACGGAGGGGGAGGATGTCTCTAAGAACACTTTTGCAATGTTGTTCCTGTCTTGTGCTCTGCCACCACTGTGTGTTTAAGCAGGGACACAGTTTGGAGCCAGGCTGTCGAGGGCAGGTCTTGGCACCGCACAAGAACAGGGGTGGCTTCCATTTTAGTCACAGCTTGGCCCCTCACCACCCCGAGGGTCAGCCATTTTCTCTCTCCTGTGCCCTCTCAAGATCCAGCCAATCCTTGGCCGGGATCTTTGGTACTTCCTGCGTCTCAATGCGAGGTCAGAGCCTGGCACAGATTGGAAAGAGACATCCTTTTGGTTTCTGGGCTGGGAACGGAGTTGGTCTCGACCCAGGCAGTAGACGGTTTTAGAACCTCTGGGCAGAGAGAGTTCCAGCCACTGATTGGCACTTGGGAAGCATCGATCTAGGACAGTCGGCATGGGATGGCCTCTTGCAGTCAAGAAGCCCATGGATTGAAGCTCTTGTACCTATTATCAGATGGAGAGCAAGATCCCATGGTGCTGGGTACCACCACCCTCAGCAGGGAGGAGTGGGAGGGATAGTTACAGTCAGTGAACCGATTGGTCATCAGTCAATAGTGCAACAGAGAGAATCAACAACTGGGTAGAGTTGGGTGTAGTAGGCAGAGGGTCGGATTTCCACAGCACACAAAGCCGGCATCTTAAGACTGACATTAAACAGGACAACACACAAGATTGCGGTTTGATGGCAAGGTCTGAGAAGGTGGGGGGGGGGTGGGGAGGGGTGGAACTGCCTGTCTAAATATGCTGTCTTATCAAACGTCGTTCTACAGATTGCCTAGTATTCTGTGTACAGACCGGGAACAACTGCAACTTTAAACAACAGATCCTTAAAAGTGTATAAATCTGTATTTCATATAGTATTTTACTGTTGTATTTAAAAAAATACATTTTTTGTGTTACTATGTATACGGGCTAGGCCCAAGCTGTCTGAGGTAATAGTTGTGGGTGAAGGCATCAGAATCTTCTGTCTGTAAAAGGTAACCTATTGAAATCCATTGCGTCTGATGTTTTACGTACTGAGAA
This sequence comes from Pristis pectinata, assembly GCF_009764475.1. Classification (NCBI taxonomy): domain Eukaryota; kingdom Metazoa; phylum Chordata; class Chondrichthyes; order Rhinopristiformes; family Pristidae; genus Pristis; species Pristis pectinata. Next base: position 11,382,995 of record NC_067437.1, read on the forward strand.
GACGAGGCTGAAGGGGTGGAGAAGGAGCATCAGAGCGTGAGGTGGGACTGAGGATCATTGCCCATGATGGGGTGCCAAATGAGTTTGGGGGAGCTGCTCTTGGAGACTTGTGTCTGTCCCAGTCCTTGCTGTTGTCAGGTACTGGGGGGATGGGGGGGCAGGAGCGAGAGGTCCTGGGAGTGTGGAGATGGAGATCCGTGAAACTTTTGTCCCGAGGCGGACAGAAGGCACACATGCTGTTTGCTCTGAGTTTCACCTCTCCTGATTCCATTTCATTTCTATGAGAGAAGACCAGAGCAACCCACTGGCAGTGACCCAGTTACTTATCCCTCTCATCTCCCGGGCAGGAGGTTGTGGGTTTTAGCAGCTCTCCACTGTAGTGCCAGGGTACCGTCGCTAAACCAAGATCCAACCTTCCCAGTTCGGGTGTGGAGAAAAGATCCTATGGGACGTTGCCTTGAATGGGAGCAGGGAGGTTCTCCCCGGGGTTCTACTCAAACAGTTCTCGCTCCACACCATTAACCATTGTCACACTTCTGCCTGTGCGTTGATAGGCTGCTGTTTCCTACAACAATGACCACACTTGATTGGCTGTAAAGAGCTTGGGAGGATATTCTGAAAGGGACGTGGAAGGTGCTGTAGAAACACAAGCTGATTTCTCCCAAATACAACTTGTGGGTGTGGGGGGCGGAATTACCCCTGCCCTTGCCAGCAGTTACAGCCAGCCAGGGGACTGTGAGACATTTGATGGGTGAGTGGGACATAGAACAGCAGTGGGATCTATCCGAGTGTGACTTGCCCGTGAGGTGTAAGTCTCCCTATCACCTCAAACACCTGTGTCACCTCTACCAATACTTGGAATCTTTTCCACATGATGCCGGACTCACCAGCCGTCAGAGAGAGCACTGCACTAGCCACTAACTTATTGCCGAACAAGTGTAGCATTCTGTGTATAGACTTCATGGTGTGTATATGGAGCCCTTGTGGCTTTAAATATCATTGCCGCTGTGCGTTCCCCTCACACCGCGGCTTGTGTTTGTGGTACGTTGATACGATAGCAAATATTTAACTGTAAAATTGTGATTCTCAATAAAGATGTTTGATGTAGTAAAACCGCTTCCTGTTCACTTTGAATTTAATGTCTTGTTGGAAATCTGAAATTAAAAAATGCTGGAGAAATGCAGGTCAGGCAGTCTCTGTGCAGAGAGAAGACGTTAGCTCTGGGTCAGAACTGGGAAAGAGAATAAAACAAAGGATTTAATCTGCAGATAAGGCAGGGAATTGGCAGGATTGTCTGTAGAGGGTGAGGCCGGCTCAAATGGGTTATTGGGAACAGACGGTGATTTATGCTGTATGTTGTCAATAACGGGGCTGTGGGACGTGCCCAGATCAGGTTGTATTAATGAAGAAAGACTCAGCCAGTAATCAGATGGATGACTAACAGCAGAATTAGTCCATTCTGATACAGACCGAAGAAGTGAGTTGCCAAAAGTTGGTGAATTTGATATGTAGTCCTGAGGGCTGTAAGGTGCTCAGGCAGAAGAGGTGTTGTTCCTCAAACCTACATAGGACCTGTTCCCATTTCCTCCAGCTCTCTTGCTGGCAGAACTCTTACTCCAACAGTGGCAGGGATTTCCAGAGGCAAGGCTCTGGTTGCCAACAAGGGGAGTGATTAAATTTGAGGATGAGCAGAGAGGCCAGAACCAGAGGAACACAAGATCTGGGAGGGTTGGGGAGGGTGGTGGGAGATTATTGAAATGGGGGGAACAAACCCAGTGGAGGATTTCGTGAAAACTGAGACCTAAACTGGAGCCGGTGCAGGTTTGTGAATACATAGGGGTGTTCATGTAAGGTAGGGCGGCAATGGTTTGTCTGACCTGATGTTTGGAAAGGTGGAGGCAGGTCATAAATCAAAGGAAAACATTAAGTCTGGGGTCAACACAGCCACAGATGTGGGTTTCAGCAGCAGGGAGCAGAGGCATAGGAGGAGGTGAGGATGATTTAGAGGTGGGAATAGTCAGGCCATTGCTCACTCATTCACTGAATGCATTCTTGTTCTGGTCAGTGTTGGTGCATCCTGAGAAATTTCATTTGGACAAAATCCTAATTGAAAGTGCATGGGATAGACATTGACTGAGGCATCACTGGCACTGATTCCAATAGCAGAAGGGGTTAGCAATCAGAAGCCAGAGGTTTAAGGTGAATGGCAAAGGAACCAGAGCTGAGATGACAAACCTGAATTGTGATCTTGTGACAGTGAGAGCAGAATCAATACATTTTGCAAGAAAATTGGATAAATACTAGAAAAGGAGAAAAGCTTGCAGGGCTGAGGGGTAAGAGGAAAGTATTGGGATTAATTGGGGAGCTCGTTCGACAAGCCAGCAGAGATGCAATGGGTTGAATGGCCTCCTTGATCTTTTTCTATTTGAAGCAGAGGCAGGCTGCAACTAAAGGCATGGCCACTGGAGGGAGACAAAAGCCACATCACTGACTGAAGGTGTAATTCAGCCCTTCGCCCTTAGTATCTTGTGTATACAGAGTCATACAGCACGGAAAAAGGCCCTTCGGCCCAACTGGTCCATGCCGACCAAGATTCCCATCCAAGCTCGCTCCATTTGCCTGCTTTTGGCCCATATCCCTCTAAACATTTTCTATCTATTCCTTGCCCAGATACATAGAACAGAACAGAACAGGCCCTTCGGCCCACAATGTTGTGCCGACATAGCTAATCTCTCCTACCTACAGATTGCCCATATCTCTCCATATTCCTCTCATTCAGGTGCCCATTCAAACCCCTCTTAAATGCCCCCAATGACTTTGCCCCCACCACCCTATCAGGCAACGCATTCCAGGCATCCACCACTCTCTGAGTAAAAAACGTACCTTGACGTCTATTCTGATCCTACCCCCTCGCACCTTAAATGCATGCCCTCTGGTACTGGATCACTCAATAATGAGAAAAAGATATTGCTTGTCCACCCAATCTATGCTCTTTTTAAAAAAAATTTACAAACGTTTATTTGCTAAAAGCACTACAAAAGGACATACTACAACTAATACAGAAAGTTGAAGAAAAACTATGCAAACTACAGAACTACAGCAATAATGCTAACCAACTAACGACCACCAAATGCACACGCAACACTTCAGATAAGAATCCCATTTTCACCGTCCACAACACACGCAATCCCGAGGGGCCCACCGATCGCAGAACTCAACCAGGGCGTCCGCGGATACCGTGTGCTCACTCTCCAAGGACAACCGTGCGCGGAATGCACTTCCAACAGCTCACCCCTCAGCCTCCACCGCTCCAGAGAAAAGAGCCCAAGTTTGTCCAGCCTCTCCTGATAGCACACGCCCTCTAATTACTGTCTGTTTTGTTGGTGCCTCTTCTCTTTATCTGATCCTGATTTATAAGAAGTGGTACGTTAAGTTTAAACCTGTATGGCTTGGTTACAATTCACAGCTTCGAGTCAGAAGGTCCTGGATGGAACCCCCTGTGGGTTGGTGGAGCTCCAAGCCCGGGAGGGTTGGTGAATGGAGAGAGAAAGATTGGTGCTGAGGAGACGGTTTACTCGACGTGATGGTAGAAGCAGATTCAACAGTATTCACATCTCAGCCCCCCACTGCCTGGTTTGAGAGTCTAAGACCTCCCTGCTGTGTAGGACCACCATCCCCACGTTGGATAGGGAAAGCCAGCAACCATGGAGACTGTCTTCACATCTCCATGCAACAGGGCATGATCTGAGAATCCTCCCACCCCACAGTCTCCAAGGGGAAGATTGAAGATCTCCCCCTCCCCATCAACTTACCCTTGAACACTGCACCGCCCCCTCAGTCCCGCCCCTACGTCGGTGGAGGGCTCCCTCAGAATTGTGCCTCTGACTGCAATGATACCCCCTTCAGTACCGCCCCCCCCCTCCAGTGAAATGCCCCTCCGAGCCAATACTGCCCAGTATTCCTGCAGTGGGGCGCGACTGTGGGAGCCCAGCACGAACAGTGCTGCACTGCTGATTCCCCCACCATCGTCCCTGCAGCAGCTGTTGTATCTCTGCAGTACTGCACTGACAGTCGGCCACTTCCGCAATACTGCCTCTCTGACAGTGCAATGTTCCCAGTACCGCTCACCACACCCCAAATAGAAGTCCTCGGCCTCCTCCACTGCCAGATTTCGAAGTGCAAACTGGAGGAACAGCACCTCATTTTCTGTCTTGGAACCTTGCAGCCTAATGGCATGAATTCTCCCACTTACCTGCATCTACCTATCACCACCTCATGCCCACCCCGCCTCCCCTCTTTTGTCCACCTATCACTGCTCTGCTTTTCCCTCCGATATATTGGGCTTCCCCTTTTCCTATCTTCAGTCCTGAAGGGTCCTGACCCGAAACGTTGACCGCCTGCTTTTCTCCACGGATGCTGCCTGGCCTGCCGAGTTCCTCCAGCATCATCGTGTTTTTCACACCCCAAATAGTGCAGCACTCCTTCCTCATGCATTTAAGGCGAGAGGGGGAAAGTTTAAAGGGGATGTGCAGGGCAAGTTGTGTTTTTATATACATAGAACAGTGGGTGCCTGGAATGGGCTGCAAGGGAATGGAGGGATGTAAATCATGTACATGCAGAAGATTTAGAACATCGAACATTACAGTACAGTTCAGGCTCTTCGGCCCACAATGTTGTGCCGACATTTTATCCTGCTCTAAGATCTATCTAACCCTTCCCTCCCACGTAGCCCTCCATTTCTCTATCATTCATGCGGCTATCTAAGAGTCTCTTAAATGTCCCGAATGTATCTGCCCCCACAACCTCTGCAGGCAGTGCGTTCCACGCACCCACCACCCTCTGTGTAAAAAACTTACCCCTGACATCCCCCTTATACCTTCCTCGAATCACCTTAAAAATTATGTCCCCTCGTGTGAGCCATTGTCACCCTGGGGAAAAGTCTCTGACTGTCCACTCGATCTATGCCTCTTGTACACCTCAATCAAGTCACCTCTCATCCTCCTCCTCTCCAAAGAGAAAAGTTTAATTTGGTATTGTGTTTGGGGTAGACAATGGTCGACCGAAGGGCCTGTTCCTGCATTGCACTGCCCCAGTATCAGTGTTCCAACCATATTGCCTCTTTGACAGTGTTGCACCTCCTCTAACGTAGTAACCCATCTATCCTACTCCTCTGACCATGCGGCCCTCCTGCTGTCGTACCTCTTCGATGGCTGTCCGGTGGGGCTGCACTCCCTCTGAAAGTGCTGCACTTCCTTGCCGATGCCCCTGCGATTACACATTTGCCTGGGTCGCAAGTTATCCAGTTAGTTTGCTGCATGCTGTTGGCAGGACTAAATGACACAGGTCCCTGGGTGCAGCCGACACTTCGGGGGTAGCCCACTGGCTAATGGTCGCACAGGCTGACGTGCTCTTTGCAAGTGCCCTGCAACTTCACCAGGAGAGCCTTAAAGAGGAAGAAACCCACTCAACAGAAGAGCGTGGCTGCTTCTGCAGCCCTGGAGGGTTTGCTATCAACCGAGTGGGTAATATTCTCGCCTTCTGCAAGCCGCCTGTTCCTGTTAAAACCCAGCCTCAGTGGTACCACTCCCAATGAGCTAGATCTGCAGACAGTGAGCAGCCCTGTCAAACAAAAACCAGTAGGGACATTTAGCCACAAGCAGCAAGTAGTATGTGTCCATTCTCCTGCACTGTGCTGAATGGCATTACCTCTGCCATGGTTCCAGTCTTGGAGACAGCTCCTGCTCCAGTTTTATACTGGCTATCCTCCCCCCTTCTTTCCAGTCCCAATGAAGGGTCTCTACTCGAAATGTCGACTGTCCACTTCCCTCCATAGATGCTGCCTTACCCGCTGAATAACCTCCAGCGCCCTGTTGTGTTCCAGTCTTAGAGGTGCCATGAAGAAGTTGTGCTGACAATTCGACAGTCCCTTCTCCCACCTAACCAGGGGTCAAATCCAAGTTGCATGGCATCCAATTCTCAGAGGTCCTCACTGGTGGGGACCAGAACCTCAGTAGCAGAGGCTGACCTGGTGGTGGAAACTCAAGACCAAAGACTCGGGTGGAATCAGTGACATAAAAGCCACCCGGACCACAGCCATTCTCAGCCGAAGCTCGGTGGAGAGCACTACCGAGCGAGGGTTGGAATTGAAGCCTGGATCAAAGAACAAAATGCAGACTAGCCTGGGTGTAATTGTAAGGAATTTCTGCACCATCTCAACATCAACTTGAATCATCTTTTCACAGCTACCATCAGGCAGGAGGTACAGAAGCCTGAAGTCCCACACCACCAGCAGCAACTTCCCTCCAACCATTCGGTTCTTGAACCAACCAGCACAACCCCAATCACTACCTCAGTACAGCAACACTATGACCACTTTGCACTACAGTGGACTTTTTTTTGTTCTAATTGTATTTTTTCTTGTAAAAATTGTGTACAATTGATGTTTAATTTTAATGCTGCTTATCTGCTGCTCTGTGCCTGTGACGCTGTTCCAGTGTTTCACTGCACCTGCACATGCATGTACTTGTGCATGTGACCATACACTCCACTTTGACTTTTGACTTGAATGGAGTTTTCCTCAGCGACCAGTTGACGGTTGGCACGGACTCTGTATCCTTGTCCCTCAAACAGCAAGACAGACCATCAGCTCATTACCACGCCGCTGTCTGTGGGCTCTTGCTGTTTCCTACACCGCAACTGACTGGCCTGACGGAACCGTGCTCTGTGATACTCTGATGTGCTGGAAGCTACCAACAACAGGCCCTCATTCTTGATGTACTGGCTGCCGTAACTGAAACTGAATTGGGGAAAAGTAGAACATTTCAAAATGGAATACTTTATTCTCAAGCCAGGCTGACCCTGTACATGAACCCAACACTACACTCAATGGATTTCTTGGTTGAGGTTTCAAATAAAGTTCCTCAGTGCAATTGTGCACCGGATTTACAACTCTGTCATAAAAAGGGGGGACTAGAGCTTAAATTTAAAAGGCAGTAAAGATGCATGGACTAGTTTTCTTCCTGAAGGTGTTCGGGAGGACGTTAAAAAATCAGATCTTTAGTTAAATTTATATTTAAAAGCAATGAAATTTGTCTCAGATTAACTATTCAAATAAGAGGAGAAAGGGGAGAGGAAGCAGTCTGCACGTTGGCCCAGCACTCAGCTGTACCTTCCAATGTCTCTGGAGAGAGGCAGGGAGAGAGAGAGACTGTGTGAATGAGTGTACGCCGGGGGTGGGGGGGGTGGAAGAGGGGGAGATAACATACCCAAGTTCAGCACAAGTGCTCAGCAGGCGGGAACAAGGGATTAGTCAGGAATTTCAGCTGAGGGGAGAGTTGGTGACAGAGATTGTTGCAAGTACACATCCTGGTGGAACTGCTCTGTGCGTAATGACACAGGTCAATATTTCTGTCTCAAACCTCTCAGCTCCACGCCCCCACGGTTGAACAGTGCCCCCCTCCCCCCCAACTCATACACTTATGTCTTGTATTGAGTTACTGCGCTTGGAGAGAGGGAACAGAACAACACCCTCTGGTAGGCAGGAACTTCTGGAGAAAACCTGCTGGGGGAAGTATTTGAGTTTTATTTTGAGTGACTGTACACGGCTTTACTCTAGTCTCACTGTCCTCATGGGTGAACATCACTGGCGTGGTTCCAGTGAGATGTGGGCCACCCAGCCATGAGACTATCCAAGGCGTGCGGAGTCAAGGCGTGGCCGGGCTCCTCACTGTGCACCATCCTCCTCCTCCTCCTCGTCCTCATCATCCTCGTCCTCTTCCTCCTCAGAGCTGAAGGTGCCGTCGGGCAGGCTGTAGACACGAATGACTTGCTGTGGGGGTGGAAAAGGGGCAGGTTCAGCAGTGGGTCTATTGAAGAAACCCTGGGCTCAGCAACCAAGGAGCACATGCAGTGGAGAGCAGGTCACCAGCGCAGGGCGCCTCTCGTCACGGCTGAGATTCTAACCTTCCCTCTGGAAAGTCTCTCACCATCTCCTACCCAACCCAAAAATACCTCACCCCACCTCCCTCCCTCCCTCCTGCTCAACTTTCATACAAACTCCCACTTGTTTTAAAAATTAAAGTCATTCAATAAATGCAGTCCCAACCCCTCGAATGTAGATCCTGATGCCCCGAATTCTTCTCTGATTATTTTTCAAATGGAGTCCCAGTGTAAATCCCGGTGGTGAGGGAACACACCAACAGCTGGCAGCAAAGCACACAACAGATGTAGTCGTGGAGAGATACAGCACGGAAACAGGCTATTCCTCCCACTGAATCCGCACTATCAATCACCCCTTCACACTGATCCCATCTTATTCTCTCCACATTCCCATCAACTCCCCCAGATTCTACCCCTCATCTACACACGGTGGGGGGGGGGGGGGTGGGGGGGGGTGTAATTTACAGTGGCCAATTAACCTACTTTGGGACGTGGGAGGAAACCAGAGCACCCGGGGGAAACCCACACGGTCACAGGGAGAACATGTGAACTCCATGCAGCCCAGGTCTCCGGTGTTGCGAGGCAGCAGCTCGCTGTGCCACTGTCTCACCCACTGTAGACATCATGCCCAAATCCCACACAATGTTTGATCCTCGGGCACACACGGCACCTAAGGTTTTATCGATGCACCACAGAAAGCATCCTATCTGGACGCATCACAGCTTGGTATGACAACTGCTCTGCTCAGGACCACAAGAAACTGCAGAGAGCTGTGGACAGCCCAGCACGTCACGGAAACCAGCCTCCCCTCCTTGGACTCTGGTCTCTACCTCTCGCTGCCTTAGCGAAGCAGCCAGCATAATCAAAGACCACAGCTTAAGGACAGCCTCTACCCCACTGTGAAAAGACCACTGAATGGTTCCCTTATACGATGAGATGTAGACTCTGACCTCACGATCTACCTTGTTGTGACCTTGCACCTTATTGCACTGCACTTTCTCTGTAGCTATGACACTTTACTCTGTACCGTTATTGTTTTTACCTGTACTACCTCAATGCACTCTGTACTAACTCAATGTAACTGCACTGTGTAATGAATTGACCTGTACGATTGGTATGCAAGACAAGTTTTTCACTGTACCTCGATACAAGTGACAATAATAAACCAACACCAATCAGACACTGCAAAACATTCAGCTACTTCTCATTACTCCAGGGGACTGCATTACAGCAGAGAAACAGGCCATTCGGCCCAACTTGCCTTGTACTTCTGCAGATGCCAGAATCTGGAGCCACGCACACAAAGTGCTGGAGGAACAGCAGGTCAGGCAGCGTTTACAGAGGGAAATGAACAGCTGACACTTTGGGTTGAGACTCTTCATCAGGACTCACGAAGGGTCTCGACCTGAAACGTCGACTGTTTATTTCCCTCCGTAGATGCTGCCTGACCTGCTGAGTTCCTCCAGCATTTTGTGCGCGTTGCCTCTCAACCTTCTCCCACCCCACCAATGTCTCCTCCTTTCCCAAGTAGCCGGTGTCCTCTTAAGTGCATCTGTGTAAAGCGGTAATCATGCCTCCTACACAGTGTTACACAGCATGGAGACTTCTTCAGCCCATGTCGACCAAGATGCCTCCCTGAGCTAGTCCCACCTGCCTGCGTTTGGTCCATATCCCTCTAAACCTTCCTCCTGCACCCCCCCCCCCCCCCACCCCCAATGCCTCACCTTGTTGGGGTCCTTCAGGATGAGGTATTTGCCCTCGTCCAGCTTCATGCAGATGTCGATGACACAGCGCAGGATGCCCCAGGCGTTCTCCATGCTCAGGTTAATCTGACTGGCAAACTCGTTGGGCTTGAACTGCTGTGTCCCCAGGATGACGTGACGGGAGGAGTCCTTGATGTGGAATCGGGACACGTACCTTCAAACAGAAAAACAAGGGTAGCAGTCACCCATACAGCACCCGGTACTTTACAGGCACAGCAACAGGGCAAGGGAGGTCGTGCTTTAGCATGGCTACAGGACTGTACATTGGTTGGTTTTAAGAGGCTTTGAATCGTAGCAGGAAGCAAGGACAGAGAACCTCAACGGAAAGCAGGGATGTTGGAACTGGACCTTTTTGAGGGGTATAAAATCAGAGGGGCATAGATAGGGTGAATGCATACAGTCTTTTTCCCAGAGAAAGGGAACCAAAAACTAGGGGGCATGGGTTTAAGGTGAGAGGGGAAAGATTTAAAAGGGGCAACTTCTTCACACAGAGGGTGGTGCATATATGGAACGAGCTGCCAGAGAAAGTGGTTGAGGCAGGTAAACCATTGACATTTAAAAGACATTTGGATAAGTACATGTAGAGGAAAACTTGAGGGATACAAGCCAAACGTGGGCAAATGGGACTAGATTAGGTGGGCACCTTGATCAGCATGGACGAGTTGGGCCGAAGGGCCTGTTTCTGTGCTGTATGACTCTGTCTGTAGCTCAACGGAAATAAGGGAGCTCAGAGGAAGGTAAACCGCACCAAGGAGCAAAAGAGAACGAAAGAATAGCTGGATGGGATGTGTTTTAGTGATGCAGGCTGGGGTAAAACATAGCTGAGAGAGATCCCCAGGGTCACTGGATATTTTTAATCTACCTGAGAGGTCAGACAGAGCACGATTTACCTGCCTTAAGGACTGAACCACAAGAGCACAACAACCCCTCAGTGTTGCCCCTCGGACAGAGAGGGACTCCCCTCAGTGCTGCCCCCTCTCAGTGTTGTCCCTCTGAAGGCAATGACCCTTCAGTCCTGCATCAGAAGCGCTGGCCTGGACATTGTGCGGGGTCCATGGACTTGTTCCACAGCCTCTTATTCAGCGGCAAGTGAACTAAAGTTCTGGGTCAAGGCGGAGGACGTGCATAACAAACAAGGGCAACCTATGAGACAAGGGGCTTAGGAGTCAAACAGAATCAATCAGACACATGCATTCATAGAATGGTACAATCAGCAGCAATCCATTCAGCAGCTGGGCCTGAGCCAGCCCTCGGCAGAGAGACCCAGTCCTTTCGGTGGCACTTTACTCTGTACTGTTATTGTTTTTACCTGTACTACCTCAATGCACTCTGTACTACCTCAATGTAACTGCACTGTGTAATGAATTGACCTGTACGATCAGTATGCAAGACAAGTTTTTCACTGTACCTCAATACAAGTGAGGATAATAAACCAATACATATCCCTTTAAACTGTTTTCTTTCTAAGGATTTATCCAATTCTCTTTTCAATTTTCCAACTGAATTTACATCCATGGGCAACACATTACAAATCACAGCAATTCACTCAGTAAAAGTTTCCAAATGTCCTCTCTGGTTCATCTGCCAATTACTATCAAGCTGTGTCCTGATTACTGACCTTCCTGAAAGTGGAACAGTCTTTTCTTATTTGTTCCTTTATAACTTGCTCTTATGTCACAGAGTCACTCAGCAGGGAAACAGGCCCTTCAGGCCACCAAGTCTGTGCTGATCAACGCTATTACAGCCACTGTCTGTAAGGAGTTTGTACATTCTCCCCGTGTCTACATGGGTTTCCTCCGGGTGCTCCGGTTTCCTCCCACATTCCAGAAGACGTACGGGTTAGGAAGTTGCAGGCATGCTACGTTGGCGCCAGAAACATGGCAACACTTGCGGGCTGCCCCCAGAACACGCTACGCAAAAGGCGCATTTCACTGTGTGTTTCCATGTACATGTGACTAATAAAGATATCTTATCAAATTCAACCACTCACTTACACACACCAGAGGTAACTTACAGCAGCCAATTAACCTACCGACCTGTGCATCTTTGGGATATTGCGAAGAAACCACATGGTCATGAGGGAGAACGTGCAAACTCCACACCAACAGCACTGGTGGACAGGATTAAACCTGGGTCACTGGAGCTGTGAGGCAGCGGCTCTACCCACTGCACCACTGTTCCTCTCCTCCTCCACTCACTTCCATAACCTGGGTCCCTCAGATCTTTGAACATCCTTGCAAATCTCTGGTCTTTTATTTACACCTGCTACTTTAAGATTTTGTCAGATTCTCTCTCCCCTCTCGGCTTCCCAAGCCCAGCACCCTTACCCTAGTTTGAGATACTCTGATCCAGCCAGCAATGCACAGCAGGTCCATCGAGCCAGCTTGTAGCTGTTGTTCTTCAACTCTGTGGCAAGGACAGCTCCCCTCTGCGAGTCCAGCTTCTGACGCCAGTCCACACCATTACAGTACTGTCCAGGGGAGCAGAAATTCAAGATTTAGTCAGTCGGCAGTGTCCTATCCCCCAGTAGAGCCCAAACCTAACAAAGCTCCAACAGCAGAATTAAAAAACAAAAAATGGTGAGTTTTATTAACACACTCATCTGAAGGACTACCCTGGGATTGGAAGGAAGAGCAGAGGTAAACAGTGAGTGGTAAACTCACACATCACTGGTTCAGTTTCCAATATCCTCCAACCCCTGCAAGTACAGACACTCTCTTTAGCAACCTACAACACTCCGACCCCCATTCACTGGAAACTAACTCCTGCAAGCATTGATACTCCGATCGAGGCAGGCAGACGGTGTTGTGTAAACATGTAAAAGAATGCAAAGCAACTTGGTTTTCCCCTTGGGGTAATCTCTGAGATTGAAATTCTCCCTCTGCCTCACCCATCACTCTTCCCCTGAGCTCCGCTCCCTTCTCAAGAGACACACATAACAGCGGCAATGATTGCCATTGAGCAACGTGAACCAGACGGCTCGAAGCCTCCTCCTTGATTTGCAGTTGGGTACTTCCACCAGTCTCTGCACCTGGGGCTTCTGAGGAATGGGGTGGGGGGGTGAGAAGTAGGAAGAAACAGGCTGGCTTTCCGATCGTCGGGCACTGCTCAGTATCCTAGTCGTGCCGCCTCACGTCCTGAATCCCGACCTCCAGCGCTGTGTGTGTGGAGTTTGCATGTTCTCCCTGTGACCGTGTGGGTTTCCTCCGGGTGCTCCGTTTTCCTCCCACATCCCAAAGACACAGGAGCTGGAAGGTTAACCAGCTACTGTAAATTACCCCTAGTATAGAGAGTCAAGGGGGAACAGATGGGCATGTGGGAAAGGATAGGTTACAGGAGGATAAATGGGGGGATAGGACTGATGGAACTGTCCTGAGAGCAGGCATTGACTCGATGGGCTGAATGTTCCCATGTCGTAAGAGGATATGAAATATCCAGAGCACATTCAGTCACAGTGGAGGTGACTCCAACCCAACCCCACAGATATCCACAGAAGTCACCCAGGTCAGGAACCACAGGGTTACTGAGGGAAGAGAATCCTAACTCTGGCATGGAGGGGAGGAGCTTGCATTGCACAATCGGTGGGGCAGATCCGCTCTGTTGGCAACTGCTGTGTTATCTGTCATGATCAGTTCCAAGGTCCCTCCCCGCAGAATTAACTTCCAGCCTCATCACCACGCTGCTTCTGGTGGCTTACCCGCGAGTCCCACTCATTCAGAGTCTTGATATTGATGAAGGACACTTCGCCATTGGCTCCTGTCATGACACCGTCGTGCTCACATCGCACGATCAGGTCGATGTCTTCCCCCAGCTTCCACCTCCGGTACCTGCAGGAGAGTCATAGGAACCAAGAGTGAGCTGGGGGAGGGAACAGAACCTGAAACCAAAAGGCTTCCCTTAAACAGAACGCCTGGTGCAATGACAGCTCTGGGCAGAGAGGTGTAATAGTCCCACACAAGACAAACCATCAGGAGTTCAAAATCCCACCAGTGCAATAATTTAAATTCAATTTGCTTTTGATGGGCAATAAAAACCTGGGATCAGGAAAAGTGACCATGAAGCTTTCAGGTTGTCATGAGTTCCTAATCTGTTCACTGATGTCCCTTTGGGAAAGGAAACCGGCTATTCTTAGCTGCTCTGGAACCAATGTGAGACTCCAGTCTCTGGCCACTTTGCTGACCCTTAACTACTGTGTGAAGTGGCAGTTCAGCTGTAACACACAGTCCAGGGTGGTGGATCTACACCGCAAGTGCCAGCTTCCTCAGAGTACATGGCTTCAGAGTGAGGGGATCATCCATTTAGGAATTATGGACGGAGGGATTCCTGCTCAAGGGGGTCTGAAAGTTTGGAATTCCCTTTTCCAGAGAGTTGCAGAGGCAGAGTCATTAAGTCTATTCAATGCCGAGATAAATTGATTTCTGCATGGTAGCAGAATCGAGGAAAATCAGGAAGGACACTTTGGTTATGGGTAGATATTGGAAAGACTGGGCTCGTTCTCCCTGGAGTGAAGGAGGCTGAGATGGCCTGAAAGAATAAGATTCTGTGAGGCACAGACAAGGTAGATAGTCAAAACTTCTTTCCCACAGTAGGGGTATCAAGAACAAGAGGGCACATGTTTAATGCGAGAGGAAGGAGTTTTGGAGGGGACCTTGAGGGGCAAGTTGTTTTTAAACACACAGAGAGTGGTTGATATAGGGAACAGGCTGCCAAAGGAGGCGGTGGTCAGATACAATCACCATTTTAGAGGCATTTACATGGACGGTTAAATAGGCAAGGCATAGAGGGATACAGCCCTACTGTGGGAAAGTGGGATTAGTGTAGAAGGGCAAAAAGGTCAGGATGGACACAGTGGGCAGAAGGGCGTAAAGTGGAGCTGATTGACAAAGGCCGAGCTCGAGGGGTCACGTGGTGCACTCCTGCCCCTGGTTCTTGCGTCCCCTACCTGTATCCCACTGAAGCCACCTCATTCTTGTCCACGTCATCCTCCACGAAAGGGTTTGGATTCGGGAACTTGTACTTCTCAGTGCCCTGCAGCAAGTGGAGGGAGAAAGAAAATGTAAACTAGGTAAGCATAGCAGCTGAAAACCACGCAGAGCCCTGGACACTAACCAACAATTAATCAACTGGCCACAGTGGGAGTCAGCAATGCCATTTATTTAATTAAGTAAATGCAGATTCCCTTGCCGCTGCAGTGGGATTTAAATTTAGGATTATTAAATCAGGCTTCATGACAGCTAGCACCTTAATTTAATTGGAGGCACAAGAGACTGCAGTTGCTGGAATCTGGAGTGACAAACAAAATGCAGGAGGACCTCAGCGGGTCAGGCAGCATCTGTGGACAGTCGATGTTTTGGGTCTAGACCCTTCATCTGGTCAGTTGATGAACAATAATTCGCTTGAACAGAATTAAAACTACGAAAAAGTCCTGAATGGGAGGGAGGTGCATTTTAACTTGCTTGCTTTTCCTTGTCTTAAAAATCTCATTTGGCACTGCTGGTCAACAAACGGTCAATAAAAAACAATTTGTTCTGTAACAATTGCTCTGTTCAGCTCCGAGCAGGTCGCCCCTTTCCAATTGTCTCTCAGACTTGTCTGATTTTCATTCTACGTCATCGCATATTTCTCCTCAACAATCTATGCATCTCGCTTGATGCCCGACTCTCTCTCAAGAGAAATAGGCAAGCCTCTCAAATAAATCCGTACGAACTTCCTGACACGGCAATGATTATGAGTGATGTTCTGATGCCACGATCTGAGTGGCACATTTCCACTATTGTTGCTTTATCTGATCTCATTCCTGGATACCATGGCAACCTAGCACTGGGTAGTTCATCAACCCAGGAATCAAAGTGCTGCTTAAATCACATCCCGCTTTTTGTCATGGTAGAGGATTTAGAGCTTGAGTCTGTCTCACGGAATGAGGTACCGTAAGTACTACCCTAAATAAAGTCAGAGTTATATAGCACAGAAACAGGCCCTTCGGCTCAACTCATCCACGCCCAACAGGTCTATCCAAGCTGGTCCCATTTGCCTGCGTTTGGCCGATATTCCTCTAAACCCTTTCTAACCATGTACGTCTAAATGTCTTTTCAACATTGCAACTGCACCCGCCTCTACAGCTCATCCCATAAATCCCACATTAAATGTCGGCAGAATGCCTGCTCCCCACAAATTACATTCTGCTTAATTGTATTCTCCATTAAAAGAACAGTACACCTAGCAAAATAGCAGGAGTATGCCACCAGGCTGGTCCCAACCCCTCTTCCATGCCAGTTCCCCAAATTCCTCAATCTTTCAAATATTCATCTATTTCCACCTTAAATACATCCAATGGCCTGGTCTCCACAACTCTCAGGGCAGAGATTTCCAGAGATTCACTGCCCTCCAAGAGAGGTTTCTACGCAGCTCAGTGTTAAATGACCAGCCCCTTATTTTGTTGCTAAATCCCTTTGTGATTCTCCCACTACTGACAACATCTCAATATCTACCCTGTCAAGCCCCGTTAAGATCCTCCATCTTTGAACAGTCATCCCTCAATCTTCCAAATTCCAAAGAATACAGACCTAATTTCAATACAATCCTATGTTTCAACTGTTAACCAGTCATTTTAACACCTTCCCCACCAATCCTGGCACAGTAAATTCTTTAGTAAAAACAGAACATGCTGGAAAAACTCAGCAGGTCAGGCAGCATCTGTGGAGAGAGAAAGTTAAAGTTTTAGGTTGAGGACCCTTCACCGGTGAAGGCCTTTGGCACGCTGGCCTTTGAAGTTGGGAAGTTATGCAGGACATTGGTGGGGCTGCATTTGGAGTACTGCACACAGTAATAGGAGATGTTATTAAATTGGAAAGAGTGCAGAAAAGATTTACCAGGATGTTGCCTGGACTTGGGAGCCTGAGTTACAAGGAAAGGTTGCGGAGACTAGGACTTTACTCCCTGGAACGTAGGAGATTGAGGGGTGACCTGACAGAGGTGTATAAGATCATGAGGGGCATAGACAGGGTGAAAGCACACAGTCTTTTTCCCAGGGAGGGGGTGCTAAAAACAAGAGGGTGTAGGTTTAAGATCAGAGGTGAGAGATTTAAAGGGAGATCTCGTCACGTAAAGGGTGGTGGTATTTGGAATGAGCTGCCAGAAAGAGTTGTTGAGGCGGGTACATTAGCAACATTTAAAAGCCATCTGGATAAGTCCATGGATAGGAGAGGTTTAGAGGGCTATGGGCCAAACACAGGCAGATGGGACTAGCTCATTGGTCGAGTTGGGCCAAGTTTCCATGCTGTACAACTCCATGACTCTATCAGAACTGGTAATACGGAGCAGAACAGATCAGTAAATTCTTTCTCGGCATGTTATTGTGACCATGAGGCAGGATGATACACTGCTGCATTGTTAATTTGGAGCAGGGACGCTGGGAAGGTGAGAGGGGGTGACTCATACCCCCATTTTACTCAGGTTCTGGCAGTCTCAGCAGCCGACAAGACATTGTTCAGCAGTCTTGATGCTTGTGTAAAGCTTCACTCAGGCTAAGTAGGGAGGTCCAATCCTAATGCTTGGATCCACATTTAACACGAAAGGGAGATTTCAGCCTTTGGAGTTGGAGCTATTAGATGAGGGGACATTCTCTGGGATTCTGCCTCCCACAACCCTGGGATGGGGATCAACACGGGGGTATTCTCACCACCAATGGAGAAGGGCTGATTCTGCTGCCCCCGCCCCTTGTTTTTACCCAACAAAGGAAACGTCTGCACAAACAGCCTCTCTTCTCATGTCCTCCAGAGACACTCTGATGCTGCTAAAGCAGCAGCAAAACCCAGACACCTGGCAGTAGCTCTGCCACTTTGTCAGAGTCTGCGACTCTACCCTGACTGTGGAAATGCAATGGGAGTCTCCACCGATACTGGAGGCCACTAGCTTAGGAAGCAAACTTCTCTCCCTCCATCCATTCTCCCCACCGTACACCAAACTGAACAACATCCCACACTCAAGCTTCTGCTTGCTCATGATTAGCAAGAGATGTATTGATCAGGGGAGCCTGTGATATTTTAAAAGTGAGCGAGACTCCTGGGAAGAAGCTTGAGATTGACAGCACTGCTCTTTGGAAACAGCACAACTGAGCAAACCAGTCTCAACAAGGGAGACAATCCACCTACTCACAGGTCATTCGATGAGGCGCTACAACGTCAACACCGCAGGATTACGTCAGCAAGCCTTCTGAGGCTCGAGGAGGTGACTTTATTATGTCTTTAGTGGCACACAGGCTGCATTGAGTTGTTGAACAAGTAGGTGCTTTACATTTAACCAATTATTTCCCCCTCTAGATGCAGCAGGTTGAAATCCCGTCTTAGTCATAGAATGACACTGCAGGGAAGGAGGCCGTTTAGCCTCTCATACTTGTCCCAGCTCTCTATTTAGTCTCTTTACTCAATCACCAGAGCCCTAATTTTCTTTATTAAAAATTTTTTTAAATTTTATTTACAGCGTGGTAACAGGCCCTTCCGGCCCAACGAGTCCACACCGCCCATTTTTTAAACCCAAATTAACCTACCCGTACGTCTTTGGGAGGAAACCCATGCAGACACGGGAGAACATACAGACTCCTTACAGACAGCGACGGGAATCAAACCCCGATCACTGGCACTGTAATAGCGTCGCGCTAACCGCTACGCTACCATGCCGCCTTTCAACAGTTATAATTGAATCTGCCCCCACTGCTGTTTCAGTGTCCTTCAGACCACAACTCACTGTGTGAAAAAGAAATTACAATGTTAAGACATTTAAACAAGTCCATGGAGAGGAAAGATTCGGAAGGATATGGACCAAATACAGGTAAATGGGACAGGCTCGGGTAGACAACTTGGTCAGCATGGACGAGTTGGGCCGAAGGGCCTGTTTCCGCACCGTGTAACTCAATGACTCTTTTACCTTTGCCCTTTCCCAGAGGGTTACTAATCCCTCTGCAACTGGATACAGGTCTCGATCTACTCTCATAACCATTCACAATTTAGAACACCTCTATCAAATCTCCCCCTCAACCTACATTCAAATGAGAACAACACTTGCCCTCACTCCTGGGACTGTTCCAGTCAAGTTTTCCAGCATTGGCCCCAAGCCCTCAACACACTTTCTAAGGTCAGAACTGAAGCACCACTCTCTAGCTGCAATCTGAACAGAGTTTTACAAAGCTTTAACGTCTTTAAGCACAACCTTAGGGAAAAGTCACTTACATCACTGGGTGCGCCTTTCCTCACCATCTTCAGGCACTGCTGGGAGAAGTTGTGGTTGATGTAGGTGGCCTCCATGGCCAAGTTTCGGGGAGAATTGAAAGAATTCCCTTCATCTTGAGGGGGCTCGTTCGCAGTCTCGCTGACCGTCAGTAAATCTGAGGGATTACAAGAGCAAATTAGCCATGGCTTTAACTCTGACCGTCAGATCCCATCACCACCCAAAGAATAAAGAGATTTCTATTCGACAAGCATTTTAAATCGTGGGTTGCATAGGGGCTGAGGGACACAATACACGGAAAGGCACAGCGGATTCTGTCTGGATTGTCACACATTTGTCCTTACCAAAGTCAGAGTGGTCACGTTTGTCAAAGAAGAGCTTGGAACCGACCCGCTGCACGATGATATCCCAGGAATACACGGATCTGGTGCAGCACATCAGTGTGGCCAGGATGGCGTCTGTTGCAAATACATTTCCCTGAGTCTTGGCGAGCTGTAAATAAACACAGGCTCGAATATACCATTCCTTTCAATCTAGAAACAGACAAACTTCAATCTCCACTGGACCACAGGAGTAGGGTTGGTATTAATTCCGATGCCACAGTCAGCAAATTTCAGGATTGACGTTGGCCTGGGTCCTTACTGTGTTTGGCGTTAACCTCAGCTATACATGGAAAAGGGCAGGCATACCAGTAGTTCCAAGCTCCCATCCTAATCACACCCTACCCTAGACATGGATAGATAACTCCATTCCCTCCCCTCAATGACATTCCACACCCGGCATTGTTGGGATGGGGAGTTACCAGATGAAGGAGAACAGAAAGCAGCTGTCAATGATTAGTGGGGAAGGGATAACTTTAATATTCTCAGAACTACAGCAGACAACCTCTGAACTGATCACCAAAGTTGCAGCAATCAGTCTCCAGGGTTGGGAAGGACAATTTCTCCTGCTCCCCAGACAGCTACCATTATAACTAATGTGTGTAAGATCAATCCTGGTTATTTACAGCGATGCAGCCTCCAGCCATGACTTGACAAGAGAAAATTCTCCATTCGTCTGCAGTCTGCCTCAGACCTGTGGTGTCACTCTGCACAGCCCTTTGTTGCCTTGTGTTAGTTTACGAGATGTTCCTGCCCCCAGAAGTGGTGAACAACATTCGATCTGTCTGCTAACCTTGCGAATTACAGGATCGTCAGTGGTGGTAACAGTGTGGAAAATCCTCTTGATACTTCTCAACTGCTTCTCGTTCCGCGTGGTAATTCGGTCAAAGGCCTTGTCATAGTACTCCAACGTACCACAGCACTCTCTGAGGGGATAAAAGACACCACGTAACATCACAGGTGGCCAGATCACCCACTCTAATGCCACTGTTGAGATACAAATTTCAGGAAGTACACTGGAATCCCTTAGGAATGACCAGTTCAACAGAAATGTTTAATGTCTTATCCAAAGGATGGCACCTCTAACAATACAGCACACCCTTAGCACATGTGTAACTCAGCTGAGACTACCACCAGAGCAAAACACTGACAGCAGGCTGTACTGTATGATCATGGGGTTTTCTAATGAGAGCTGCACTGTGCGAGTCAGAATCACACTGCAGAGTCAATTGCCCAAGTCTACCTGCCAACAAGAGGCACAACAGCAAAGGACCAGAGAATGTCACCTGTCTGCTTTGTTCACGCTGGCTAAGGTGGGATGAACAATGCTGGTGGAGTTAAGAGATGGGAAACGAAATTCATATTAAAAACACTCACATGTCACTGGGATCAGCCACTTCCATGTATCTCATCTTCATCAGCCTCGGGAAGTCCATTTCCTCCTTCACTTCCCAGTCACTCCGGACTTCAACTGAAGAATCTCTCGGTTTCAGCTGTTTCAGTGATGAACGAGGAACGTGTTAAACACAGACAACAACTTCTATTTATGCAGATCCTTTCAAGTGTCAGAAGTACGGCAAGGTTCAAGGAATGTTACCAAATACACAATAACAAAAAAGGCACTGAGCTACGAGGACATTAGGCCAGGTGACTGAAGATTTAAGGAGCATTTTAAAGGAGGAAAGATAATTTGAAGGGATTATGGAGCAAGTTCCAGAGCTTTGGGCCATGACAGTAGTGGTGCAGGGATTGAATTTAGGAACGAGCAAAGTTCAAGGCTTCATGAAATTCAAAGATCCCATGGGGGTGGGGGGGAGGCAGGAGAGATGGAACTGTGGAGGGCTATTATTGTGCAGTAACTCTGCACAACGCACATAGGACTAAAGCTCTCAAATACAGCAGTGGAAAATTTCTCACTTTTGTTCACAAGGACAATGTCCTCCCAATTGCCAAAAGCAGCAAGTGTTAAATCTTAGCTAATTTACCTGGGAAGCCCAGTTTCAAACATCTCAAATGTCTCTGGCCACTCACCGCAAAGGGAAAGCCCGTGAGTGAACCGGGACATTCACTGCGTTTCCAGTCACCTCAGCTTGTCAGCTGCCTGACAAAGTGGGCATTCGTAGTCTAGAAATGGGCCTCCAGTTGCAATCCCTCCCAAGTCAAAAAGGAGGAAATGGGAGATTAAAAGAGGTGAGCTACAGATTGGACGAACATTAATTCATACTCCAAACATCACTGAGTCAATCCAATAACCTTTTGTGTTAGGGCCACAGCCATGGGACCAAACCTGTCCAGAGATTAGACTCTTGCCCACCTATCCCATGGATGGGATCCCAGATAATCAAACCATCTACTTGTCCTTCCGACATTAAATATATTTGCTATTCATCACAATGGTCTTGGAGACAGGTGACTCATTTATCTTCTAGTGCGCAAAAAACTCAAAGTGAACATACTGAAATAGCTTGTTAACAGGAAGCAAAGGGTTGTCTGCTGTGGAGTTCTGAAACATCCACAGAAATATTACACACACAGCCCCTCCAACAATGTGTGGGACTCAAATTCCTTAACCTCAGACTGGAACAACACTTTTTGCCTTCCTGATGGAACAGTTTGAGGTCTGACCTGGTTTTTCTGGTCCCACTTTTGCCGCACACCGAACTGCTTCTGAAATTTCTTCTGTAGTCGCAAACGATCTCTGGAACGACATCAGGGATGGAATGGTTGAAATTATTTTTAGATAACAAGGAAACGACCCTGACCACGCAGTCCACCATCTAGGCTCATGGAGCCCCATGCACTGGCCAGCTGCTCAACTCAAGAAGGCATCGCAACTGAACCTTGCCGAGGGCGTCCCACTGCTCCAGCGTAGGAAGAGGCAGTGTGGGACCACTCGTGTGTGAAAAGCACAGGCTAGCAAGATGCAAGGTCTGGAGGAAGGGTACATCCTTCAGTTTTACCGAAATGTCATGCAGCTACAAAGAGCGTATACATATTGTATACATTACGGTTAGGGTTAGGGGACCTGACACACTGCCATTGCATCGCCCATCGCAGAAGTCTAACTTACACTGGCCAATTCTTCCTTTCTCATTAAACCCCATGTGCCAACAATAACAGGAAGAGGGAATTGGGTTCCACTTAACTGGGGAAAAGATTAAAATTTTTTATACGTTGAAAGAGACAGACAGGTTGTTCATCTTGACCTGAATTTCTTACTTCCTACTTCATCTCAGTCTCTGTGACGCGGACGTACATGTTGGATGGATGCAGTACTGAATTTAGTCCTTTATGTGCCAGCTCTTTCCAAGAACATCCTGCTTGTCCCATATTTCCCCATATTCCTGTAACACCTCCCTTCATTTACTTCATCCCTCTCTGAAAGCCATTGTTGAATCTGCTTCCACCAATGGATCAGGCAACACCAAATCCTGTCCGATCACATCAAGAGAACATTGAAGACTCCTACAGTCGAACAGCCTGCCAACTTGTGCATGGAACAATAGTTAAGGGAGCAGGAGAATGACCTGCAGCAAGGGGCTTGAAACATTCCTGACAGGTGATAAGGGAATGGCAAACAGTTGCTACAATGGTTTGCTTACCTCTCTTTCTGCTTGGCACTCTTTGGAAGAGTCTGCATGTTGAACTGCAGCAACTGACGGCGATCTTTCTCCCGCCTCATGTTTCTTTGCTGTAAGGTTTAAAACAAATGTCAATCCTGCACTGAAAGAACAGCAATGGATTATTGAATTTTACCGGCAGGCATTCAGTCTGTTCCACACAACCTGCAAGTTAACCTTAAGCACAGGCAGCACAGTGGCTCAACTGGGAGAGCCACTGCCTCAATTCCAGTGAGCTGGGTTAATTCCTGACCTCCGGTGCTGTCTGTGTGGGGTTTACATGTTCTCCCTGTGACTTCATGGGTTTCCTCTGGGTGTTCCATTTACAAGTTGAAGTTTATTGTCATGGGTGTACATACCCAGGGTATAAATGCCATGAAGATTAGCTTTTTTGTGCAGCAGCAGCATAGTGCATTATAAACATTACAAATACAAATTAAACCAACTCCCACATGCCAAAGATGTGCAAGCTGGGAGGTTAAATGGCCACTATAAATTGCCCCTAGTGCAGGTGTGTGCAGAATCTGCAGGGCGTTGATGAGAATGTGGGGAGAATAAAATGGGATGAGTGTAAATGGGTGTTTGACAGTCAATGTAGAGTCAGTGAGCTAAAGGTCTGCTTCTATAATGCATGACGTTTCACCAAACAGCTCGTTGTGTTGAAGTAAGTAGATCTCGCCACATAACTATACGTCAGAAAGACTCCCACCCCTCAGGACATACTGCACAGTCAGAATGAACACAACTACTGCCATTGAATTAAATATGAAGGGGGGGTGGGGGGAATCCCTGGTTCTGCACTCTTCAGTCTCTAACATCTTCCAGTTCCAATGCAAGGTCATCCACGGAAACATTTTCTTCACAGATGTTGCTTGAAATGTTGAGGTTTCTTAGCAATTCTGTTTGTTTTCCACTAGGATATTTGCTGGCAATAAGGCAAGGCCGTTACTGTCCATCCTTATTTACATCCATTCCTGGAGGTCTGGGCCAGTCCAGTAAGGAAGGGTTTTCACAACAATCTGGTAGATTTATGGTGAACAATAATATCTTTTAATAATTAATTTTAAATACCCAAGCTGCCTTGGTGGGTTTTGAACTCTTGTTCAATTGTCAGATCTTCTTGATACTAGTCTGGTAACCTAACCACCATGCCACTGTACCTCTGCAGATTGTCTCAAGAGTCGGACATCCTTGGACCTGTCATCAGGCTCTCCTGAGATGTGACTACCTTTCTGTCTGCACGTCAATCGCAAAGCCCCTCCCTAACCCCACCGGAAGTACGCACAGCTCCCAGGGGGCTTTACCTGAGCGAATCTCATGCGGTTCCTCTGGTAGGCAGTCTTCTGGGTGCGAGCAGTATCCACAAGCTGGAAGCTGGTCTCATCTTCCTCGTGGAAGTAGGCGTACTGACTACCGCCACCAAACTGGGAGGAGTACTTATCTGTGGGAGGGAGAGAGAGGCGGCAATTTACCAGCAACACTTTGGACCCTGGAAAGAACTTGCATTTCTAGAGTGTCCTGGAGTTGAATGACATCCCAAGTGCTCCACAGCCAATTAAATAATTCAGAAGGGAAATCCCTGATGTCACATGGGAGGTGCAGCAGTGAATATGCACAAAGCGAGTTTCCTCACATAAAGCAATCAGGTTTTGACCAGATAACCTGTCTTACTTTTGCTGAGTGGGGTTAAATGTTTGCTCTGGTCATAAGAGCAAAGATGCATTCACGAATGCATTCAACCATACCGTCTAAGTGTACTCGCCAGGAATTCCCAGGACTAACTGGACCTGGGATTGTGTTCGGCATAGCTGGGATCAAGAGGGAAAGGAGTAACATTCCTGCACTTGGTTGAAAGTCATCTAAACCTTGTAAATAATAGCATGCAGATGGAAGTCTGGTATGGACAGGCTCTGCGGCAATGCCTTTCAAATAGCCCAAAAGTCTGGGCTAACGTGACCATGTATGTAGGTAGGCAGTAGCTTTAAAATGTACACCAGTATCTGTACTACCAGAAAGGAAGGATAGGAGACTCTGGGCATGGGAAAATAGCAAATAAACCAGGTTACTGACTTTCAGCACACTGGTACTTACTGGTGTATCTCTTATCCTGATAGGTAGCTCCTGTCCAATCAGCGACCTGCAAAGATAAATTGTTATGCCCTCTTTGAGTGAAAAAAATCAAAGTAACCCCCAATATCCAAATTACACAGAGTTTAGCTTTCAATTATTGGACGGGCAAGTAAAAGACATCATTTGATCTTTATTACCAAGCCAGTGTTCAAGAGTTAGAAGTTCTTGCTACAGCTGTATAAGGCTTTGGTAAGACCACACCTGGAGCATGTTGTACAGTTTCGATTTATTT
Organism: Pristis pectinata; assembly: GCF_009764475.1. Taxonomy (NCBI): domain Eukaryota; kingdom Metazoa; phylum Chordata; class Chondrichthyes; order Rhinopristiformes; family Pristidae; genus Pristis; species Pristis pectinata. The sequence goes on from NC_067437.1 coordinate 11,408,280, forward strand.
TACAGGCCATTCACTTGCATTGGACGCAGTTCAGAGGTTTACCAAGCTGATTCCTGGGAGGAGGAGGATGACTTTAATTACCGAGTGAACAGATTGGGCCTATACTTGTTGGAGGTTACTGGAATGAAAGGTACTTTTACTGAAACACACGTGGCTCTAGGGGAGGCTTCTAAGGTAAATGCTGCGAGATTGTGGGTGAATCTAGAACTAGAGGGAAAAGTTTCCGAATGAAGGGCCACCCAGTTAAGATGGAGATCAGGAAGAATTTCTCCTCTCAAGGGGCCATGAATTTTTGGAATTCTCCACCCAGGAGAGCCACGGAGGCTGCACTTCTTGAATACATTCAAGGTTGAAACATATTTCTGGGGAAATAAGGTTATGGGAGGGTTCAGACAAGAAAGTGAAGCTGAGGCCAAAATCAGATCACCCACAATCTTTTATCCAACTATTCAACACTTTGAGAATGGCACTCACTAATTTAGTAAAGATCACGACAGAGTTGAAAGGTTCACAGTCTGAAGCCCCCACTATTGTTCACTGGCCCAAACGTTAACTCTGTTTCTCTCTATCCAAAGGTGCTGCATGCCCTCCCGAGTATTTTTTGGAAACTCAGGAAAATAACCTTCCAACTTGAGGTCCACACAGCACACAATCTCCAATCGGGGAAGTGCTTGAGGATTGTTGTTTAAAAACAAAGGGTTAAAAGATATACCTAGTAACTTCAAGATGGGCAGTTTGAGAATGGTGATGGATAAAGCTTTAGAAACAATAATCAGAAAAAAAAATGAACAGGTATTTAGAGAAATTTAATTAAGGAGAGCCAGCATGGCTTTGTAAAAGGCAAGTCATGTTCAACTAACCCAAATGAACTTTGTTGTTGAAGTTACAGAGGATGATACGGGGAACACAGTTAATGTTCTCCACGTAGATTTTAAGAAAGTATTTGACAAAACACCACACAAAAAGCTGATTAACAAAACTGAAGCTTATGGAGTGGCAGAGTCATTGCTTGAATAAAAAATGGATTAAGTAAGATAAGTGGCAGGTAGAATTTAATACAGAGGTATGTGAGGTAATGTAATGGGTTGAGGCAATAGAGGTATAATGACACAGCTCTGAAGAGTAAGTAGAGAGAGAGAGGTCAGGACTACACGTGAAGGCAGCAGAACCTGTTAACAGCATAATAAGAAAAGCAAGTGGATCTTGGAACATTAGTAGAGATCTTCAATTTAAAACTGAGTTATGCTGAACTTTTATGAAGAAATAACTAAAGTTTTGTGTTTACTTCTAATCATCTTGCTTTTGGAAGGATTGAAAGGCTAATGGATACAGATATAGGAATTAGATGTTAAGATATAGGGAAATGTGAGGAACATCTCTTCCATGCAGTGACATACAATTCCATCCCTACACCGTTGGTGGAAGCAGAGATGAGCAATGATTTTAAAAGGAAATTACACGGCACTTGAGATGAATTATTGTGCAGGCTATACGGACAGAGTGGGGGAAGGGAAGCGACTGGATTCCTCTACACAACACACAAGCCGCTGGAGGAACTCAGCAGGTCAGGCAGCATCCGTGGAGTGAAATAGACAGTCGACATTTCAAGTTGAAACCCTTCATCTGGACTCCACACAAAGCTGGTACAGGCCAAATGGGCCAACTGGCCTCCTTCCAAGCCGCAATGACTCCCCAGTATCCCACATACTCCACATCATCATCCCAGGGAAAGACTCACCTTTCCCAGTCGATCACCTTTGCTAAAGGGCTGATACGGCATGTCCTTGAACTGCTCTGGCACAGCACATGGTCCCCATCCGAAGGGATTATCCTGGATCACCGGGGTCAGGAATCGTGCCATCTTCTACAGTTCTGCTATACAAAGAGGTGGCAATGAAACACTTAATGAAGTGGGGAGCAACATGGTGAGCACCAGGGAAACCTGGTCACTGACTGCAGATGAATCTGATACCGGTCCCCCAGGTTCCTACCATAATTGCTCCAATTTAGCAGAGAGGGGCACTGGAGAAGGGGATGGGGATGGGTCTGAGACATGGGGGCGAATGGGTGGGCAGAGGACTGAAGGTGGAAGGGAGTTGAGGGGAGAGAGCAAAGAGGGGAAAGGGGAGAGTTATTAGAGAAAGAAGATTCTCCAAACCCAGATCAGGGCTACATCCTGGGCCTAAATCTCTCCAGAAATCACCTCCAGACCAATTATTTTTTAACTCTTTCTAAATCTTACATGAACTGTGCAATTCTTGGGAGTGTGGGATCGTTCCTTGCTGGATAGCATGCCAATATACCAAGCCTCTTTCCATGAACAAGAAGCTCACACAATTGCACACTTATCTCATACTCGCACACACTCTGAAGGTTAATCTCCTTCGTGTATGGACAATGCAGGTTCACAGCAAGACCCTGGAAAACGTGAACCACTTTCCTCATCTCTGGAGCCACCCCTTGATGAAGAGGCACATTGATGATGAAATTCATCGGCACCTTCAATGCTGCAGCACAGCCTTTGGTCAAGTGAGGAAAAGGATATTTTAAGATCAGTCTGGGGCAAAACCCACTGTCTATGGGACGTCAGTGATTGCTGCCACCTAGATCCTTCTGACACTTGGGCTACCTGCAGCACGCATCTCAAGGCACTGAAAAATACCACCAACCCTCTATCTGCAAAATCCTCCAAATTTGTACAAGTTTTTTTTAAACCACAGAGAGTGGTGGGTGCCTGGAACGTGGTGCCAGGGAGTGTGGAGGAAGCAGATATGGTAATGATGTTTCAGAAGCTTTTAGACAAGCACATGAACATGCAGGGAATGGAGGGATATGGATCACATGCATGAGATTAGTTTAATCTGGCGTCTTGGCCAGTACAGACATCGTGGGCCGAAGGGCCTGTTCCTGTGCTGTGCTAGGTTCAGTGGAAGGATAAGCGAACATCCAGGCCAACATCCACAGCACTGACGTCTGAGTTACTCTCAGCTGGCCACACTAGGCTGGCCACTGGCTCGTATGCCCAGCAAGAGGCTCCCCAAGTAGACGCTCTGTTCCATGGTCTATCAAGGGAGCAGATTACCAGGCAGACAGAGAAAAAGGTTCAAGGATACTGTCAAAGTTTCCCTGAAGAAGTGCCATATCCCCACTGACTCCTGGGAATCTCTGACCCACAATCACTCCAAGTGCGTTTGGAATGGTACAGAGGACCTCGAGGTCGTGCATGGGGAGCACACAAGAGGCCACACAGAAACAGAGGAAGGAGCTCACACAAACTAACCACCTGTCAGCCCCATTAGCCACCTCCCATCCCATGTGTGCAAGAGTCTGTGGTTCCATTATGGACCTCATTAGGTAGTCCAGAACCCACAAAACTAAAGTGGAAGCAAATCATCCTCTATCCCAAAGGTATGCCTAAGAAGCGGTGGACCAGATGAACAGTGAACTCAAAATCCCTGGGGCTTCAGAAATCGATGGTGTTGAGGCAGAGACCAACTTCTGTACACAGGAAACTGGCCCCTCAAGCTCACTAGTCAGCCCTCGGCTCACCAACAGTTCCCGGGAATCACTTTGCACCAAGATGGACTTTTTTTCCCTTCTAATCACATTCTTTCTTGGAAAAATTGTGTATAATTTATGTTTAATTCATGTTTTCCTTGTGAATACTGCTTATATGATGCTAAATATCCAGTATGGAGAGCATACTGTTGTATACTGCTGAGTATACTGGGTAACAGAGGTGGGTTTAAATCTGTCAATGTTTTCACAAAGAGGTAAAATATTGAAGGGCACAGGTCTGTCACTGTTGGACTGGGCTACAGTATGGATGGACAGAGATCAGTCACTGTACATCATTTGGCACTGTCAAACACACGGGTACAGTGGGTGGTCACTTCAACACTGGGAGGGGTACAGTTCTAGTGGGCACAGGTCTGTCACAGTGTAAAATACTGGGATAGGGCACAAGCTGGTCAGTAGTAACCACATCTTCAGAAACAGGTACAACGAGCTGCAAGATTCTTTACATCGTCATCCGTGCCCAACCTCCCTCAGATTTTTTACTCTTGTTAGAGGCAGATCAGTCGCTGTGTATCACTGGGGTACAGCATTGCTGAACACGCCTCTGCCATTGTCTAATGGGAGGGTGGGGGGGAAAGGAAAGGGGGTGTGTGTGGGGGGAGGGGAAAGGGGGTGGTCACCATGTAACACTGGGAGGTGGTCACCGCGTAACACTGCGAGGAGCACAATGGGTGGTCACTGTGTAACACGATGGAAAGCGGGTCACTGTGAAACCCCAGAGGAGTGCAGTGGGTGGTCACTGTGGAGAGAGGATCACTGTATCACACCGTGAGGGTCCAGCTCCAGTGGGTGTGGCCCCGCCAGTGTGAGACAACGGCCGCCGGCAGTAACTCACAGCTCCAAAGAACCGGAACCATTGGCTGCAGCGTCCCTCACCCCCGGGCCCAGCCTCCCCCACAGCGTTACCCTGTGATAGGGGCGGGCGCGATACTGGGGCCCGCGACCCCCGACCGGAGAGGGACCAGGAGATGTCTACCGCCCCGACCCAACTCCATCCCCCCAACCCAAATCCAACCCCAACGCCCCCCCACCCGCTAACCCAAACCCCACCCCCGCAACCCCCTAACCCAAACCCCACCCCTAACCCAAACCCCACCCCTGCAACCGCCTAACCCAAACCCCACCCCTAACCCAACTCCCACCTCCTAATCCAACCCCACCCCTAACCCCCTAACCCAACTCCCACCTCCTAACCCAACCCCACCCCTAACCCAACTCCCACCTCCTAACCCAACCCCACCCCTAACCCAAACCCCACCCCTAACCCAACTCCCACCTCCTAACCCAAACCCCACCCCTAACCCCCCCAACCCAACTCCACCCCTAACCCCAACCCCACCCCCAACCCAACTCCACCCCTAACCCCCCAACCCAACTCCACCCCTAACCCAAACCCCACCCCTAACCCCCCAACCCAACTCCACCCCTAACCCCAACCCCACCCCCCAACCCAACCCCACCCCACCCCCCAACCCAACACCCCTAACCCAAACCCCACCCCTAACCCCACCCCCCAACCCAAACCCAAACCCCAACCCCAACCCCAACCCAAACCCTCCTCCCCACCCCTCGGGCCGCTGCCCGGATCCCCTCCGCCTGCCTCCACGGAGCCACCATCCCGGCCCCGGGGACCCGGCCACCGAGGGTACCCGCTCGGCGCTCCCTCCCTTCGGGGGTACCCGCTCGGCGCTCCCTCCCTCCCTCGGCGCTCCCTCCCGCCGGGGATACCCGCTCGGCGCTCCCTCCGCGCTCCCTCCCGCCCGATGGCGACGGATTCAGAAACTCACGAACAACCGGCGACTCGGCCACGGAGGGAGCGCTGCCTCACTGCCGCAAACTGGATCGGCCGGGGTCGCGACAGTGTCGCAAAGTGAGACCGCTTGTGGGGCAGAATTTAGGGGCCGTCCCTCCCGCCGGGTCGGTGCGGACGCCGCCCGGGGGTTTGCTCCGTCTGAAGGATCCGCATTACTTCAGCTGCAAGGAAACAAACCGCCTAAACTTCGATTTGTCGCTAAACACCCTCTTTACGGTCGCCGTGCCACACTGCCGGAAAGCAGACCCGCGCCTTCTCAGGACATTGTCGTAAACACTACGTCTCGAGTCAGCGCTGACGGAAACAAGGAGCCTGAATCATGACAAGATGGTCTCGCGTTCACTGGGATTTGCTGCCGCTATTGACACCTGGTGGCCTGGAGGGGCATCGCAGCAGTCTGCTCTGCAGAGAGATGGTCCAAACAGATGTGGTGAGGGTTTTCAACATGAAACTTTAACTCTGCTTCTCCCTCCTCAGATGCTGCCTGACCTGCTGAGTATTTCCAACATTTTCTGTTGTTATTTCTGGTTCCAGCATCTTCAGGCTTTTTTTTACCATCCAGAGTGAGCCAGTGCATTGTGATCAACTCATTGCTGCCCTCCGGGATGACGCACTCCTGTGTACCAAGCTGGTACACTACACTCAACTGGTACATTATACCTATAAATGCCGGCATTGCCACTGACCTTCACATCCGTTGTGACACTTTACTCTGTACTGTTATTGTTTTTACCTGTACTACATCAATGCACTCTGTACTGACTCAATGTAACTGCACTGTGTAATGAATTGACCTGTACGATCGGTTTGTAAGACAAGCTTTTCACTGTACCTTGGTACAAGTGACAATAATAAACCAATACCAATCCCAACAATGATTCACTATTGTGCACAATTCACCCCAGAACATGTTAAAGCCAAGTTTTGGGGTTTGGTCAGCCCTGTAATGAGGAAGATGGAGAAGACATTTGTGCACAGAAAGGTGCAAAGTCACAGAGAGACACAACACAGAAACAGGCCTTTCATCGCACTGAGTTCATGCTGACCATCAAACACCCACTAACACTAATAGTACGTCAATTGCAATTTTATTCTCCCCACATTCTTATCAACACGCAGAATCTACACACGTGGGGCATTTTGCAGTGGCTAATTAACCAACCAACACAAAAACACCTTTGGGATGTGGGAGGAAACTGGAGCACTGTGGGAACCCCATGCAGTTGCAGGGAAAATGTGCAAACTCCACACACCAGAGATCAGGATTGCTTCCCACGACCCCCACCCCACACTGCCCCCCACCCACGCCTCTTCTTCCCTTTCCGAGCCTCTTTTTTTCTACGTTTTTTTTCCTTTCCCTCCTTACCTTTGACCCACCCCCCGTGGATCTGCTCTCCCCTCCTCCCCCGCACCTGCCCGTCACTATCTCTTACCTGCATCTACCTATCACCACCTTGTGCCCACCCCACCTCCCCTCTTTTGTCCACCTATCGCTGCTCTGCTTTTCCCCTCCTATACATCGGGCTTCCCCTTTTCCTATCTTCAGTCCTGAAGGAGGGTCCCTGACCCGAAACGTTGACCAGCTGTTTTTCTCCACGGATGCTGCCTGACCGGCTGAGTTCCTCCGGCATCATCGTGCGTTTCCCTGTACTTCCAGCATCTGCAGTCTTTTGTGCCTCGAAGCTACAGAATGTTGCTTCTTATTGTGAGGGGAATTGAACAGAAGTACAGAGGTTGTGCTTCAGTTATGCGGCATTAGTGAGACCATATCTGGACAACTCTGTGCAGTACAGATGTCCTCATTTAAGGAAGAACATAAATGCATTGGAATCAGAGAAGATTTACTAGACTAATATTTGGAAGGAAATGCTGGAAATCTAAGATAAATCTTTGACCCCAGAACATTACCCCGTTTTCCTTCCTACAGATGCAGCCTGACCCGTTGAGTATAACCAGCATTTTCTGATACCTGATACCTGAGGCAAAGGGTCAATAATTGGTTTATTACTGTCCCATATAGTGAGATACAGTGAAAAATTTAGTTTTGCATGCTGTCCAGACAGATCCTTTCAAAACATAAGTACTTTGAGGTAATACAAAGAGAAAAGCAATGAGAACGTGCAGTGCAGGCAGGCAATAAGGTGCAAGGGCCACGACGAGGTAGGTTGTGAGGTCAAGAGTTCATCTTTAACATATGAGAGGACCGTTAAATAGTCTTATAACAGTGAGTCAGAAGCTGCCCTTGAGCCTGGTGGTACGTACTTTCAGGCTTTTGTACCTTCTGCCCTGCGGAAAGCGGGGAGAAGAGAGACTGTGTGGGGTGGGAGGGGTCTTCGATTATGCTGGCTGCTTTACCGAGGCAGCAGGAAGTGTAGACACGCCGGACTTGTATCTACTGTAGCGCAGAACAGTGAGGAGGGACTCGAATGAAACATATAAGATTGTGAGGGTTTGATGTGGAAAGCAGGTTTCCTCTTGTGGGAGACTCTTGAACGTGGGGGTCACTGTTTAAAAATAAGTGACCACCCCCCTCCACCGTTGGCCATTTAAGATACAGAGATCACATGTTTTCTCTCTTGGGTCTTTGGAAATCTCTTCCCAAAACGGAGGCGGAAGCAAAGTCTTTGAACCTCTTTAAGGCAGAAGTAGACAGATACCTGCTAATCAAAGGGTGACAGGTACTGCAGTTAGACAGGGATGTGTTGAGGTTAGATTCCAATTAGCCACGATCTCATAAAACAGTGGAGCAGGCTCCAGAGGTTGAATGGTCTACTCCTGCTCATTGTTCCTGTTTGCAATGTACCTCTGTGACCTCCCCCACCCAACTCTACAATTCCCTGACACCTGCACCGTCCAATTCTGGCCTCTTGCACGTCACCGATTTTAGACTGGGAACTGTCTGGACAAAGCAACCCATTTATCTGGCACCCATTCACCGCCAATAACAACCAATCCCCTCCTCTGTTGGTGCACAGTGCGCCAACCACACTGCGGTTAGACTTCTCTAACAGAACCTCCCAAACCAGTGTCCTCTGTCACCTAGGAGAAACGTCAAGGGCCATGGGAAGACCATCCTTCAAGTTGCTTTCTCAGTTACGTGAACCCATTCATAATTTTAAAGACCTCTTATTGGAGTTATTCCAATTTGCTTAAAATTATTACCTCAAATCATACTTGCAAATCTTTCTTGCATCCTTACCGGTGTCTCTGGAGGTGAAATACAGATGTTGGTTTTCCAGCTGTGAAGCTCCTGTTCTTATTTCTGAAATATTCCTTTCAGTGGAGTCCGGAATTTGCTACCCAAAACAACCACTATTAAGTCATTTGGGTCAAATGTCCTCAAAGTAAATTTTATTAAACAAAATTACAGAAATGCACAAAATATTTGTATTTAATATTTTGTGTAAAGCCATTCCATTATGTAACATACATATTCACATTGTTATTGTAAAGTGTAATAAAAAGTAAACTTGCACAGGTCTCGTGCACATACTTCATGTAACAGTCCTGTGTCGCTTTTAAGCATTGGTACGTTTATTTGGGTCATGTTTGTCCCGTGCTAGACCCAACTCCAAGCCCCGTTTAGAAAACTATCAAGGTTACAAACAATTATTCCCATGATTTATGAATTTTTAAGCCTCTGAATTCAGAACAGCTTTAAATACTGACAAGAAACACTTGGCCTAGAAGTAAGTGTAACATGTCTGGGTCCCATTTCCCGTGGGTGCTGGCTCTGTCTGCACCTCAGATCCCATGGGTGCTGGCTGTATTTGTACCTCAGTCCCTGTGGGTGCTGACACATCTATACTCTCACTGTGTCTGTGCTTAATTGGGTGCTAGGCCATTATGAGACCTGGTTTGATAGGCATGAGTACACCATTCAGCCTTGCATCTTTTCTCCCATGCATTAAGATCACAGCCGAGCTCTTATCTCCTGCACAAACCCCATGACTCCCAGCCTCAATGGTATGGGCCTTCTCCGAGTTCCAGTTCCATTGGTTCCTGCCTTCTCTATTCTCGGCTCAAGCCAGAGCTGGTTCTGTGATCGCTCCCAGTGCACACAATGCGAGATCACTCGTACACATGCCCAGGAGACAAGCACTGAGATCTAGTCAACCATGGAGCTTTACCAGCCAGACCCAATACTGCTGACACCATGACCATGGCCTTCCTCTTCCGCTCTGTAAACCTGAACTCATTGAGGGGTCAGCGGTGGAAAGGGTGAGCAGCTGCAAGTTCCTGAGCGTCAACATCTCAGAGGATCTACCTTGGGCCCAGCACATTGATGCCATCACGAAGAAGGCACGCCAGTGGCTCTATTTCATGAGGAGTCACCAAAGACTCTTGCAAATTTCTACAGATGTACAGTGGAGAACATTCTGACTAGTTGCATCACTGCCTGGTATGGAGGCTCCAATGTGCAGGATTGAAAGAACCTGCAGGGGGTTGTACATTCAGCCAGCTCCATCACGGGCACAACCCTCCCCGCCACTGAGGACATCTTCAAGAGGCGGTGCCTCAAGAAGGCAGCATCCATCACTAAGGACCCTCACCACCTGGGACATGCCCTCTTCTCGTTACTACCATTGGGGAGGAGGTACAGGAGACTGAAGACCCACACTCAATGATTCAGGAACAGCTTCTTCCCCTCTGCCATCAGATTTCTGAACGGTCCATGAACACTACCTCGTTATTCCTCTTTTGCACTATTTATCTATTTTTGAAACTTATAGTAATTTTTATGTCTTGCTCTGTCTTGCTGCCGCAAAACAACAAATTTCACGACATATGTCAGTGATGATAAACCTGATTCTGATCTCATCCAAGACTCTTACTGTGTCCTAACATACGAAATCGGGAGAGGGGTCAGAAGGAGCTGTTCTGGCTGTTTCAACCACCCCCATGCTCAACAAAGGGTCATGTAGACCCAATGCAGTGGCTTGTGTCCTGAAAGGCCTCTTCAACTCAAGCCAGGCAAGTGGGACCTGCCTGAAGAGTGAAGCTCAGTACCATGAAGTACACAGTTCTTCGCTTGGCCACAATGGGGTGCTGTTGTCCACAAAGCTGCTCACAGCACACACAGGACACCAGTGTTGTGCAGCTCATTCAGGTCCTAAGATCGATATGGTACACAGGACCAGAAAAAGAAATCAAACAGATACACCAGGTTAAGAAAGCAAATCCATTGGTGAACCCTCCCCAAATGTTTGCCTTTTCCCACCTTGTTGAGCTCAAGCAACAAGGGTTCAACCCCGACTTCCAGTGCTGCCCGTGTGGAGTTTGCACGTCCTCCCTCTGACCGTGTGGGCTTCCCCCCGGGGCCTCTGGTTTCTTCCCACATCCCAAAGACGTGCAGGTTGGTAGATTAATTGCCCCTAGTGTGTAGGTGAGGGGTAGAATCATGGGGGGAAGTTGATGGGAATGTGGGGAGAATAAAATGAGTGTAGGATTAGTGTAAGTGCATGGTTGATGGTCAGCATAGACTCGAAGGGCCGAAGGGCCTGTTTCCATACAGCTCGACTCTGCCTTCAACTCCTCACGAAATCCGGCACTTCTCCTTTTTATTCTTTGTGGTGGCCGTGCTGACTTGTCGTTCTAGGAATGTGGAACTGGACTTCCCTGTAAAAATCCGAAAGGCACAGGCTGAGATAGAGCAGCAACAAGAACCTGCATTTATATAGCGCCTTTAATGATGCAAAAGGAAGGCCCCCCTAGGCTCTTCACAAGAGCAATTATCAAAAAACTGCCTGATCCACATCATGAGAAATTAGTCCCAAAAGCAAAACACCGCGGAGACGAAGAAGCTGCAGGAGGAACTCAGCGGGTCGATCAGCACCTGTGGGGGAGAATGGAATTGTCGACGTTTCAGGTCGAGACTCTGCATCAGGACCCGAAACATCCCCCCCACAGATGCTGCTCGACCCGCTGAGTTCCTCCAGCAGATTGTTTGCTGCTCCAGATTCCAGAGTCTGCTGTCTCCTGTGTCAGCAAATAAAAGCAGAAAATGCTGGAAATAGTTTGCCAGTCAAGCTGAAACACTGGAGTCAGATTTAGAGTCAAACTGCACAGAAACAGGCCCTTCGGCCCAACTGGTCCATGCTGACTAAGGTGCCTACCTAAGCTAGTCCCATTTGCCCGCGTTTGGCCCATATCCCTCTAAACCTTTCCCATCCACGTACCAGTCCAAATGCCTTTTATACGTTGTTAATGTACCTGCCCCCACCACTTCCTCTGGCAACTTGTTCCATATACCCACCACCCTCTGCGTGAAAAAGTTGCCCCTCAGGTCCCCTTTAAATCTTTTCCCTGCCCCCTCACCTTAAACTTATGCCCTCTGGTTTTTTGATTCCCTGACTCTGGGAAAAAGACATTAACAGATTCTCCCTCTACAGATGCTGCCTGACCTGCTGAAAATTTCCAGCATTTTCCTTTTTTTATATATTAAGGAGCTATTGGGGCAGGTGGCCATTGGTTCAGTTAGAGGGGAAGGTTTGAGCAGGATGAGAGAGAGGCAGGGAGATTTGCAGAGGAGGATTCCAGAGCTAACTGGATTATGACAAGGCTGCCAATGGGGGATGGTACTGAAGAGGTCAGAATTTTAGGAGCACAAAGATCGTAGTGTGTTACAGGGCTGAAGGATCAGGCATGGGTAGTGCCTAGACCATAGAGGTATCTCTCACAGGTAGCTTGCCTTACAAGGTTGGATAGGCTCGGCTTGTTTCTGCTTGACTGAAACACAAGGTCCTGAGGGGTATTGGCAGGGTGGATGTGGAGAGCATGTTTCTTCTTGTGGGAGAACCTAGAACTGGGGAGTCACTGTTTAAAAATGAAGGATCATCCAAAGCATTTTCTTTTTCCTCATTGAGGGTCATGAATCTTTGGAACTCCCTTTCTCAAAAGATGACGGGAGGAGAATTTTTTTTGAACATTTTTACGGCAGTGTTAAGTAGATTCTTGACAAACGAGGGGCTATAAAGTTCTGGGGTAGGTGGATATGCAGGGCTGAGGTTGCAGTCAGATCAGCCACAATCACACTGAATGGTGAAACAGGTTTGATGAGCTGAGTGGTCTACTCAGTTATACCTTTGTCATATCCTGCTTACACATGCATTGGTTATATATTTATTGACATCTATGAATATTCATATTATATAATATTAATATTCAATTATTCATATTTATTCATGGTAGTGTAGCGGTTAGCGTAACACTATTACAGCGCCAGCGATCGGGGTTCGATTCCAGCTGCTGTCTGTAAGGAGTTTGTACGTTCTCCCCGTGTCTGCGTGGGTTTCCCCCGGGTGCTCCGGTTTCCTGCCACACTCCAATGACGTACAGATTAGTAGGTTAACACAGGTGTAATTGGGTGACACAGGCTCGTTGGGCAGGAAGGGCCTGTTACCGTGCTGTATAAATAATGTTTTAAGATGTTTTATACATTTATTCATATCATTGTATGTTAACAAGGGTCAGAGTTTGAAAATCAAGGCATTGTTACTCCAGGAGCCAGTGTTGCTCAGTGAGCAGAGACGATGAAGGGGGTCCAGGACTTGGTGTGAGTTCTCACAGGGACAGCAGGGGAGGAAGACGCAAGAAACTACGGAACACTGGAAGGACTCAGCTGGTCAAGCAGCATCTGTGGAGGCAAGAGGTGTATATCGATGTCTCAGGTCTATTTGTATACGGGGAGGAAGACGAGGGAGGTGTCAGCAGCGCCTAGCGGAACAGTCCAGTTAACAGAGCCACGGAGAGGATGACCTGCGGTATGGTCAGAGGTGGATGGTCGCAGTCTCTTCCCCAGGGTGGGGGAGTCTAAAACTAGAGGGCACAGGTTTATGGTGAGAGTGGAAAGGTTTAAAAGGCACCTGAGGGGTTTTTCCACACACAGGGTGGTGAGTATACAAGATAAGATTTCTTTATTAGTCATGTGTACATCGAAACACACAGTGAAATGCATCTTTGCGTAGAATGTGCTGAGGGCAGCCCGCAAGTGTCGCCACGCTTCCGTCGCCAACATAGCATGGCCACAACTTCCTAACCCGTAAGTCTTTGGAATGTGGGAGGAAACCGGAGCACCCAGAAGAAACTCATACAGACACGTGGGGAGAACGTACAAACTCCTTACAGACAGCGGCCAGAATTGAACCCAGGTGACTAGCGCCGTAATAGCATTACGCTAACCGCTACAATAACTGTGCCGCTAGAGCTAGAACAAGTTGCCAGAGGAAGACATTTGGACAGGTACACGGATAGAAAAGGTTTAGAGGGATATTGGCCAAGTACAGGCAAATGGGACTAGCTCAAGAAGGCACTGTGGTCTAGAAGCTCTAGCGTAAGAAGGCATGGATGGGTTGGACAGAAGGGCCTGTTTCAGTGTTGTATGACTCTATGACTCTATACAGTGGTGGGGATTTCAGGGTTAGTGAAGGGATGGGTATCACATCCAGAGCTCGGGATTAAATATGACACCAAGGCTGTGAATGTTAGGCCTCAGGGGGACTGTACAAGAGGGAAGGGGGCCTTCCAGTGTGGCATGCAGCAGGGAGGGGGATGGGGCACATTATGCCACAAATGGTCGAGGAGACTTGAAAGTCAAAAGTGCTGGAACTCTGAAATAAAAACTGAAAATGCCGGAAACGCTCAAGTAAATGAAAATTTATGAAAACATAGATGCTAGAAATCTAAAACAACAACAGAAAATGCTGGAAATACTCCACAGTCTCTCCCCCACCCTCCCTGTAACTTAAGAAGTTACCTCTTTGTCTCCTGACAAAGGATCTTCGACCGGAAATGCTGACCCTGTTTCCCTTCCCACAGATGCTGCCTGACCCGCTGAGTGTTTTCCAACACTTTCTGCTTTTCTTAACGTTGGAAACACTCAGCGGAGCAGGCAGCATCCATGGAGGGAGAAAGTTGACATCTCAGCTTCTTTCCGCGTTAAATGTATCTCCCTCCACAGATGCTGCCTGACCCGCTGAGTCTTTCCAGTACTTTCTGTTTTTAAAGTTGTAAACACTCAGTGCGTCAGGCAGCATCTGCGGAGAGAGAAACATTTCAGCTTCCTTCAGCATTACATGTATTTCCCTCCACGGATGCTGCCTGACCCGCTGAGTGTTTCCAGCATTTAAAAGAAAAGGAAGTGCAGGGAACACTCAGCAGGTCAGGCAGCATCTGTGGAGGAAGAGACATTTAATGCTGAAGGAAGCTGAGTCAACTGTCTCTCCCTCCACAGGTGCATGGACCCATGAACACTACCTCATTATTCCTCTTTTGCACTATTTATATATTTTTATAACTTACGGTAATTTTTACGTCTGCCACAAAACAACAAATTTCAGGACATACGTCAGTGATAATAAACCTGATTCTAAGGGTGCATTACACAAAAAGTGCTCGAGGAACTCAGCAGGACAGGCAGCATCCATGGAGGGAATGCTGCCAGAGCAGACGCAGGTTGGAGGAACAACACCTCATAGTCAGCCTTGGGAGTCTCCAACCTGATGGCCTCAACATCGATTTCTCTAACTTCCGGTAACCCCACCCCTTCTTTTTCTTCCCCCCCCCCCCCACAGTCCTTTGTCTTCCCTTATTCCTGTGGCTCCCTTCCCCCACCTTGATGACCTGCCCGCCTCCATCTACTGCGTCGTGGTGTAGCGGTTAGCGTAGTGCTATTACAGCGCCAGTGACCCGGGTTCAATTCCAGCCGCTGTCTGTAAGGAGTTTGTATGTTCTCCCCGTGTCTGCGTGGGTTTCCTCCGGGTGCTCCGGTTTCCTCCCATATTCCAAAAGACGTACTTTTTTTTTAAAAAATGTTATTTACAATGTGGTAACAGGCCCTTCAGGCCCAACGAGTCCGCGCCGCCCATATTTTTTAAACCCAAATTAACCTACAGGCATGCTATGTTGGCGCCAGAAGCGTGGCGACACTTGCGGGCTGCTCCCAGAACATTCTCAGTAACACAAAAAGACGTATTTCACTGTGTTACTGAGCCACTGTACCTAATACCCTCTCCTCCCCCATCCTTCATTCCATGGTCCACTGCCCTATCCTACCGGATTCCTCCTTCTTCAGCCCTTTGCCTCTTCTACCCATCACCTCTCAGCTTATAACATCTTCTCCCCCTCCCTCCACCCACTACCTTCCCCCTCTCACCTGGACTCACCTATCCCCTGGGCTCACCCATCACCTGGGCTCACCTGTCCCCTGGACTCACCTCTCACCTGATCTCACCCATCCCCTGGACTCACCTGTCACCTGATCTCACCTTTCACCTGATCTCTCATGTCACCTGGACTCACCTCTCACCTGATCTCACCTCTCACCTGATCTCACCCGTCCCCTGGACTCACCTCTCACCTGATCTCACCTCTCACCTGATCTCACCCGTCCCCTGGACTCACCTGTCACCTGATCTCACCTCTCACCTGATCTCACCTGTCCCCTGCCTGCGTGTGCTCCTCCCCTTCCCTCCACATTCTGACTTCTGCCCTCTTCCTTTCCAGCCCCGGTGAAGGGTCCCGACCCGAAACGTGGACCGTTTATTTGCCTCCGCGGACGCTGCCCGACCCGCTGAGCCCCTCCAGCGCGGCTCCAGACTGCATCACCTGCTGTGCGCCGTTACCTGCGCTGACTTTGTCCTGCACTTCAGCCTCTTCCTTCTTCCTCTTGCTCTTCGTGCTTTTGCTGGGGATCAGGCCGCTCGGCCCCTCGGGCGCGGGGCTGCCGGAGGCCGGCTCCGGGTTGTCCCTCCGGGAGATCGCCTTCCCCAAGTCGGACAGCCTGAACCTGCTCCCGCCCACCTTGCCCCCATTGGGCATCTTGTGAGGGGGCACCAGGTCCTCCAGAGGCTCTGGTTGGTCCAGCCCTCTGACGTCATTCGCGATCAGCCAATCGTGGACGGCCTGGTTGCCCTTGCCGTCGTTCTCCTTCCGGCTTTCCCGGAGGGTCCCCCTGCGGTCTCGCGTCAGGTTGCGCCCGGGTCCCGGCGCCTTGTCCTCGGCCGCCGGGGACAGCTGGTTGTCCGAGGCCGCCCGCCGCAACCCCTCCATCGCCAGCAGGTACTTGGGGTTGTGGAACTTGCGCTGCATCTCGATGGAGCGGGGCGGGACGAGGCTGCTGACATGGCGGCTGAAGCCCGGGCTGATGCCCAGCTGGTCGGGCAGGTTCACGGCGTCCGAGTTGGCGTAGAGCTCCCGGAACTCGGCGTCGAACGCCTCCAGGATCTGCCCGGTGAAGAGGGTGAGGCTGCTGCGGTGCAGCCGGGCGCAGCTCCAGGTGAAGCTGCCGGAGAGAAGAGAGAAAGAGACGGCTGGGTGGCAGTGAGGGGAGAGGGGTAGTGAGTGGGGTCCCGGCTCGCACTGGGGTCCGGTCGCCTCTCCACCCCACCCCCCCGAGCTCACCCCCCCACCCCCAACCCTCACCTCTTCCCCCCCACCCCCATCCCTGACACCTCCCCCCACCTCTCCTCACCCCCCACTCCACCTCACCCCCACCCCTCACCTCACCACCTCCCCTCCACCCCCACTCCACCTCCCCTCCACCCCCACTCCACCTCACCTCACCCCACCCTGGACCTTGGGGAGAGAGAGAGAAGTTTCCTACAAACCCAGCGAGAGCCATCACGCCACACACGCGGCGTGCACCAGGTGTGTGCATGCAGCGCACACTCACACAACATACACACATGCAAAGAATGCAGCTGACACAGCACGTACGCACCGCACGGTCACATGCAAAGCACCACGATACACGTGCAACGCAGCACAGGTCGACACACAGGAGGCTGCAGATGCTGGAATCTGGAGCAGCAAACAATCTGCTGGAGGAACTCTGGACCCGAAGCGTCGACAATTCCTTTCCCCCCGCAGATGCTGCTCGACCCGCTGAGTTCCTCCAGCAGACTGTGTGTTGCTACCTACCCAGCACATACACAGAAAACACATGTGCACATACATGCACAAACATGTACATAATACTCTAGACAGCTCAAGCAGACCACATACACAACACATAAATATGCACAATACATTCTCAAAGTGCATACAACATGTGTACGCATATACCACATACATCCACACAGCATGTACACACGAGAAAATAGGAGCAGGTCATCACACCCCTCAAGCCCTCCCTACCATTCAACACGATTGTGGCTGATCGATACTGGCCTCAACTCCTCTGCTGTGCCAGTTTCCCATAGCTCTCAATTCCTCAGTCTTTCAAATATTTATCTTTTCTTCATCCTAAATATATATGGTGATCTGGCCACCACCACCACCATCTCTGGGGGCAGAGAATTCCAGAAATTCACTCTCCTCTGAGAGAAGAAATTGATACTACATGCCTAGTTTCACAGAATGCCAATATGCACACACTTAGTGACACAAACACACTGAGAAAACACAGGCACACACAAAAACATGCAGCTCCCTCAGGATGGAGGATGATTTCCTTCCACTCCAGTTCTGAGGTGGCTGGTGAGGGCAGAGTCAGGACCACAGACCCTTCCACAGGTGCGGCCGGGAGTGACCAAAGTCCTGGGTGTTGTGCCCCTTCCACCATGTGTGCTGGGCCTCTGTGTGCTCCCAATGCATGGATTCTAGGTCCTGTTGGATTTGACTGTTTTAAGTAGTTTTTTTTTTAACATGTGTAGCATTTAAGACACCTCAAGTGGCTGCACGGGGAATGGCCACTTCCCAGCTTATTGGTTTGATCACAACAAAGGAGCAGAAGTAGGCCATTCGGTCCATCTAGTCTGCTCCACAAGCTAAACTAAACTATTCCCATCTAGCCCCAACTCCTGGCTTTTTCCCCATATCCCTTGATACCCTGACTAACTAGATACCTAGCAATCTCTTCCTTAAACACCCCCAGTGATTGGGCCTCCACAGCTGTATGTGGCAAAGAATTCCATAAATCCACAACCCTCTGGCTAAAGAAATTTCTCCTCATTTTTGTTCTAAATGGGTACCCTCTAATTCTAAGACTGTGCCCTCTAGTCCTGGACCCGCCCACCAAGGGAAACAACTTGGCCACATCTACTCTGTCCAGTCCTTTAAACATTTGAAATGTTTCTATGAGGTCCCCTCTCATTCTTCTGTACTCCAGTGAGTACAGTCCAAGAGCCGACAAACGCTCATCATAAGTAAGCCCTTTCATTCCGGGAATCATCCTCGTAAATCTTCCCTGAACCCTCTCTGACATCAGTACATCCTTTCAAGGGGCCCAAAACTGCACACAGTATTCCCAATGAGGTCTCACCAGTGCCCCATAGAGCCTTATCAACACTTCCTTACTTTTATATGTTATACTTCTCGAAATGAATGCCAACATAGCACTCGCTTCTTTTACTACCAATCCGATCTAGTGGTTAACCTTTAGGGTATCCTGTACGAGGACCCCCAAGTCCCTTTGCAATTTTGTACTTTGAATTTTCTCCCCTTCTAGATAATAATCTGTGCGTTTATTTCTGTTTCCAAAGTGTACAACGGCACACTTCTCAACATTGGATCTCATCTGCCCTTTCTTTGCCCATGCTCCTAAGCTATCTAAGTCTCTCTGCAACCTTCCTGTCTCCTCAATGCTCCCTACTCCTCCACCTATCTTGGTGTCGTCTGCAAACTTAGCCACAAAACCATTTACTCCATCATCCAAATCATTGATGTACAAAGTAAAAAGAAGCGGCCCCAACACCGACCCCTGCGGAACACCACTAGTAACCGGTAGCCAACCAGAACAGGATCCCTTTATTCCCACCCTTTGCTTTCTGCCAACCAGTCAATGCTCCACCCATTCTACTATCCTACCTGTAATTCCATGACCTCTCATCTTATTAATCAGTCTCTTGTGCGGCACCTTGTCGAAGGCCTTTTGAAAGTCTAAATACACAACATCCACAGCCTCTCCCTTATCCACCCTACCTGAGATTTCCTCAAAAAACTCCAATAGGTTGGTCAGGCAGGATCTTCCCTTCATGAAACCATGCTGGCTTGGACCTATCTTGTCTTGTACCTCTAGATATTCCATAACCTCATCCTTGAGGATCGATTCCAATAACTTTCCAACCACCGATGTCAGACTAATAGGTCTTTTAGCAGCATAATTTCCTTTATGGTGCCTCCCTCCTTTCTTATACAGCGGAACTACATTTGCGACCCTCCAGTCATCCAGAACCATGCCATCAGGTGAATACGTATTTTCTCATTGGTTGGTTTTGCCACAGGTATCTAATCGGTTTTCTGACTGGACTATTGTTAGCTAAGGAATCCCTCTTAGCTCAAGTGTAAAAGGTGTCATTTTTTGTTAGTCTCTCTCTTGCTTCTCTCTCGCTCTCACTCTCTCTCTCTCTCCTCTCTCTTCCCCCCCCACGGCCCCCAGCTCATCTTTAGTTCCTTTTGTTTCGGCTCATCTCCCAGTAGTAAAGCTAGTGCCACGTGCTCTGTGACTGTTTCTTTGTTTTAAACTTTTCCAATAAAATTTTATGAAGCACCAAGTTGTTTTCAACTCATTCTCGGACTCCTGAAAGAACCCACGGATTTGAAAATAACCGGATCCGACAGTCCTCAATACCATTCCCAAGGCTCCCCCCTCCATTCTGAGCAATCATGGGCCAGAGAATCCCAGGAGTCAGTGAGGATGTTGTAGTTTTTTTCAAGGAACACCTTTGTGTCCTTTTCTCTGCCTGGTGATCTCACTAACACACCACAGACAAAATGGGGAGGTGGCTAAACTGATCCAGTTTTGCTACGGCACTTGCCTGGGCATTTGCCCAATCTGAATGGCTCTGTGATACCAGTTTCACACTGGGATCCTCTCAAAGAACTGATGCGCTGACTGCCCTTTACCTGTGCTGTAATGGTTCCCTATTTCTCAACAAGAGAGCCCTCGCTGTGGGACTGCTGAAGTTTGGAGCAAATAGTCATAGATGCAACACTGAAACAGGCCCATGATAAACTAATCGAGTCCATGCTGGACAGCAACCACCTGCTTACACTAATCCTACCTTAATCCCAGAGACACTGCAGATACTGTTTATTTACCCCTACATTAATGCCATTATGTTATTCTCCCCACATCATCAACTGCCCCCAGATTCCATCACTCACCTACACACTAGGGGCAATTTCCAGCAGCCAATTAACCTACCAGCTGGCACGGCTCTGGGATTTGTGAGGAAACTGGGGCACCCGGGGGAAACTCGCACGGTCAAAGGGAGAACGTGCAGACTCCACGCAGACAGCACTGGAGGTCAGGATTGAACCTGGGTCTCTGGTGCTGTGAGGCAGCAGCCCTCCAAACTGTGCCAGCCCTAGTTACCGTTCTAACTTGGTCTATGGTGCCTCCCTTTATTCAAATGCCTCTTGCCAAGTAACACCCAGGATCAGCAGGGTGGGGGAAAGTGTCTGGGATAGGATTCAGACCCAGCTGTTTACCTGTAAGATCCAGAAAGGGCTTTATCGCCATCCACGATCATAAACTTCTCATTTAAAGTGCCCTTCACATGTCCCGCTGTCAAGTAGAGGCCGGTGCCAGCAATGGAACGGACTCGTATGTTCTGTGGTGGAAGGCAACACATCTGGGCAACAGATAGCGTCCTTCTCCCCCTCTTCCCTCCCTCTTGCTGGGACTGACTTCCACGAGTCCCAGCAGACCCAACTCCCTCCCAGCAGCTCACCTGAGATACTTCCTTCAATGAGCATGGGAAGGCAATTTACCTTTGGGAGCCTTCAAAGGCCAGTAATGTTTGTGCATTGTGATTGGTATTGGTTTATTGTTGTCTCGTGTACCGGGATACAATGAGAAGCTTTTGTTTTGCCCGCCATCCAGCCAGATCACACAACATATAACGCACAGAGGTTGTAAAAAGAAAACAGCTTAGAATTCAGGTTTAAGAGACAATTATGATAAATGTAATGAATCTCGATCCAGCACCATCTTGGAGGGTGAATTTATTATAATCATGATATTCTACATTTAAATCTCATTTCTAAGCTGTTTTCTTTTTACTACCTTGGTGTAATTATGTACAACATGATCTGTCGGGATAGCACGCAGAACAAGTTATTCACTGTATCTTGGTTCGTGTGACAATAATAAGCCAGTACCAATCACAATGCACAAATGTTGTTGGCCTTGGATGCCGTAATGGGGACAGTGATGGAGATTACAGAACCCCCACCCCCCTCCCCCCAGTCACAGACTATGTTCCAGCGGGCACACTTACTGCCCCCAATCTGACCCATTTCCTGCTCTGCGATTTGGCACCCAGCTGTTCCTCCCCCTCTTTACCCTGTTGGGGTGGGGAGGGAGTGGCAATGGTGGGTCGACGGGTCCAGAGGGGAATGGGAGCGACTGGGGGCTGCAGTGAGAATGGCAAAGTCCAGGGGCGTGGGGATGAGTGTTTGGGGGTGGGGGGGGGGAGGAAATGATGAGAGAAGTGATCGGGGGAGGGAATGTCTGGGGTGGAGGAGGAGATGTTGGGAGCAGAGAGTGTCCGGGAGGGGGAATCCTGAGGTTGCAGAGGCAGTGTCTGGGGAAGGGAGTGTCGGCATGGGAAGTGTTTGGGGAAGGGGGGAGAGGTGTCCAGGGCCCACCTCCTCACCTCCTGCCTCCTCACTTCTTCCCCATCCCCTCACTCCCCTCCCCCTCCCCTCCCCCTCCTCACTCCCTCCCCACCCCCTCACTCCCCTCACCCCCTCCTCACTCCCAACCCCCTCCCACCCCCCCCTCACTCTGCACCCCCCTCAATCATCACCCCTTCAGTCTCCCCCTCACCCCTACCTCCTCACCTCCCCACCCCTCACTCTCCCTTCCACCCCTTCTCCCCTCCCCCTCACTCCCTCCCCACACCTCACTCCCCTCACCCCCTCTCTCCCTGCCCACCCCCTCACTCCCCTCATCCCCTCCTCACTCCCTCCTGACCCCCTCACTGACCACACCCCCCACTCCCTCTCCACCCCCTCCTCACCCCAGCCCTTCAGTCTTCCCCTCACCCCCTACCTCCTCACCTCCTCACCCCTCACTCTCCCTTCCAACCCCTCACTCCCTCCCCCCTCGTAACTCTCTTCTCACTCACTCCCACCTCCTCACCCCCCCACCCCATCTCCAGAACCTCCCCATCACCACTCACTCGGATCTGCAGCTCCTTCAGCTCCATCCTGCGGCACATTTCCAGGAAGTAGGTCAGGTTGCCCTGGTCCAGCACGATGTAGACGGCCACCCTGTGCCGGTAACCGGCCTCCACCAGGTCCTCAAATATGTTCTGGTCCGTGAAGTCATCCATCACCACCGCCAGCACCTGCGCACAGAGGGGTTGGCTCCAGCTCACAGCCGCCCAGACCAGTGGGAGAACCCCTCCCCTGCCCGCTCCACCACACCTGAAGCTTCAGCCTCCCAACCCCACCCCTACCTTCCACAACCTCCCCACCCCACCTTATACACACCCCGGTCTGTATCAGTGGCGCTGAGGTGGAGATGGTTGAGAGCTTCGAGTTCCTTGGTGTAAGGACCACTAACCATTTGTCCTGGTCCAGCCACGTTGACGTTATGACCAAGAAAGTACATGAACGCCTCTACTTCCGCAGAAGGCTAAGGAAATTTGGCACATCCCCAATGACTCTCACCAATTTTTATGGATGCATCATAGAAAGCATCCTATCTAGATGGATCACAGCTTGGTCTGGCAACTGGTCTGCCCAACATCGCAAAAATTGGAGAGAGTTGTGAATACGGCCCAGTCCATCACGGAAACCAGCCTCCCCTCCATCTACACTTCCCGCTGCCTCAGGAAAGCTGCTGACGTAATCAAGGACCCTTCCTGCCCTGGTCGTTCTTTCTTCTCCCCTCTCCTGTTGGGCAGAAGATAGAAAAGATTGAGAGAACAAAGCCCCCAGATTCAAGGAGAGCTCCTATCCTGCAGCAACAAACAATCTGCTGGAGGAACTCAGCAGGTCGAACAGCATCTGTGGGAGGAAAGGAATTGTCGACGTTTCAGGTCGAAACCCTTCTCAACCCACTGAGTTCCTCCAGCAGATTGTTTGTTGCTCCAGATTCCAGTATCTGCAGTCTCTGGTGTCTCCATTCTATCCCACAGTTATCAGACTCTTGAATGGACTTCTCTTAAACGCAAAAGATAAATTCTTGACCTCCCAGTCCTTACACCTATTTGTCTACCTGCAAACTGCTTTTGTAGCTGCAACATTATATTCTGCATTCTGTTGTCTTTTTTAACTACTTCAACGTACTTGGGTGTGGCATGATTTGGATGGACAAACAAAAGACTTTCACTGTACGTCAGTGCACGTGACAACAAAACGCCAATGCCTCACCATCCACCCAACACCCCCTCCCTCAGCCTTCACCCCTCCCCCTGCCATCCTCCCTACGCTCCAGCCCTCCCATCTCACCCTCCAACCCCCCCCGCCCTCCACGCCTTCCACCCCACCTCAACTTCCACAGCCCCCTAGCCCCTCGCCCTTCCTCCACTGCCCTCCCCCACCTCACCCTCCAACAAGCAGGGGGTAGTGGTGGGAAGGATTTATTTTTGTTTGGAAGTCGGTGACCGGCGGTGCTCCACGGGGATTGGCACTGCTGTTTGTGATGATATAGTAATGGCATAATGACTTGGATGTGAATGTAGGAACTTTGATTAGTAAGTTTTAGTAAGTTGTGGACACAGCCCAGCGCATCACGGACACCAGCCTCCCCTCCTTGGACTCTGTCTTTACCTCTCGCTGTCTTGGAGTAGCAGCCAGCATAATCAAAGACCCCACTCACCTGCGTCATTCTCTCTAAACCTCTTCCATCGGATAGGAGATACAAGAGCCTGAGGGCATGTACCACCAGACTTAAGGACAGCTTCTACCCCACTGTGATAAGATATTGAACAGTTCCCTTATACAATGAGATGGACTATGACCTCATGACCTCATGATCTACCTTGTTGTGACCTTGCACCTTATTGCACTGCACTTTCTCTGTAGCTGTGACACTTTACTCTGTACTGTTATTGTTTTTACCTGTACTACATCAATGCTCTCTGTACTGACTCAATGTAACTGCACTGTGTAATGAATTGACCTGTACGATCGGTTTGTAAGACAAGCTTTTCACTGTACCTCAGTACAAGTGACAATAATAAACCAATGCCAATGCCAAGTTTGCAGATGACACGGAAGTTGGTGGCGTTGTGGATAGCGAGGAAGGTTGTCTAAGGCTACTGCAGGATAACCATAAAACCATACAGCGCAAAACAGGCCCTTCGGCCCACCATAAGGATCAGATGGAAAGCTTGGCGGAAGTTGGTAGATGGAATTTAATCCCAACGAGTGCGAGGTGATCCATTTTGGCAAGTAAAATGGGGGGGGGGGGGTTGGTGGGGTTAGAGCATATACAGTAGATGGTGGGGCACCAAGGACTGTGGATGAACAGAGACACCTTGGGGAGAGGGTGGAGGGAATGGGGAGGATGAGGGAAGGGAGAGGGAGGGATAGAGGATGAGGGAAGGGAGAGGTAGGAGGGGGAGAGAGAGGGAGTTGGAAAAGGGAGGGGAGTAGACAGAGGAAGATGGAGGAGGGAGGGATGAGAGGACAGGGAGGGTAGGAAAGGGGGAGAAAGAGGGAGAAAGGGGAAAAGTTTGGAATGGAGGGAGGAGAGGAGTAGGAACAGAGGTATAGATAGGAGGGAGGAAGAGGAGGGATGGAAAGAGTGGAGGGGAGAAATGGAGGCTAGCAGAGGGAGGGAGGAAGGACATGGAGGGGGAGGGAGGGGAGAGTGGTATAGGGAAAGGACAGATGGTGAGGAACAAAGGGGAAGGGGGTGGAGGAAGGTACAGGGTGGGGAATACAGGAGAGCACAGGGCAAATGGAGGGGAAAGGGTGGGGGAAGGAGGAAGGGAGGGGGAATGGAAGAGGGCGAAGGGGAGGGAGGAGGATGAGAAAAGGTGGGAAGGGAAAGGAGGGAGGGAGGGAGGGGAGAGCAGGAGGGAGGGAGGGAGTGATTATTTCTGTCACTATGTGGTGTACCGTGGAAGTTCAGATTCAGATAAGATCAAAATTTCGGGCTGTATTTTATACCTTCCCGTGAAATTGACCCACGGTGAGTTCTGCAGAGTTGCGTCAGCTCAACTCCCACTCGTGAGGCCGTTTCCAACACTTGGGAGTTTACCGGAGGGCAGTTCACAGTGAGGTGGATTTCGTGAGAAGCTCCGCAGCTCGCAAAGGGTTAACGTGCAGCTGTGTGGATGTGGTGGGGACTGGGGGGCTCAGTGTGATAAGGCAGTCTCCTGTTCCCCCCCTTGCTTCTGACATGCAAATCAGATAACCTGCACTTCAAATATCCGACAGCGCGGCTTTGAATATACCTCCCATGGGAGCGTGGCGACCCCTTCCCTGCCAACAGGGAGGTGCTCCCTCCACTCCCTCTCCTGGGGGCTCTGGGACAGCATTAATGTACAAAAGTTCACATTTTAGTTTGTTTAAAAGAAGGATTTGTGTGTTGCATCCAGTGAGAGAGGAGCTTAGAGAGGTCAGTGAGGGGAGGGAACAAGGGTGCAGAGGAGGGAGGGAGGGCGAGGGTACAGTGGGAGGAGGCAGTGGGAAAGAAGGGCAGAGGCAGCACCTTAAGCTCAAAATATGTCCAGACTGACCACTGCTGCTTGCGGGATCTTGCTGCCCCTTTTCCTACGTAAGGTTCTTTAAACCTTGTGAGATGATGTGCTGTCCAGAGGTGGTGGAGTGTTTGTAAACGTAGCGTTCTTTCTTACACACAGAGAGGAGGGGTTCTTACACACCAGTATTCTCTGCCCCCTGCTCTCCTCTCCAACACACCTTGACCCACACCACCAACATCCCAGAGACATGAGGTGGAGGCTCATCATTAACCAGAAAACTCAACTGGACCTGCCACAGAAATGTTATGGCTTCAAGAGCAGATCAGAGGCTGGGTATCCTGTAGTGAGAACTCACTTCCCGACACCCCAAGGCCTTTCCACCATCTACAAGGGGCAAGTCGGAAAATGAAGCCACCCCATTCCGGCAGGAGCAAGACTTGGACCACATTCAGGCACTGATGAGTATCAAGTAACGTTCACACCACTAAAGTGCTGGCTAATGAGCCTCTCCAACAAGCGAGAGCCTAACCACCTGCCTTTGACATTCAATCACGGAATCCCCACCATCATTGTCCTGGGGGTCACAGTTCCTCAGTTATAAGAATACCCATATCTACCAGAGCAGGTCACAGGCTGGGTGTTCTAGAACATAGAACACTACAGCACAATACAGGCCCTTCAGCCCACAATGTTATGCTGACGTTTTATCCTCCTCTAAGATCTATCTAACCCTTCCCTCCCACATAGCCCCCCATTCCTCTATCATTCATGTGTCTATCTAAGAGTCTCTTAAATGTCCCTAATGTATCTGCCCCCACAACCTCTGCCGGCAGTGCGTTCCACGCACCCACCACTCTCTGTGTAAAAAACTTACCCCTGACTTCTCCCTTATACCTTCCTCCAATCACCTTAAAATGATGTGCCCTCGAGTTAGCCATAAACTCCACTCTATGGAAAGTGACTCACTTCTTGATACCCAAAGACTTTCCACTAACTACAAGGCATAGATCAGGACCCCACGTGCCTGGATAAACGTGGTGCCAGCAACTCTCATGAAACTCAACGCCATCCAGGACAAAGCACCCCATCAACCACTCTAAACGTCCATCCCCTCCAATTTTGCGCACAGTAGTTGCAGTGTGTACCATCCACCGTTGTACTTACTCACCAAGGGTACTCCAACACCCCTCCCAACCCTGTGATCTCCAACCCTCAGGGTAACAGGTGCATAGGAACCTCACCACCCAGCCCCACAGGTTCCCCTGAATGTCAAGTGTTTTCGTGGCTTCAAAGGTCAATTGAAACGAAAGACTGAGGTGCAACCCTCTGCTACAGAAAGGATTTTGCAACTCTTGGAAGGAGCTGCAATATCAGTGCCCTGGACTTTGGCATACAGAATGCAGTGTCAGATTTCACAGGTGGCAGTAAACTAATATGTAGTAAGCAAGATAGACTACTTGCATTTCTATAGGCCTTTTGCAGTCTGAGGGCATTCTAGAGGCAACAAAACACAGCTCCAAAAGTAATGAGTGAAGCAGAATGGCCAATTTCTGCAAAGCAAGCTCCCAAACACGACAATGTTTCCATGATTGGATCACGGCCCGATAAACCACACTAAAAAGAGCTGTGTGCAAAGTGACAGCAATGAGGCCCAAGGCATTAGTCACCTGTCACCATCAACACTGCAGGTAAATAGGTCTGTCACAGGTTGGCAGGAGCTGGGGAGTAGAGAGGTCTTGAGGAGGAGAGGGAACGGAAACTCGAGAGTCCGGTTATGGGGAGTGAGAGGTGGGTGGCATTTATATGTCAGTGGTGTCAGGATTTGGTGTTGTGGGGGGGGGGGAGGGGGGTTCTCCTTCATTCTGCCATAACAGCCCTCACTCTTGCTGCACGGGTGCCCTCTGCTGTCTGGGAGCCGTGCATGGCTGCATGACCTGTGCATTAGTGCGTCAAGGTGCATGGAGAGCATGGGAGGAGTACCTCAGTGGGAGATAATCCAGGCCACATCGCACAAAGGATTTTTTGAGAAAGGTCGCCTGCTTGTAGCATGCAAAGCATTGCATCACACAAATCAAGTTCCAGGCCCAACTGCTGAAGAGGCAGTTCCCCCTGGTGCCTTCCCTTCCCACCTACATCCCCGACACCTGGCATGCTCGCCACCTCCGTCTACACTTCCCGCTGCCTCAGTAAGGCAGCCAACAGAATCAAAGACCCCACACATCCTGGAGATTCTCTTCTCCCCCCTCCCATCAGGCAGAAGATACAAACGCCTGAAAGCACATACAACCAGTCTCAAGGACAGCTTCTAACCCACTGTTACGAGACTATTGAATGGTTCTCTTGTATGATAAGATGGACTCTTGATCTCACAATCTACCTCGTCGTGACCTTGCACCTTATTGTCTGCCTGCACTGCACTTTCTCTGTAACTGTAACACTTTATTCTGCATCCTGTTATTGCTTTTCCCTTGTACTACCTCGATGCACTGATGCCATGAAACAATCTGTATGGATGGCATGCAAAACAAAGTTTTTCACTGTATCTTGGTACGTGTGACAATAATAAACCAATTTACCACTTCAACAGCTTTCAGTTCCCTGGCCCCGACTGCCTCATTTTCACTACGGATGTCCAGTCCCTGTACACTTCTATTCCTCCATCAAGAAGGCCTCAGTAGCAGTTGCTGTAATGCTATTACAGCACCAGCGACCCGGGTTCAATTCCGGCCACTGTCTGTAAGGAGCTTGTACGTTCTCCCCTTGTCTGCGTGGGCTTTCTCCCACATTCCAAAGACGTATGGGTTAGGAAGTTGTGGGCGTGCTATGTTGGCGCCAGAAGCATGGCGACACTTGCGGGCTGTCCCCAGAACACTCTACGCAGAAGATGCATTCCACTGTGTGCTTTGATGTATACGTGACTAGTAAAGATATCTGTCTATCTAAGACATTCTGGAACACAGACCCAACCGGTTCCTCTCCTCCACCACTCTCCTCCGCCTGGCAGAACTTGTTCTTAAACCCTCAACAACTTTCTCGTTTGTCTCCTCCCACTTTCTCCGAACCAAGGGTGTGGCCATGGGCACTCACATGGGCCCCAGTTACGCCTGTCTTTTCATTGGCTACGTGGAGCAGTCCACGTTCCAAACCTACACCGGTAATGTTCCCCAACTCCTTCTCCACTACATTGACGACTGCATTGATACAGCTTCCTGCGTCCGTGCAGAACTCATCAATTTCATCAACTTTGCTCCTAACTTCCACCCTGCCCTCAAGTTCACTTGGTCCATCTCGCTAACCTGCTTAAGAGGATAATGATTTACAATTGGGTACTTCTTCATCGCTAGGGCTTGACAACCCAACTCGCCCATTACCATTCAGCTGGCACAGTGGAGCAGCAGTTAGTGCTGCTGCCTCACAGCTCCAGAGACCCGGATTCAATCCTGACCTCCGGTGCTGTCTGTGTGGTTTGCACGTTCTCCCTGTGTCGGTGTGGGTTTCCCCCGGATGCTCTGGGTCTCCTCCCATGTCCCAAGTACGTGCCGGTTGGTGGGTTAGTTGACTGCCCTTGCGTGGATGGACGTTAGGAGAATGGACGTGATGGAGAATGAGTTGCAAAGAATTAAGTGGGGGGAATGGGATTGCTCCGAGAGCCAGCATAGACTCGATGGGCCAATTGGCCTCCTTCTGCATTGTAATGAAACATGGAATCCCAATCCAGTCCTGGGATTGCATTGTTACCTGCTCAATCCAACATGTAGGAGGGTATCTATTTATAAAATAGGTATTTCTCTCAGAGGACATAGAAGAGTACAACACGGGAACAGGCCCTTCAGCCCACCATGTTGTGCTAAACTAATTAAGTGCCCAACTAAACTAGTCCCTTCTGCCTACATTAGTCCATATCCCTCCATTCTCTGCATATTCATGTTGCCATCCAAGAGCTTCTTAAGTGCCCCCATCGTATTTACCTCCACCACCATCCCTGGCAGCACATTCCACAGGGCGGTGAATCCCTGGAACTCTCTGTCCCTGAGGATGGTGGAGGGGGATAACTCTCTAAAAGACAGAGGAATTGAGGGTTCAAGGGAACTGGCACAGAAGAGGAGTTGAGGTGTGGGGTAAATCAGCTGTGATCATATTGAATGGCGGAGTAGGCGTGAGGGGGCTGGTGGCCTACTCCTGCTCTTGTTTTCTTTATAAATACCTGAGCATTAATGCTTTTATTTCTAAAGAGTCGCCTGACCTGAGGTGCAGGGTTTATGATTAATTTAAAGGCAGACGGGACCCAAACCCAACAAGCCGAAATAGTCAGGGTGACATTAGTCTCTGATTTCAGGGAAATTTTTAGCAAAATGTCATCTCAATCCCCCAGGCAAAACAAATAGCAGGAGGCTGTGGACCAATCAGGATGTTACACTGCAGAAAGTTTAAGGCCCAGCGATCTTATCTGCCGGAGATCACCAGAACTCTGGTTACCATGACCACCTTAGTCAGCGCTTGCATAGGCGTGAAAATATATCTTTCTAATGTACAAAGTATCAACAATTAATATTTACATAACTAGAAAAAATCACCCGATTCACTTTGCACTTTATAAATAAATTCTGGAAACTTTTTTTCTTAATCCTGTTTATTCTTAGGATGTGGCGTCACGAGGATATTTTGTTGCCCAGTCCCCTGTAACCCTGAGAAGATGGTGGACTACGTCCATAAGTATGGTTCGGTGTAACTGAGGAGTTTGCTGGGCCAGTGCACAGTTAAGAGTCGGTGTGGGACTGAGTCATCTATGGGCCCAGATGACACATTTGCTTCCCTAGAGAACCAGTTTATGAAAATCCCACAAAGCTTCCTGGCAACCAAGTTTTTATTTCCAAGTCCAAAACAAATCCTCAAACTGGTTTGGTGGGATTTTTTAAAAATTGGTTTCACTGGATTATTCCCCAAGATCTCTCTTTAAAAAAACAGAAGTCCACACCACACCGATGGTGAACGAGTGCGGGAGATCTGGAAAAGTTAATGGTGTATGTGGTTAAAACAGTTGGGCATTGAGCTTTTATTGAAGGTGGAGGGAGACGAGGGAGTAAGTGGGAATTAGTGAGGGAGGCCTGAAAATTAGGCCTTGCAGCAAAAGCTTTGACTGATAATCGTGCAGGAGGTGACAAGATTTTGCAGAGCCTTGAAAACTGTGGTAGAGAACTTGTGAAACCAACTTAGACACAACATAATGAAAGTGGAACCTCTGTGCCTTAGGAAACTTAGTGAAATACAGCATGACTGTGCTATCCCAAAGAGGAAGATGGCCTGGTGTTTGGGAGGCTGCCCCATCATGACTGACACCCCCACCCCTCCTTGTGTTTCCAGTCTACTGTCAGCTGTGGTTCAGCCTTACCTCAGAATTAGAAGACCATGGATTCAGAAATGTGCAAAAACTAGGCCAACACACCCCAGTGTTAGCAGTGAGGGAGTGCCGCACTGTCGGAGGGGCAGTAATGAGGAGTGCCGCACTGTCAGAGGGGCAGTACTGAGGGAGTGCCACACTGTCAGGTGGCAGAGGGAGCACCACACTGTTGGAAGTCTGATCTTCCAGTTGGGACATTAAATCAAAGCCCCATCTGCCCCTTTGGATGGATGTAAAAAACGTCCTGTCAGCCTTTCAAGAAGGAGCAGAGGTACCCAGAGGCCAATGTTGACTCCCCGCCGCTCACCCGCCACCCCCCCCCCCCCACCAAACCCCATGGGGACAGGTTACCTGAACCATCATCATGTTGCTGTTGTGGGATCTTACTATGCACCAACCAGCTGCTACGTTACAACAATACTGACTGGACTGTAACAGAACCCTTGACTTCAAAGTACTTGGAACATTCCAAGGCACTACAGAAACGCGGCTTTCTTCCAGAGGGAGCCTCTGGCTTTTCACTCACCTTCCTCGCCTCTTGGATCAACTTCCGCACAACTTCTTTGATGAAAGGCTCGCTGTTCCTGGGGGGCTGCATGTAGATGGTGGCCCTGGTGATCCCTCGATAGGCCACGTGCTCCGTCCAGCCCAAGTCCAGCTCGGGTATCGGGATGTCACTCTGTTCTGGCCAGTAGGTGAGGGAGTCGTCACTTTCTGCTGCCTTACCTTGGGGAGAGTCCGTCTTTTCCACCTTATATTTATCCCAATTCTTGGAGATCTTCTTCACTTCCTTAGAGGATAGAAACTCCTTTAAGCCTTGTTTCTTGATAATCTTGTTGAAATCCACTGCCTTAGACTCCAGCAGTTCCTCCAGAGCCAACCGTTGTGATTCACAGTAAAAGAATTGTGGATTCTTGTCATTAATGCTAATATTAATGTGATTATCGTCCAAACACATCAACTGGGAATCAGCCATATTGTCTGCTGCCTGTACTGGCTCTCTCTCTTTCAACTTCTAACTTACCTTGCTGACGTAAGGAAACAGGTTAGACAAAAAGAAAATCAGACCTTCCTCCTGCTCTAGGGGCCAGCTGACAAACATTGCTGCCAATCAACTAGTGCAGGTCGTCAGAGTGACCTATCACGCTGTTAAGCAGGTGGGATCTTTTTAAAGGTGTGTTGTAATTCAAGAATGAAACCAAATGAGTAAAGTAAAATACTGCAAATGCAGGGAAACTGAAATAAAAAAACAGCAGGTGGTAGAAATACTCAGCAGGTCAGGCAGCAGAGAGAGAGAGAGAGAGTGTGTGACAAGTTGTTCACTTGAAGTATTAACTCTGTTTCTTTCCTTTTAGGCAGCGCTTGATCTGTTGAGAATTTACAGTAGTTGAAGTTTTTAATCCCAAAACTTTTAAATTCGGTATAAAGTTCCCCAGGGGATGAACAAGTCTTAACAAATAACTAATCTCTCCCTGCTGAATCAGACCAAACACACCACCCTTTTGATTATTGGCAAGCAACATTCAATTATTTTATTCACTTAGGCTGCTGACTAAGCATTTGATTAAATTATTGAACTCTTACCAATTTAAAGTATAAGCAGGAAGTACAGTGAACATTTAGCAGCTCAGGCAGCATCAATGCAGTCTGACGTGTCTTATGTCTATTTATAATGGCACAGAAAGAGGCAAGCAGAGCTATTCCATTCTATAATCCCATTCTACCTCTCCTTATTTCCCTTTGCCCTGGTAGATTATGTTCTCTCAAATGTGCCCATCAACACCCCTTTTAGATTCTTTTTTGTCATTAACTTGTGCTACAGCAACACACAAAAAGTGCTGGAGGAACTCAGCAGGTCGGGCAGCATCTATGGAGGGAAATAAACAGTCGACGTTTCGGGCCGAGACCTTTCATCAGGACCGAAATGTCAACTGTTTATTTCCCTTCACAGGTGCTGCCTGACCTGCTGAGATCCTCCAGCACTTTTTGTGTATTGCTCCAGATTCAAGCATTTGCAGAATTTCTTGCTTCACCACCTTATGCTACAGGGCCAGTTAACATTTTAGGAAGCCAGAGCGCCCACACGGTCGCAGGGAGAGTGTGCACACACAAAGATTTAAAAGGGACCTGAGGAGCAGCTTCTTCACCCAGAGGGTGCTGCCTAGATGGAACGAGTTGCCTGAGGAAGTGGTTGAAGCAGGTACAATAACAACATTTAAAAGACACTTGGACAGGTACATGGATAGGATAGGTTTAGAGGGATATGGGCCAAACATGGGCAAATAGGACTAACTTAGATGGGCATCTTGGTCGGCATGGACGAGTTGGGCCGAAGGGCCTGTTTCCCTACTCTTATGGCCCAGGGTCAAATCTAGGTCCTTGGAGCTTAATGCAGCCACTTTCAGTTAAATGATTTTTCTAAAATTTTCAGAGTTATTCTGAATTTAAACTTTAGTAAGCAAACAACTATCTAAATAATTAGAATGAAAGATGATGTTTGATTCTAAAGGCCATGAAGGATGCTATATAAATGTTTGTACGTGTGTGTGTTGCGTGTGTGTGTGCATGCAAATACTTTGAAGATGTTTATTATTGTCTTAAATTTCTGGTGAGATCCTCTCTTCAACCACTAGAAGCAGTCACCCTCCAAAGCAAATATCAACTGTAAATTGGAGATACGGGAGACTGCAGATGCTGGAATTTCGACCAACAAGCGATCTGCTGGAGAAATTCAGCGGGTCAATCAGCATCTGCGGGGGGGAAGGAATTGTCGGTCCCCCTCTCCCCACAGATGCTGCTCGACCCACTGAGTATCTCCAGCAGATTGTTTGTTGCTTCAAGTACATATTATTATTAACTTCTTATTACCCAGAGTTAGGTGTGGGTCAGTGAGAAGGCTGTGGGACACTGCACTTGGCTTCTCCATCAAATAGCCAAAGGTCTTCTATAATGGTGCAGATGTTCCTGTGAGTCACTGCAGAGTCGCAGTGTTCACTGGAAAGTTTTTGTAGAGTGGACTTCAGAGAAAAAGATTAATCACTCACAATCTGTGGGGAATTTTGTGTGTCAACAATAGCACTTAAAAATTTACACTGAAAAGTCTGGAGATTGGAACAATTAAGCAAATTTTAAAGTACTAATCCACAGCATAGAATGGGTGCTTGACTTAGTGTAAGTGGGTATGATGGTTTGCATGGACATGGTGGGCCGAAGGGCCTGTTTCTGTTCTGTATGATTCTATGACATGCAAGAACATAGGTCAGGTCAGGTTGTGCTGGCCTGGCTCTCTCTTCTATTCCTGTCAGGATGATTTGCTCAGTATCCCGGCTTGTGTCTTCTGTTCATGATTAACATTTGGTATTTCATCCTCAGATAGATCAATAGCATGTTTGAGGTTGTTACAGTCATGACGTTGGTTAGGTAAGGAAAATAAATAAGGCCTTGGGTTTGGAGTGGCCGAGGATGGGTCAGGTGGGAATTAGCTGAGGTTGGACAAGGTTTGGACTGGCTGTGAATGGGTCAGGCTAGGATTAGCATTGGTAGGGTCAGGTTGGGATTGGCTGTGGATGGGCCAGGTTGGAATTGACTGTGGATAGGTCAGATTGGGATTGGCTGTGGTTGGACCAGGTTGAAATTGGCTGTGATAGGACCAGGTCTGGTTTGGTGGTGGTAGGATCAGGTTTGAGCTTGGCTCAGATCAGTCATGGTTGGTTCAAACTTAAATTGGTCACATTGGGCCAGGTTTGGATTGACCACATTGGGCCAGGTTTGGATTGACTACGCTGGGCCAGGTTTGGATTGGCAGTGCTTGGGTTTCCTGATCACAGGTTGGACATTAACTTGAAAAAAACCCAACCAGATTGTGTGCTCTTTCTCCTGATGCGTTGGGAAGTGGTCCAAGATCATCACTGGCAAATCTGGAATTTATTGACCATCCGGAGCTGTACTGAGAAGTCAATGTGACTCACCTCGTAACCCGGTGAGCCTTTGAGCCAAGTTAAACGTTTAATTAAGATTCAAGCACGTTGCAGGTTCTGGAGTCGTGTGGAGGCCAGACTAGGGAATGGTGGCAAATACCCCTTCACCAGAAGGGCAATTGACATCCTTATTGAAACCTACCTTTTACTTTCAGACTTTTTGAAAACAATTCAGATTCTCCAGCTGGCACACTGTGATCATGAACTCTTATTCTCCTGCTATTAATCCAAGCAGTCAACTACAACAACACAGATGGGCTCCTTGGGAGAGAAGCAGTTAAGTCAATGGACAAGCTTTGCTGATTGTCAGGTTCCTAAGGGTGCACTGAGGTTATCCATAACAGCCAATATCCAGATCCTGGTGTAGTGTGAAAGGGCATGGCTGTCATGTGACAGTGACAACACTGACCCCTCTGGTCGGATGACAGCATTGCTCATCGGGTTGGAAGACACACCACTGTCAATCAAGGTTTGGCTCCACCCCGCCCCTCTGGGCGCACCTAACCATTGGCTTTTGTAAAACACCTTTGCACCTGGCCCTGAGCGTTTAGCTTTTTTGAATCACCTGGGCTGGCTCCACCCCCAGCCCTCCAGCAGTATAAAGAGTGCCACATGCTGGTCTGCTGCCTCTTTGTCTCTCCGAGGGATGTCGAGGTAAGCTGTGCACAACTTAAGGGTAATTAGTTAAGGATTCCTGGGATCAAAGAGCCGATGCTTGCACTGAGTCAAGGAGAGTGGCAAGGGTCGTATTGTTTCTTCCTTGATTTGTTTGTAAGCAGTTTGTTGTGTGTGTGTGCGCACGCGCACACATCTCACCCTGTTGCAATTTCCCCCACGTTTCGTGATCACCTGTGTGTGTGTGTGTGTGAGAGTGTGCATCCGTTCCCATTCATTCTGTTCCCGTGTTTGTCTTTCTGAATAAATCATATTTAAAATTCCAAAGACTGTGTCCAGAGTCCTCTACCTTTTAAGACCTCAAAGAACCTTTTCTCACAACACCTGGGTATTGAACTGTAGGATTAGTGTAAATGGGTGCTCGATAGTTAGCGTGGACTCATTGGGCCGAACGGCCTGTTTCTGTGATCTATCACTGTAGTCAACTTATAAATATCAGTAACAGTTACCCTATAAACCCAATCTGGTTCACTAATGCCCTTGAGGACAGAAAGTCCTTACTTGGTCTGAGCTGTATGTGACTGCACACCCACAAGAATGTGGCTGACACTGAACTAGCCCAATGACACATTCAGTTCAGAAGCAGTTAAGGATGGCGATAAATGTCAGACTTATCAGGCACGTGTATGTTCTGTGAGCAAACTTCTTGAAATCGCTTGAAGACAAAAGAGGTTGCAGATTCTGGAATCTAGAACAAAATAAAACTCAGGCATAACTCAGTGGGTCAGGCAGCATCTGTGGAGGCAAAACGTGTAAGTCAATGTTTCAGGTTGAGACCCTGCATCAGGACTGAGAGGGGAGAGGAGAGATTTCCAGTACTGGCTGCTTGACCCATTGAGATCTTCCAGTGTTCTGCTTTTTTTTGTTCTCATTCAAAGGCTCAAGAAGGCAGCATCTATCACCAACGATCCCCACCATCTGGCTCATGCCCTCTTCTCGCTGCTACCATCAGGCAGGAGGTACAGAAGCCTGAAGACCCACACCACCAGGTTCAGGAACAGCTAATTTCTTACAACCATCAGGTTCTCGAACCGACCTGCACAACCCTAACCCCACCTCAGCAACAGGACACTACGGACCACCTCTTACACTGCCATGGACTTGTCTTCGATTGTGATTTTGTTTTGTACTGAGCTCTTGCTTTTGCATAATTTTTTTTCACTGTGTGGTATAATTTTATGTATAATTTATATTCTGTGTTTTTTCTGTATCTAGGTGCCTATGGTGCTGCTGGCAACTTTTTCATTGTACCTGTACCTCACTGCTCTTGTGCACAGGATGATAAACTCGACTTGACTTGAGGTTGTGAGTGTTGTCGGCAAACCCAGCATTTCTCTCCCAACCCATCTCCTGAAGTCTCAGAGATGCCAACAGCTTTGTTTACCAACATCTTTCAAATCAACCCTCTTTTCCGCCATATCCTCTCAGTATCATTTTCAGTCTGTTGGGTTATTAAGAAATCTATCTTCACTATTAATCAGCTGGCAGTATAGTGTGTTTCACTTGAGATAAGCCTTTCAGATTGCTGCTGGCTGATAAGAGCTCAAACCACCACCTAAGATCTCAGAATCATACAAAGGTGAACGTGGTTCTC
Source organism: Pristis pectinata (assembly GCF_009764475.1). Lineage (NCBI taxonomy): Eukaryota > Metazoa > Chordata > Chondrichthyes > Rhinopristiformes > Pristidae > Pristis > Pristis pectinata. The sequence goes on from NC_067437.1 coordinate 11,445,925, forward strand.
TCTGCAGGGGAGAGGCCTTCACAACTGAAGGCAACAAACATTGCAATTCACTGAGATTCCAGTGAGAAGGAATTCCTTCTGGAGAAGCAGGGAGTGGAGGAGGAGAGGGAAGAGAAGCCACTGTTCTTATATACAGTTCCTTGGAAGAACAGTGTGATGATGATGTAGGTGTACGGTGGAGAGCATTCTGACTGGTTGCATCACCGCCTGGTATGGAGGCTGCAATGCACAGGATTGCAGAAGGCTGCAGAGGGTTGCAGACTCAGCCAGCTCCATCACGGGCACAACCCTCCCCGCCATTGAGGACATCTTCAAGAGGTGGTGCCCCAAGAAGGCAGCATCCATCACTAAGGACCCTCACCACCTGGGACATGCCCTCTTCTCGTTACTACCATTGGGGAGGAGGTACAGGAGCCTGAAGACCCACACTCAATGATTCAGAAACAGCTTCTTCCCCTCCGCCATCAGATTTCTGAACGGTCCACGAACCCATGAACACTACCTCGTTGTTCTTCCTTTTTGCACTATTTATTTATTTTCGTAATTTATTGTAATTTTACGTCTTTGCACTGTACTCTTGCCACAAAAAACAACAAATTTCACGTCATTGTCAGTGATAATAAATCTGATTCTGATTGAGGTGGAGGGATCCCTAGTGGAACAGGGTGGCATCATTAGTATTCACCCTCTTCATTGGGAAGAGTTTAGAATCTTTACTGTCCGGAAGGGCCAATAGGCACTCTCTTTTGTCCCGCTATATCTTCAAGGACACGCAGATCATTTCCTTCTGGAGGCTATCCATTTTGCTTTTGAATTGGTATTGGTTTATTATTGTCACTTGTACCGAGGTACAGTGAAAAACTTGTCTTGCATACCGATCGTACAGGTCAATTCATTACACGGTGCAGTTATATTGAGTTAGTACAGAATGCATTGATGTAGTACAGGTAAAAACAATAACAGTACAGAGTAAAATGTCACAGGTACAAAGAAAGTGCAGTGCTATAAGGTGCAAAGTCACAACAAGGTAGATTGTGAGGTCAGAGTCCATCTCATTGTATAAGGGAATCATTCAATAGTCTTATCACAGTGGGATAGAAGCTGTTCTTGAGCCTGGTGGTACGTGCCCTCAGGCTCCTGTATCTTCTACCCGATGGAAGAGGAGAGAATAGAGAATGATCTGGGTGAGTGGGGTCTTTGATTCTGCTGGCTGCTTCGTCAAGGCAGCGAGAGGTATAGACAAGAGTCCATGGAGGGGAGGCTGGTTTCCGTGACACGCTGGGCTGTGTCCACAACTCTCAGCAGTTTCTTGTGGTCCTGGGCAAAGCAGTTGCTGTACCAAGCCGTGAAGCGCTCAGATAGGATGCTTTCTATGGTGCATTGATAAAAGTTGGTGAGTGTCAAAGGAACAAACCGAATTTCTTCAGCCTCCTGAGGAAGTAGAGGTGCTGGTGAGCTTTTTTGGCTGTGGCATCTATGTGATTTGACCAGGACAGGCTGTTGATGATGTATGCTGGGGTAGTGGGAACACTCAAAGGCAGACATGACTATCTGCTCATTATCAATACCAGGATTCTGATCTCGATTCCCTGGGTCTGGCCGGGTTGGAATTCAAACCCCATGTCTGACTGACATGAAGGTGGGAAGTTTACCACAAGGGCCCAGCTTGGTCCCAGGCGCTACTTGCAAAGGTGACACAGTGGCACAGCTGGTAGTACCACTGCCTCACAGCTCCAGTGACCCAGGTTCAATCCTAACCTCCGGTGCTGCCTGTGTGGAGTTTGCATGTTCCACCTGCGACTGTGAGGTTTTCCCCCGGGTGCTCCAGTTTCCTCCCACATCCCAAAGATGTGCAGGTATAAAGGTTAATTGGCCATCGCAATTTGCCCAGTGTGTGTCGGTGAGTAGTAGAATCCAGGGAGGGGAGTTGATGGGAATGTGGGGAGAATGAATAAATGGGATTCATGTAGGTTTAGTGTAAATGAGTCATCGTTGATCAACATGAACCTGATGCGCCAAGTGGCCTGTTTCTGCATTGTATGACATTATACTTGAAGTGTACCTTGACCCTCTCATTGGACAGGGTTCTATAGCACTTGCCTCCTTCCTACTGGAAGCTGTTAGCTTAAGACCCCTGCTCTTTGTGATTTTTATAAATGACTTGGATGAGGATGTGGAAGGGTGGGTTACTAAGTTTGCTGATGATACAAAAGTTGGTGGTGTTGTGGATAGTGTAGAAGGTTGCTGTAGATTACAACAGGATATTGATAGAATGCAGAGCTGGGCTGAGAAGTGGCAGATGGAGTTCAACCCGGAAAAGTGTGAAGTGATACACTTCAGAAGATCGAATTTGAAGGCAGAGTACAAGGTTAATGGCAGGACTCTTAGCAGTGTGGAGGAACAGAGGGATCTTGAGGTCCACGTCCATGGATCCTTCAAGGTTGCCGCGCAGGTCTATAGGGTTGTTAAGAAGGAGTATGGTGTGTTGGCCTTCATTAGTTGGGGTACTGAGTTCAAGAGCCGCGAGGTAATGTTGCAGCTCTATAAAACCATACTTGGAGTATTGTGTTCAGTTCTGGTTGCCTCATTATAGGAAGGATGTGGAAGCTTTAGAGAGGGTGCATATACCAAGATGCTGCCTGGATTGGAGAGCATGTCTTCTGAGGATAGGTTGAGTGAGCTAGGGCTTTTCTCTTTGGAGAGAAGGAGGATGAGAGGGGACTTGATAGAGGTGTACAAGATGATAAGAGGCATAGATCGAGTGGACAGTCAGAGACTTTTTCCCAAGGTGACAACGTGAGGGGGCATCATTTTAAGGTGATTGGAGGAAAGTATAAGGGAGATGTCAGGGGTAAATTTTTTTACACAGACTGGTGGGTGCATGGAACGCACTGCCAGCAGAGGTTGTGGAGGCAGATACATTAGGGACATTTAAGAGACTTTTAGATAGCCCTCCATTTCTCAATCATTCACGTGGCTATGTGGGAGGGAAGGGTAAGATAGATCTTAGAGCAGGATAAAATGTTGGCACAACGTTGTGGGCTGAAGGGCCTGTACTGTGCTGTAGTGTTCTATGTTCTAATCTGAGTATGTGTTGGGCATGCATGTGACACTTCCCAGTGCTGGGGGAGTGACAGAGTGTTTATTTGGAGCAGCTTTCACACACAGCAAGATCCCACAACATCCACCTGAAGGCCAGATCAATGTTACAGCTCAGTAACTGCATAGTTCTCTCTATACTGGGAGTCCCAGCCTGGACTTGTTTAAAATTGTTTAGGGATTGCTATCTGTTGCTATCAAGGTCACTATTTAATACCTGATGAAAGGTCTCGATCCCTTTGCCTCCATAGGTAGTGCTTGACCGTTGAGTTCCTCCAGCAGATTACAGCATCACCATTTAATGCCTTTGGGAAAGTGGTGGTGATCCTCTCTGGAACCGTGCAGGTTAAGGTATTCTCAGTGCTCTTGAGTAGGCAGTTTCAGATTTAGACCCAGCGATGATGAAGGGAGGGTGATGTATTTCCAAGTCAAGATAAGTCATAGAGGGATCCAACTTGGAAACAGGCCTTTCAGTCCCTGCAGACCACCAACCATTCATATACACTAATCCTACAATAATCCCTGTTTTATTCTCCCCACTACCCAAATTCTACCACTCACTTGCACGCAAGGGGCAATTTACAGTGGCCAATTAATGTACCAATCCACATCATTGGGATGTGGGCAGAAACTGGAGCACCTGGAGGAAACCCATGTGGTAACAGGGAGAACATGCAAACTCCACAAAGGTAGCACCCGAGGTCAGGATTGAACCCGGGTCTCTGGCGCTGTAATGCTCTATTGTGTAGCTTTTGAGTTGAAGTCTCCAGAGTGGGTCTTGAACCCATGATGTCCCAACTCAGAGGCAATCAACTTGGTTCACCAGCAGTTGGCTCTATATTTATGGGTTGGAGATTCCCAACAGAGAACTGAGATTCCTTGCAAGGTTCCCTCACAATATCTGGCTGAATCCATCACAATCTTTTTCCAGGATTGGTAGATTAAACCCACATGTGTGGGATTGACCAGCCCTAGTTAAGGATTCCCAACTCTAAAAAAATAATTGACTTAAGTAGGGAAATTGTCAACATGAACCGGTTCTATGATTCAGAGACATCAGACACCAAAACACTGTACAAAGTCTATTAAAGCGCAAATATTTTATTGACTGCTGTCTTGATGGAGGGAAAAGGAAAGGACGATCTTCCAGGGTATGGTGGGATGTCACCGGTTGATTGACGACACATAGTTACTTGGGAACAAGCCGACCCGTCCCCATAAACTCCCCTTCCACCACGAGGGGTCTGCAGAGTCCAGGACCTCGATGATGTCACCGCATTTGAACTCCAGCTCATCATCGGCCTCGGCTGTGAAATCAAACATGGCCCGAACACGCCTGATTTTCTGCAGAGAGGAAACATAGAAACTTAGAAAACCTACAGCACAGTACAGGCCCTTTGGCCCACAAAGTTGTGCCGAACAGGTCCCTACCTTAGAAATTACCAGGCTTACCCATAGCCCTCTATTTTTCTAAGCTCCATGTACCTATCCAAAAATCTCTTAAAAGATCCTATCGTATCCGCCTCCACCACCGTTGCTGGCAGCCCATTCCATGCACTCACTACTCTCTGAGTAAAAAACTTACCCCTGACATCTCCTCTATACCTACTCCCCAGCACCTTAAACCTGTGTCCTCTTGTGGCAACCATTTCAGCCCTGGGGAAAAGCCTTTGACTATCCACACGATCAACGCCTCTTATCATCTTATATCTCCATCAGGTCACCTCTCATCCTCCATCGCTCCAAGGAGAAAAGGCCCAGTTCCCTCAACCTGTCTTCATAAGGCATGCTCCCCAATCCAGGCTACATCCTTGTAGATCTCCTCTGCACCCTTCCTATGGCTTCCACATCCTTCTTGTAGTGAGGTGACCAGAACTGAGCACAGTGCTCCAAGTGGGGTCTTGAGTGAGAAACCTTGAGTGAGAAGCTGTGTCAAGGGGCCAACATGCCGTGTCTCCTTTACCCATCCTCCCTGCACTCGTCGCCCTACAGCTGCACCCCGTTCACCAATGCCATGTATTAAAATTCTCATCCTCTCTCCATGGCCTTCCCATCTCTTGTTCCCCCTATCTCTGTCACCTTCTCCAGCCTATGACATTCCCGGATCTCCAATTCCGACCTCCTGGACTTTCTCTGTTTTAATCATTCCGCCACTGGAGGCCATGCCTTCAGCTCCCCTTTCCTTTCCTCCCCTCTCCCACTCCCCCCCCCCCCCCCGTCCCTCCTCTTTCCGGATGTTCTTTAAACTTGCACCACCATGGACTTGACTTCGATTGTATCTTTGATTTTTTTTTGCACTAAGATCTTGCTTTTGCACAGTTTTTTTTTCACTGAATGGTATAATTTTATGTATAACTTACATATAATTTATGGTCTGTGTGTTGTCTGTACCCCCGTGCCTGTGATGCTGCTGAAAGCAAGTTTTTCATTGTACCTGTACCTCACCGTACTTTTGCACATGACAATAAACTTGACTTGATATGACTTGACCTGACCTCTTGACCAACATCACCTTCACTAATGCCTCCCTCTGTGGCTCAGCATCAAATATTATCGTAAGACACTTGTGTTAAATAGCTTGAGATGTTTTATTGCATGAAAGTTGCTTGTTCTTGTAAATGAGGTTGTGTATATCATTTGTAACATGATTGGAGAATGGATCAGGAATGGCCTCTTCCTTCTCCTCTTGTTATTGAACTATTTTTAACCACCCATGAACCTCCTGGACCTTGTTGCTACCACACTGCTCGCACTTAGTCCTGAAGCTCAGATGGTTGGATTGAACTGGAGGAGGAGGCCATTTGGCTGATCATGCCTGTGCTGGCTCTTTGAAAGATCTCAGTGACTGTCCCACCGACCTGCTCTTTGCACACAGCCCTGCATATGAGTTCTTTCCATATCTCTTCAAATCTCTTTAGGAAGTTCCTACTCCTTCCCCTCTTCAGGCAGGGCACTCCACATCATGACAAGTCCCTGGGTCAGACAAAGTTTCCCCATATCACCAGTGGTTCTTAAAGCATCGAAAATATGCATTCGGACTTATTTACTGGCGAGAAGGATGTGTGTAGGCACATTGCATTGTTGACAGTATCTGTTAAATACTGGAACAGCAACAGACTTGTTTGAACATGAATGTACACTCATTGTGTCTGTTGTGGACCCACCATTAGAACCTATAATATCATGCTCCCTATTGGGGTAATGGGAGAGGCAGAGTGGAAGGATGCAGGATCTGAGGGAGCGGTTATATTGGTATTGGTGTTGCCTTATTATTGTCACACGTACCGAGATACAGTGAAAAGCTTTTGTTTGCCATCCAGACAAATCATGCCATACAAAAGTACATCGAGGTAGTAAAAAGGAAAGCAGAATGCAGAATATAGTGTTACAGTTACAGAGAAGGTGCAGAGCATGTAAACAAATAAAGTGCAAGGGCCACGATGAGGTATATTGGGAGATCAAGAGTTCATTTTTTAGTGTATGAGTGGTCCGTTCAAGAGTCTGATAACAGTGGGATAGAGGCTGTCCTTGAGTCTGGTGGTACGAGTTTTCAAGCTTTTGTACCTTCAGCCTGACGGGAGAAGGGAGAAGAGAGAATGACCAGCGTGAGAAGTGTCCTTCATTATGTTGGCTGCTTTCCCAAGGCAGTGGGAAGTGTGGACAGGGTCAATGGAGGGGAAGCTGGTTTGCGTGACGGACTGGGTTGTGTTCACATCTCTCTGTTTCCCCAGATTTGATCACTTCCCCCAGATTCGATCACTAGGGGCAATTTACAGTGGCCAATTACAACGTACATGTCTTTGGGCGGTGTTGTGAAAGGGAAAGAGATGGAGACAGATAACAAGCAGGACACACGTGCAAAATACACAGAGGAGAGAAAGATCGCAAGGGATGGAAATATGAAGCATGAATATGTGGAGGTGGTACCGAGAACATAAGAAGTGGGAGGAATCAGATACCAGGTACTTGAGCTTGCTCCACCATTTGATAAAATGATGGGAATGTGGGGAGAATAAAAATGGATTAAAGTAGGATTAGTGTAAATGGGTGCTCGACAGTCAGCATGGACTTGTTGGGCCCAGGGCCTGTTTCTATGCTGTATAAATCTGTGAAGATCACGGCTGCTCTGACTTTGACCTCAGCTTGGCCACTTGATCCTTGTAACCCTTGGCTCCCCTACAGTCCAAAACGCTGCCCATTTCAGCCTCTTAAATTTTTTCTTTTGGGGGGAGGTGTTACAAGCCAGGTTGCTATTTGGTGAATGTCCCTTTAAGGCACCTGGACAGCAGAGTAGTGGTGTGTGTGTGGTATTATCTCCAAGACAGCAAGACTATAACAACGTGCTGACTGTTTTGCACAGAGTTGAGGAGAGAGGGAGAGAGAGAGACACTGACTGACGGTCTCTCTATCAATGGATGAAGAACAATAGCTGCGTCTGTCACTACAATCCACGTATGGATTTTTGGAGCAATTAAGTGAAGTCCACTTTGTTGTTAACCTGTAGTGGGAAACAGGTATTTCTGTGGGCCGCCACATATTGAATGCCTTCGGGGTGGCAGATACTTCGGAACAAAGCAGTGGAGATCATCAGAGATTGAGGTGTCATATGGGTCCCATCGTGGAACATGTGGATTTTGCGATTTCTCTCTACATTCTCTCTAAATTTTCTCTTCAGTCAACGGTGGTTTTGCAAAAGCCTTTGCTCACGTTTCACCTTATGACTTGCTGAACTGAACTTTGAGAACTATTCCTGGACTTGGGGTTTGGGAACTTGCCACACACACACTTCGAGTTTATTAGTTTTGGGGTTAATGTTTAACATCTAACGTTTTTGCTTTTCTTATTATTACAAGTAGTTATTAATAAAGTAGTTTCTAACACATACATTGTGTTTCCATTGTTGCTGGTACATAACAATATATTTAATAAATCGGACTCTATAGCTCTTGGGGAGAGAGAATTCCAAAGATTCACAACTCTGTGAGAGGAGAAATTCCTTCCCCATAAATGGGCCACTTCCCTTTTTCCGAAACTGTACACCCCCACTCCTTCTGGAGTCGGAGACAGAAAGAGAGAGCAACAAAGAGATGGAAAGAAAAAGAGGCAGAGGGGAAAATGTAGGAAGAGAGGAAGGCAGTAGTGAGAGAATAAAGAGAGCGAGAGAGTGCGCGGAGATGAATAGGCAGGAGAGAATGGCAGGATTTTGGTTTTGGAAGGAAGGGAAAGGATTTTCCTAGACTGAGACTTGGGGTCAGACCAGGTCCTTAACTGGTATTGGGGTGTTCTGGCTGACTTTAACAGTCTGGTCTTCAACAGTTCACAGACTCTGGACATCCCACACAATTTTTCCATTTTTCTGAAGCCCTCCACCCTGATATTTAAATAGCAGTTTTGGCTCCATGGTGGCTCCTTCACCTCTGAGTAAGAAGAGCATGAGGGAGTGCTGCACTGTTGGAGGGGCAGTACTGAGGGAGTGCGGCACTGTCAGAGGGGCAGTACTGAGGGAGTGCTGCAGTGTCAGAGGGGCAGTACTGAGGGAGTGCAGCACTGTCAGTGGGGCAGTACTGAAGGAGTGCTCATGACCTTGGCTAATTCAACACTGCAGCACTGAGGGAGTGCTGGACTGGTAGAGTACAGGCTGTCTTTCATATGCAAGTTGCACCTGACCTGACAGGTGGTCATTAGTATTCCACCATTTTGAAGAGCAATAGGGTTCACACTGGTGTGCTGGACAATATTTCCCTCCTCAATGAACATTTCTGAAGCAAGTAACCTGGTCACCATTAAATTGCATTCTTCGAGAGCTTGCTGTGCTTGAGAACTAGGATCACAAGTAGGACCTTCAGCCCCTCATGCTTGCTTCTTTCATCTCTGCAGCACTTTCCTGCACTAACCTCAAAATTTGCTGCTGTGTTTCCTGCATTACACAGCGACCAATCTTCAATTAGTACTCCACTGGATCTGAAGTGCTCTGGGGTCATGTGAAAGACTGAAACAAATGCATGTCTATCTTTTTGCTCCACTAGTTCTTAATGGGGATCTGATTTGTGGCCTTGACTCTGACATACCTGCATGGGTGGGCAATCACTGGCCTTCCTGGCTACTGGTGGGCCCTCTTGGAAGGGAGGCTGTGGGCTACAGGATTGCCTGAACCGTGGTGGTCCTTCGTTGAACGATGGCTGAGGGTGGCAGCCTCTTCGAATTGAAGGCTCGTTGAAATGTGCGCCGGGGCCCAGTGAGGGTGCCAGCCGGGGCTCTGGCATTCGGGAATCCGGGATCCGGGATTCCAGCATTCGAGAATTTGACATCCGGGAATCTGGCACCCGGGTATTTGGTAATCGGCAATCTGACCGAGGATCCGGCAGTCGGGGGGCCATCATTCGTGATTCCAGCATTCGGGAATCCGGCATTCCGGAATCCATCATTCGGGAACCTAGCATTCGGGAACCTGACATTCGGGAGTCTGGGATTCGGGGTTCAGGCATTCGGGGTTCAGGCATTCGGGGTTCGGGCATTCGGGGTTCGGGCATTCGGGGTTCGGGCATTCGTGCTCCCATCATCCGTGCATCGGGATTGCCGAAACCTCCCTGTAAGATAAATAAAAATCCTGAAAATTCCATCCTGAAAATTCCGTCATCTAAATGTGTCATAGAAATGATGAAAAATCCGACGCACAGTTCCAGTCCCTCATTCTCCCCCAAGTCTCTGATTCCCTCAGTACTCACTCCCCTCCGACAGTGTGGCACTCCCTCAGTACTGCCCCTCCGACAGTGTGGCACTCACTCAGTACTGCCCCTCTGACAGTGCGGCACTGTTTTGTTCCTTGATCCTATCACACCCTGATGTTGAAAATGCCTTTGTAAGAGTTACGTACTGAGGAAGCCTGTGAAAGAGAAGTACTGGAGTGCTGCACTGCTGGGGACTCAGAACAGTGTGGGAGCACTGCACTATTGCAGCGACAGGACTTTGGAATGCTGCACTGTCAGAAGACAATGTAAAACTGTTGGAAAGTCAGTATTTCAGTGTTGGAGATGTTGCCTTTGTTAAGCCAAAGCTCTCGGTTCCCTGTTCAGGTGGATGTGAAAGATTCTCTGACTCTACTTCATATTGGAAGAACTCCCCACTCACACTTCCCCCCATCCACCAGTAGGAGGTGATGTGGAGGGAGATGACTTTCCTCTTCCAGCTCCTCACCATTAAAACTAAGCAGCTCATCAAGTGACATGGTTCGATATAAGAGCAGTTTACTGCTTTTATCCTCTGTCCAAAACAACCTACATTAGTTCCCAGTTCAACCAACCCTTATACTTTAAGGTTTTGTTCATGGTTTTGAATCCCTTCTGTTCCCTCTCTGTAGGTTCCTCTAGCTGGACAATCCTACAAGATCTTGGCAGTCCTCCAATTTTAGCCACTGGACCATCGCCCATTTCCCATTGTTCCATCATTGGCAGCCAAGCCTTCAGCGGCCTGGATCCTGAGCTCTGGAATTCCTTCCCTAAACGTCTGCCTCTCTCTCCTTTTACGATACTTCTTTAAACTTCTTTGACCATGCAGTGGGATTAGGAATCACCTGCCCAACTATCACCTTATATAGCTCAGTTTCAAGTCTTGATTGATCATAGTGTTAGGAAGCATCCAATTATGTTCAATGTTCCACATAAGTAGTGTTTATTATTATATGAGATACTCAAAAGTGTCAGTTAGGGGCTGCCTTTGTTTCACTATTATCTATAGTGGTTCAGATGACAGAGCCGCTGCCTCACAGCTCCAGAGACCAGGGTTCAATCCTGACCTCCGGTATTGTCTGTGTGGAGTTTGCACGTTCTTCTTGTGACCACATGGGTTTTCTCCAGGCACTCTGGTTTCCTCCTACCTCCCAAAGGTGCAAGTTGGTAAGTTAGTTGGCCGCTGTAAATTGCCCCGTGTGTGTGGGTGAGTGGTAGAATCTGGGGGGAGGGGGAGATGATGGGGATGTGGAGAGAATTAAATGAGTTAGGGTAGGATTAATATAACGATGGTCAATGCAGACTCAAGTGGGCCAAAGAGTGTGTGCTGTATCTCTCTATCACACCAATGTGCACCTACTCTCTATCTTGCACCAGACTCCTTCTCCCCCACAGCCTCCCCCACCCTCCACCTGCACCCAGAACCACAGGTTGGGGATTCAGTTGAAAAACACGACGATGCTGGAGGAACTCAGCAAGCCAGGCAGCATCCGCGGAGAAAAGCAGGCGGTCAGCGTTTCGGGTCAGGACCCTTCTTCAGGACTGAAGATAGGAAAAGGGGAAGCCCAATATATAGGAGGGGAAAGCAGAGCAGTGGTAGGTGGACAAAAGAGGGGAGGCGGGGTGGGCACAAGGTGGTGATAGGTAGATGCAGGTAAGAAATAGTGATAGACAGGTGTGGGGGAGGAGGGGAGAGCAGATCCACCAGGGGATGGGTCAAAGGTAAGGAGAGAGATGCTGCCTGACCTGCTGAGTTCCTCCTGCATCATTGTGTTTGTCATCCAGATTCCAGCATCCACAGTCCTTTCTTCCTCTGGGGATTCATTTCCTTGGGTCTGATCTGCAGTACTACCTGACACTAAAAGTCCATCTAGTGTCCATCTAGTCCATCTAACAGGCAAATGGGTCACAGAAATTGCTCCAAAGCCAACATTTACTTGGTACTAATTTGAATGTAACAGAGCAAGTCTCACCAGTTCCGCGGCTTCACAACTGAACTTGCATTTGCAGCTGTCCTGGCACAGACTGGATCCTTCCATGTTCACAAACTATCGTTTCCCAAATGTCTCGCTTCCCAACACTACTGACTCTTTTTGGGTACCTCTCACCGGGACGAGAAACGTCCATGAGTGACATGCATCTGCAAGATGCCTGTGTGTGTTCGGGGGACTGTGGAGGGGAGATCCTCCAATGTGAAGTAGTGTCAGGGAATCTTTTATGTTGAAGTGGGAGTGGGAACCAGGAGCCTTGGTTTAACGCCACAAAGGCAACCCTTCAAACACAGCAGCATTCACTCTCCAACAGTGCAGTGTTAGTCTCCAATAGTGCCTCACTCTATAGTCCTGCCCCTCCAACAGTGCAGCATTGCCCCTCTGACAGTGCAGCACCCCTACATACTGGCCCTCCAACAGTGCAGCAGTAGTACTGGTCAGAAATGACAGATTAAATTATCCATCCAAGTCTTTGTCTTGACATTTGAGCCCACCACCTCATGACTCCAAACCACAAGCGCTACATGTCAAAACACAAACAACTGATTTATTCACCTTTGCTTCCTTCTTGCCGTCCCTCAGGTAGATTTGTGTTGCTTTGGAGATTGAGCTGACTTTATAATATTCCACCAGCTTGTTCAGGGACTCAAATTTCTCTGACCACAGGAAATAGTGACCTTTGCCATCGCGCAGGACCTTAAAATGCTGGACGTCTTCCTGGTGCCTGAAAAAAGATCCGCTTTGTAACTGAGACGCCATCAACGATGCGATTATAATTCCGGAATTCTGGAGCCACCCAAGTTTGAGAACCTAGGTCTGCTAAAGGCATAGGACAAGGTTTGGGTCCAATCTGAGGGAAAAGATTTGGAATCACTCTTGAGTAGAACACTAGATGGTACAACCTTTCACCATGTTGCGACAACTCTCTCTCTGTTTCTTGCCATTGGGATTGGTTCCATTACTGATTCCATTAGAGTATGGCTGAGTAAAACAAGCCTAAGTTACTAAGAAATCCATAGCACTATGTGTCAAGACTGTCAAAGGACAGGAGGAGCCCATTCACCTTATTGATTCGGTACAATTATTCAACAGGGTCTTGGCTGATCTATAGTTAATTCCATTTGCCTACCTTGGTTCCATAGTGGTTCCCTAATGCTTCCTTGCATGGAACTTCTATCTCTTGACCAAGCTGCGTTAGAATATATCATTCCCAAATCCTTGCATCCTGGATATTTCTCTCAACCAAGTCATCTCTGTACTTGGTACACCTGGCAAGTCAACTTTGCTCATGTTCCAATGCTCAGATTCATATTGGGATAATCATTGCATTATGAAATCTTGCCTTTGACTTTAGAAGAATGTGTTCAGCTTTTCGAACCTGTTTAATTTCCCAAAAACAATGCAGATGGAGGACAATCAACTCTCAGGGGAACCCTCCCATTAGTCCAAATTCACTTCCTATTTCCCTGTACCCCTGGAACTTATTCTCTCTCACATCTCCACCAACTCCCCTTTCATTTTTTTGCCAGTAACCTACACCAGGGATAGTTTACAGTATCCAGTTAACCCGACCAGTACATCCTTAGAAACCAGAGCACCTCGGGAAACCCACATGGTCACGGGGAGAATACACTAATTCCATAGAGAGAGCAAGCTCGAGCCTAGGTCTCTGGAGTTGGAGGAACAGCACTATCTGCTGCATCACCATCCAATTCCAGTGTTCAAATCTCATTCCAATCTTCCTGATACTCTTGAATAACATTGCCTTCTTCACGCAAATGTATAATCCAAATGTTGCACTCCTCACTTACATTTTGGTTACTTTGCAAATATGTTTCAGATGTTGCTATGAAGTTAATGGCATTGTTGAATCTAATTGATTAAATTTATGCTTAAAATCTATTGATCCATCCACCAATCTGTCTATTTATCCATTCTTCAAGCTATTCTTCAAGCTATCATCAATCAGCTGTGATCCACTGGTGCATCAGTCAATCTTTATCTCTATTCATCAATCAAACAATCAATTACTATCCATCAATTGGTCTAACCATGCTTTGATCAGTGCGTCCTGCATACAGCACACATCAGACCCCAATTCTAATCTTAATTCAGGTCTTCGACTCTCAGTGATTCATCTGAGCTCCCAATGTCCTCACAATATTGCTGGGAGAGTTCAGAATCTTTAAGCCAACGTCACTCAGACCTGTTCATTCCAAGTTGCTCTGCCTCTGAGTGCTGAGGTGAGGCTGGGGTAAGACACACTCAGTGGGCCGAATGGCCTGTTTCTCTGCTGTATAAGCTGTCCAAGCCGAGAGCAAGTGGACAATGCCCCTCTCTAGGGGGAGTTTGTGCTTCCCACCATGTAACCTACCTGACCGAGATAGAGAACTCATTCTTGGAGCTCTGGCTGGCTCTGATAAGGAAGAATCCCACATCTTGCTCCAAAAGAATGTTCTCTGCTTCACTCCGGCCAATCCCACCGTAGAACCAGCTGTTGGAGAAAATAAATCAGTATTAAGATACATTCATGAGTTAAGGTGAAAGAAGCTCACTGCCCCAGACTGGTGTTCCTCTCAGCCTTGTCATCCAACACCACCACAAACCAGTGACTCCACCACCTCACCTGGTAGATGAGAACTCAGAGAGTGGTGAGTGTGTGGAATGGGCTGCCGGCAACGGTGGTGGATGCGGATACGATAGGGTCTTTTAAGAGGCTTTTGGATAGGTACATGGATAGGTACATGGCTCTTGAGTATTTTATAGCAAGTGACAGTGCTATATGCCTACAACATGCATCTTGACTGCCACTTGCTATAAAATACTCAAGAGCAGCTATTCCCAATATCATAGATAGTGCTGCTATCCTCTGTTATATGAACAAGAAATACTGTTCCCTGTATGTATGGAGGCCCTGCTAATTTCTGTGACGTAGACAGGAAATGCTGCTGCTTATAACACAGGAGGAGCTGCTATTTATGGTACACGCAGAAACTACCATGGTATACAGTGGAGCTGCTACACTTACAATTTATTATTGATTATTGCCTCATGTACCAAGACACAGTGAAAATCTTTGCTTTGCATGCCATCCATACAGATCATTTCATCACATCAGTACTTTGAGGTAGTACAATGGAGACATAGAACATAGAACATTACAGCACAGTACAGGCCCTTCGGCCCACGATGTTGTGCCGACATTTTATCCTGCTCTAAGATCTATCTAACCCTTCCCTCCCACGTAGCCCTCCATTTCTCTATCATTCATGCGGCTATCTAAGAGTCTCTTAAATGTCCCGAATGTATCTGCCCCCACAATCTCTGCTGGCAGTGCGTTCCACACACCCACCACTCTCTGTGTAAAAAACTTACCCCTCACATCCCCCTTATACCTTCCTCCAATCACCTTAAAATTATGTCCCCTCGTGTTAGTCATTTTCGCCCTGGGAAAAAGTCTCTGACTGTCCACTCGATCTATGCCTCTTATCATCTTGTACACCTCTATCAAGTCCCCTCTCATCCCCCTTCTCTCCAAAGAGAAAAACCCTAGCTCGCTCAACCTATCCTCATAAGACAATACAGAATGCAGAATAAAGTGTTACAGTTACAGATTAAGTGCAGTGCAGGCAGACAATAAGGTGCAAGGCTATAATGAGGTAGATTGTGAGGTCAAGAGTCCATTTTATTGTGCTAGGGGACCATTCAATAGTCTTATAACAGCGGGATAGAAGTTGTCCTTGAGCCTGGTGGTACGTGCTTTCAGGCTTTTGTATCTTCTGCCTGATGGGAGGGGGGAGAAGAGAGAATGTCCGGGGTGGGTGGGGTCTTTGATTATGTTGGCCGCTTTACCGAGGCAGCCAGAAGTGTAGACAGAGTCCATGGAGGGGAGGCTGGTTTCCATGATGTGCTGGGCTGTGTCCACAATTCTCTGCAGTTTCTTGTGGTCTCGGGCAGAGTAGTTGCTGTACCAAGCCGTGATGCATCCGGATTGGTGCATGGTGAGCGTTGAAGGGGACATACCAAATTTTTCTCATATACAGAGAGGCTGCTCTTTCCTACATGCTGCTTTAAGTCCATTTAGCAAGGAGTCGCATTGACTTAGAGCTGGGGTGTGTGACCCGCCAGGGATCAGAGTCATGTGCTGTATTGCCGACACTAACCTGGGAAAGTTAATTTCTATGTAGTTCTTCGGCACAAATCCCTCACGTCCATGAAGTTCAGCCTTGTACCAGTCTTCCTCGGTGCTCAGAACCTGGAGGACAAGATGGACAAAGTTAAGAAGGAAAGGCTCTGGGAAGGATACTGACGGTTCAACCTCCCATCTATTCCCGACTGGACAAAGACAAGGATGAATCAGGAGCAGCTCGACCCCTAGAACCAGGTCTGCCATTCATTAAGATCATAACTGCTCTGACTGTAACCTCAGCCTACCCCTCTGTAACCTCTCCCCTTCTTGCCTTAAGAATATTCAAAGGCTCTGTTTCCACCACAATGAGAGTTCCAAAGACTCGTGCCCCTCTGAGAGAGAACTGGGACAGAGGACTGTTGAGGGGGGTATCAGCATAAATGGGTTAAACCAGCAGTGTTAGAGACACAACCATACTGGTGAGAAGTTTAAGATACTTTCCCCCCCTTTGTGTTTGGGTCCTTATGAAATTCTTCTTGCAGAGGGTGCTGAACCTCTGAATTCTCTATCCCAGAGGGTTGAGGAGCCTGGATTATTATTTAAAGAGGAGGTAGATAGATTTTTGGAAGATTGGGAGATTGAGCTCCTTGGGGAACTGGCACAGAGGAGGAGATGGCGCCTAGGGCAGATCAGCCTTGATCATATTGAATGGTGGTACAGGTTTGAGGGGCCGAGTGGCCTTCTCCTGCTCCTGTTTTCTTATGTATTTATGTTCATTTGAATTACATAGAACATAGAACACTACAGCACGGTACAGGCCCTTCGGCCCACAATGTTGTGCTGACATTTTATCCTGCTCTAAGATCTATCTAACCCTTCCCTCCCACATAGCCCACTATTTTTCTATCATTCATGTGTCTATCTAAATGTCTCTCAAATGTCCCTAATGTATCTGCCCCCACAGCCTCTGCAGGCAGTGCTTTCCACACACCCACCGCTCTCTGTGTAAAAAAACTTACCCCTGACATCCCCCTTATACCTTCCTCCAATCACCTTAAAATTATGTCCCCTCGTGTTAGCCATTGTCGCCCTAGGAAAAAGTCTCTGACTGTCCACTCGATCTATGCCTCTTATTAGGAGCAGGTTCAGAGCATTCAGCCCCTCAAACCTGCCCTGCTATTCAGTAAGATCATGGACAATCTGATTGTTACCTTAATGCCACTTCCTACCCCTTTACTTATTGAGAATCGGTCTAATTTTGACCCTGCTTCCAGCACCCTCTGGGGAAGAGAGTTTCAAAGACTCTTGAACCTCTGAGAGAAAATTTTGCTTCTTAAATGGGCGATCCCGTATTTTTAAACATTGACACCCTGGTTCTAGATTATCCCACAAGAGGAAACATCTTCATACCCATGCTGTCAAGACCCCATGGAATCAGTGCCCTGACTAGCAGCAGACGATTTGTTTGCTGGTTAGACATCGATGTGGTTAAGCGTCCCAGGGTGTTTCTCAGGAGCAATTTCAGAATTGACAGGTGATATTGGTATTGATTTATTATTGTCACATGTACCGAGAAACTGAAAAGCTTTTGTTTGCATACCATCCAGACAATTCATTCCACACGTAAGTACATTGAGGTGGTAAAAATAAAAACAGAATGAAGAATATAGTGTTGCAGTTGCAAAGAAAATGCAGTGCAGGTAAACAAATAACATGCAAGGACCACAGCGAGGTAGATCAGTAGGTTAAGAGTACATCTTTAACATATGAGAGGTCTGTTCAATAGTCTTATAACAGTGGGATAGAAATTGTCCTTGAGCTTGGTGGTACATGTTCTCAAGCTTTTGTATCTTCTTCCCAGTGGGAAAGGGGAGAAGAGACAATGACTGAGGTTGGGAGAGGCAGCAGGAAGTGTAGACAGATTCAGTGGAGGGGAGGCTGGTTTGCGCGATGGATTGGGCTGTGTTCACAACTCTTGTGGTGTTGGGCAGAGCATCTGTGGACTGTGATATGTCTGGATAGGATGCCTTCTATGGTGCATCTGTAAAGATTGGTAGGAGTCATTGGGGACATGCTGAATTTCCTTAGCCTTCTGAGGAAGTAGATGCATGGGTGTGCTTTCTTGGCCGTAGCGTCAATGTGGCCGGACCAGGACAAATTGCTGGTGATATTTACACAAGTGATCCAAAACCTGGTGAAACTTTAGGGGCAAAAAATTGTGGGACCATGCAAGACAAACTGGAGAGCTCAACCAGGGGCACCATGGGCTGAATGATCTTCTGTGCCGTCCCAGAAAGATTCTATAAATTTGCCCTGTGTTTGGCTCTTGAACGTGGCACCATGAGAAAACTCTAAGATCCTTCTACTGCAGCTTCAGGCCACAGAGCAAGGCTTGGTTTCCTCACAGTGCACCTGTGTTGCCTCAAAGAGCAAGGCAGGCTTCATCTCTGCACGCCAAAGCCCTTCTACTTCTCTCTCAGCTTCCTGAAGCCATCTGATAGCAAAGCAACTGACAGAACACTCCCTCTTATCACAACTCTCATCTCTGACAAGTGGTGCACAACTGTCAGTACCTGAGTTTTAAGCATCTCACCTCTGCTGCAACAGTTATTCCTCAACTGTGATCAACACATTTCTTTTCTGTTATCCTAAGATAGAAGCAATAATGGCACAGACAGGATTTTAATAAAAATCATCTTTATGGGCAGTTAGAGATGGCCTATAAACGATGGCCTTGCGCACATCCAATAAATAAATAAGAAACGTCAGCATCGCTTGTAGTAAGGGATTGGAGTTCAGTTCTGATGAAGGATTTTCTCGTGAAGATTTGACTCTGGGTCACGGTTGCCATGACAGCATTGTCAGGAATTATTTTGCTGGGAATGGAATTTGTCATATTCATAGTGAGCAGAGCACAGGAACAAATCCTTCGGAGCACCGAGTCCGTGCCAACAACCAACCACACATTTACACCAGATGAAGGGTCTCGACCTGAAACGTCGACTGTCCGTTTCCCTCCACAGATGCTGCCTGACCTGCTGGGTTCCTCCAGCATCTTGTGTGTGTTGCTCTAGATTTCCAGAATCTGCAGTCTTTCTTGCATCTCCCTATTTTATCTTCCCCACATTCCCATCAACTCTCCCCAGGTTATTACCACACACTTACACCAGCGACCAGTTAAGCCACCAACCTACATGTCTTTGGGGTGTGGGAGGAAACTGGAGCACCCTGGGGTAACACACACACACAGTCATAGGAAGAACGTGCAAACTCCACACAGACAGCACCGGAGGCTGGGATTGAACTCGGGTCACTGTACCCGTGAGACAGCAGTGCTACTAGCTGCACCGCTGTGCCACCCTTCAGCTATTTCTCTCTCCACGGATACCGCCTGACCTGCCGAGTGTTTCTGACATTTGCTGTTTTTGTGCCTGGACTTAATGCTTGCCTCAACTCTGAATGTAAAGGAATAATTTCCACTTGCCTGAAAGAACCTCAAGAAGCTCAATACAACCCAAAATACGCCTTACGGGCACCCAATACACTCCCCTGAAGTTTCACCCTTCCACCACCAGCGCGCCATGGTGCAGTGTGTACCATTCATAAGATGTTTCTTGCTAAGGTTACTCCCACAGCCCTTCCCAAATCCATAACCTGTATCACCTAGAAGAACAAAGCGAGAGGCACATGGAAGACACCAATATCCACAATCCCTCCTCCAAAACACACAACGTCTCCATTGGAACATGAATCTCCATTCCTTCATTGCTCTTTGGTCTAAACATTTCGAATGTTGAAAGGACTGGACAGACTAGATGTGGCTAAGTTGTTTCCCTTGGTGGATGAGTCCAGGACTAGAAGGCACAGTCTTAGAATTAGAGGATACCCATTTAGACCAGAAATGAGGAGAAATTTCTTTAGCCAGAGGGTCATGGATTTATGGAATTCGTTGCCACATACAGCTGTGGAGGCCCGATCATTGGGGGTGTTTAAGGCGGAGATTGATAGGTATCTAATTAGTCGATGTATCAAGGGATATGGGGAAAAGGCCGGGAATTGGGGCTAGATGGGAGAAAAGTTTAGCTCTTGGTGAGGTAGCGGAGCAGACTTGATGGGCTGAATGGACTACTGCTGCTCCTTTGTCTTGTGGTCTTGTGATCTTGTGTTCTTGACATCCTTGCTGTGGGACCACTTTCACCCACAGACTACTGCAGTATATAGAGATGGATCAACACCAGCTTCTTGAGGGCAGTTGTGGATGGCCAACAAATACAGGCTTGTCCATGTCCCATAAGTGAAAGAAAGAAACCTTAAGCAACCCTCTTAATACGGAACTGGAGTCTGATACTGCTCGGTAAGGCTATGATCAAAGACCGACAACACTGGCAAAGACGGCTTGTTTTTATCACCAAAGATGCAGTATCACAAGTTGAAGACAGCACGGTGGCGCAGCTGGTAGAGCCGCTGCCTCACAGCGCCGGAGACCCAGGTTCAATCCTGACCTTGGGTGCAATTTGTGTGGAGTTTGCACGTTTTCCGTGACTTTGTGGGTTTCCTCTGGATGCTCCGGTTTCCTCCCACATCCCAAAGAGGTGCCAGTTAGAAGTTTAATTGGTCAATGTAAATTGCCCCTAGCGTGTGGGTGAGTGGTAGAATCTGGGGGGACGATGAGAATGTGGGGAGAATTGAAAGTGGGATTAATGTAGGATTAGTGTAAATGGGTGCTTGATGGTTAGCATGGTGGGACGAAGGGCCTACTTCCTTGCTGTATGTCTCCAGGTTTACTGGATTTCATTTCATTGATTTCCCTGGGTGGAGGATGTGGCAGATTTTAACTCATGACCAAGGAAGAGCTGAGGGATAAAAACAGAAAATGCTGGAAACACTCAGCAGGTCAGTCAGCACCTGCAGAGAAAAAGAGAGAGAAAGAGAGAGAGAGAGAGAAACAGAGCTAATGGTTCAGAACCCACCGTCAGAACTGGGAGAAAGAGAAAACAACTTAGCTTTCAGTTGCTGAGACGGTTGGGGAAGGATGCAGAGAACAAAGGAAATGCCTCTATTGTGGGACATAAGGAGAAGGTGGGAAGGGTTGGGAAGTACTGGGTACGACCTGAACTAGGAATCCAGGACAAGATTAACATGTCAATGGCCATGTGATCTCTGAACAGGAAGTTCTCAAATCTGTGGTATTCAGCTTCTGAAGGGTCACAATATTTCCCCGAGTGTCTGGGAGTTGGAGAAGGTAGAAGGCCAACAGCCTGCAGCCTGTCAGTTAAATTCTCCCGGGGTATAACCTATCAACACCCATGGCGTGACTGATATTTGGAAAACATCCCAGCCTCACCTCAGGATGTCCTGTGTCATCACACAGAAAGTTTTCTCACATTTTCACAGAAACTGCTTTTAAATGTAAAACATTCACATTTGTTCCTTGAATAGAAATGATCTAATCTGCAGAATTCTTCGTATTGCTTGATAAATTGACCAGCTACATCCCTCGTTGTCGATTCCCCGTCCAATTTACAGCCTCTGTTGCCTGTGAGTTTTCTGAATGAAATACCCTCCAAATTTAGGCTTCCTTGTTTTCGCTCCCCATCCCCACCCCGCCCTTTTGTTTTATCAAACACACCCAGAGCAGGACAGCACGAGTCAGGTGCAGAGTAAAGTTCACCCCGCACTGTGCAGCAAACACTCCCAGGACAGGGGCAGTATAGGTTAAGTAAAGAGTAAAGCTCTCACTACACTGTTCAAACAAACACTCTCAGGATAGGGACAATACAGGTTAGATACAGAGTAAAGCTCCCTCTATATTGTCCCAACCAATATTGACAGTGGCATCCCTGGCCTGATTATGTTGACTGAGCCTGAGGCTAACATATACGGCACAAGGTACATCACCTTACTTGTACCTTCTCCCACTCAGTTACCAACACAATTCTGTAGTCCGATTACCAGACAATAGTGGATGGTTCCAATATCGTTCCACTAAACCACATGAGTTTAGAACATAAGAAATAGAAATAGGAAGATAATGTCTGATCCTTTATCCCGGCAAAACTTTCCTGAACTACTATTGCTCTCTGATGACAGATTTTGATTTTAACCCATATTTGGCCCAAGGTTACTTTTAAGTTGATTCTTTTTTGTAAGAAAGCTTAAGTACCTAATAATGAAACACATAAATACTAAAATACAATGTTATTAAACATCAGTAATAATCCTGTAAGTGAATAGACTTATGGAAGTGCATATTCTACAATGTCATCAATACATGAAGCACTTCTGCACAAGGTGTAAAAAATGACAGAGAACATGTCTACCAGAAAAGATGAGAACCAAAAAACAAAGCGTTTGTAACTTCCTATAGAATAGGCACGAACTTCAAAAGGAAGATGCCACAATGATTAATTTCACCCACAATTTAAAAACAATTAAGTATAAATGCTTGACTATAAACTCCACAGAAGTTCTCCAAGTTCATGATGAACAATATCTACAGGCATCATCAGCAACAGTCATTGGGAACTGCCATCATCAACATGTCCTGTTTCAGAAGAACTTTGCACCTTTCATGCTGTTGTTTGTGAATCAGTACATATCGGACAATTGTGGGTTCAAACCCCACTCCAGAAACTTGAACACAACAATTTGGATGCCACTTCGAGGGCTGTACTGAGGGAGTGCTGGACTGTCAGAGGCACAGTCCTTCAGATGGAACGAGGCCTTTCCTTCTCTCTCAGGTGGATGTGAATGGTGCCATTTCAAAGGAAGAGCTGGGAAGTCCTCCTTGGCTTCCTGGGGAACATTTATTCCCTAGTCAATAAAACTGAGTACAGGTTAACTGACCATTATCACTTTGCAGTTCATGGGAGCTTGCTGTGTATAATTTGTTTCCTGGGTTTGCTGCATTTTAGATTAGTAGTTGATTGGGATAAAGCACTTTGGTTTGTTCAAGATGTGAAAAGCACATAGTATTTCAAACTCCTTGTCTTTTCATGTGGTCATAGTGTTATGGACCAGCATGCTCTCCACTTGACCTGACTGGGTAACCAGCTTGCTCAAGTCAGGTGGACTTGCCAAGCCAGCCAATCCAGTGTGGACCAGGGTAAGGGTAGGGAAGTGAACCCTGACTTTGGCGTTACAGTGTCCCGACCAATGAGACTTTGCAGTGCCAAGATGGGGACTAGAGGGTCTGTCAGTGTTCACCATCAGTTGCAGTGGTCTGTGGTTAAACACCATTGAAAGGAAGGGGGAGGAGCTCGCAAAAGGTGCAGTGGGAGGTTAATTTGCAAGTATGAGGTTCACAGAATCTGCAAAATTCGCTCAGCTTTGCAGTTCAGTCAGTGGCAACCACCGCCCATCCCCCTCCTTGAAACAAAACTCACTGACTACATGCAGCTGGAGTTATTGTCCAGAACGTGTGAGAGTTGGTTTTGCTCAGACCACTTCACGTTACCTCAGGAGACATCCTGTCCCACCGAATGTGAAAATGAAACAGCTGCTCATCTGAACAGGATTTTTCACACATGCTGCTGACAGATCAATTTAGTTGTGCGCAAATTGGATGTGGCAATTCCTATAACATGACTGCAACCCAAAACATCTCCATTGTCCGTAGGCACGCAGTAATCTCCTGCAAGTAAGATGAAAGGTGCTACAAAAATGCAAGACTTTCTCTGCAAATAAGAGAGAATAAAGAACAAAGGAGTGAAAGCAGAAACTGCTGAGGATACTCAGCAGGTCAGGCAGCATCTGTGGAAGCGGAAACAGAGTTAATGTATCAGTTTGAATGAAGGGTCTCTGTTTCTCTCTCCACAGATGCTGCATGACCTGCTTCTTACCCTCTGCATTTCGATTTTTATTTCAGATTTCCAGCATCTGCAGGTTTTTTAAAAAAAATTTTTTGTACAGGTCACGGTGATCGAAGGAGGCCATTCGGCCCACCATACTTTCCAGCATCTGTTGGTCTGCAGCCAAACAACATCATCTTCCCTCCACATCCTTGTATCGCCATAGATAGGAGCATTTCTATAGCGCCTTTCTCCACCTCCAAAGCACTTTACAGCCAACTGAGTATTTTTCAGAAGTATGATCTCAGTTGTAATATCAGAGAAGAAGTTCCCACAAAATGCAGTTGAGGATAATGTGCTTTAGTGATCTTGGAGTCAGAAAAGTGGCATTGCGGGCGTTCTACAGTGGGGTTTAACTGTAGGGGTGGGGTGTTAATATTTTGTCAGATGGCTGAGAACGAACCAAACCTGGTTTTTCAATATCCAACCTCAGTCAGGCTTGCTGTTATTATTCCCTGCACAGAGCAAGACTACCCACTTCAGAGAAAGGGTGTGGTGGGGAGTAACTCCCTGGAGTAACCGTATCCGAGGTTGGTTCATTTCTGGTACCACATATGAGGCGGTGAGAGGTGGTAAACTATTCTGCTGTGAAAAACATCACAACATGTGGCCACATACATGTAAACACTTGCATGTACACACACAAACACACACACACACACACACAAGCACACAACATGCACACATACACACAAGCACACACACACCACATACACAAACACATACACAAGGACATGCACGCTCGCGCGTGCACACACACACACACACACACACACACACACACACAGGCACACACACCACAAGGACATACACATAGGTACACACACCACAAGGACATACACACAGGTACGCACACTCAAGGACATACACAAACTCACAAGTACACATACAAACAAAACGCGCACGTGCGCACACACACACACACACACACACACACACACGGACATCCACACGTGCACACATAAGCA
Organism: Pristis pectinata; assembly: GCF_009764475.1. Taxonomy (NCBI): domain Eukaryota; kingdom Metazoa; phylum Chordata; class Chondrichthyes; order Rhinopristiformes; family Pristidae; genus Pristis; species Pristis pectinata. The sequence goes on from NC_067437.1 coordinate 11,470,687, forward strand.
AACACACAGACAAGTACACAACACACATACACACACAGGGAGTCAGCTCACTAGAGTTAGGGTAGGATGAAGAGTAATTTCCAAATGGAATGACAAACAGATTTGCACCCGGCACTGAAGTGCAGATTGTAAATAAACCAAAAATGAGGAAGTGTTGTAGTGTCAGAGGAACAGCACAGGGAGTACCGGACTGTTGAAGGGGAGCTGTACTGAGGGAGACAGGGGGCTGCGCTGAAGGTGTGCTCTGTCGGAGGGGCAGTACTGAGGGAGTGCCGCACTGTCGGAGGGGCAGTACTGAGGGAGTGCTTCACTGTCGGAGGGGCAGTACTGAGGGAGTGCCGCACTGTCGGAGGGGCAGTACTGAGGTAGTGCTGCATTGTCCGAGCGTATTGAACAAAATGTTATATTGAACCACAGAAGAATGTTAGGAGAGGGATCAAATATGTGGCCTTAATGAGTGTTTCAAAGGATGAGGGTGTGGTGGAGAGGTTTAGGGATGTACTTCCAGAGCTTGGGATCTCAGCTGAAGATTTTGCCACCATTGGCACAAAGATTAAACTGGGAGATAATCAAGAGACCAGAATTAACAAAGCATTGAGATGTCGGAGAGTGTAGGGATGGAGGACATTACAGAGACAGGGAGGAGCAAGACGAGGGATGGAGACATGGGAGACTGCAGATGCTGGAATCTGGAGCAACACACAATCCGCTGGAGGAACTCAGCGGGTCAAGCAGCATCTGTGGGGGTGGAAGGAACAGTCCACGTTTTGGGTCAAAACCCCTCACCACTTCGCACTAAAATGTTTTTTTTTGTTCTAATTGTTTTCTTTCTTGTAAAAATTGTGTATAATTTATGTTTAATTTATGTTTTTTTGTGAATGCTGCTTATCTGATGCTATGTGCCTGTGATGCTGCTGCAAGTAAGTTTTTCATTGCAACACCCACAAAATACTGGAGGAACTCAGCAGGTCAGGCAGCATCTATGGAGGGAAATGAACAGTCGACATTTCAGCTTGAGATCCTTCATCAGGACAGTTTTTCTTTGCACCTGTGCATACATGTACTTGTGGATATGACTTTGACTTTGACTCTCAGGAGACAGGAGATTTGACAACAAAAGAACAAAAATTTTAAACTGTGACCATTGCATCTCAGCAAGCAACAAGCATTTGTAGTTAGCAAGCTCAAGGGTGGGGGGGGGGGGGGCGCGGTGAATGGAAGTTGGTGCAAGTTAGGACACAGGGCAGCAGAGTGTGGACAACTCCATCCTTATGCTGTATAAGGGAAGGTGAGCTTAAACACCCCTTACTCATACTGCCAAAGAGCTTCCCAGAGCTGTCCGTGTATCTCATTCTGAGTGTACACAGGTTCGAGTTGCCTCCACAGAGAAATGCTGTGCAGATTTCGTGCATTGCAAAGTGCATTTACTAGTAAGAAGCCTTTGCCTGTCACCTCTGCACACTTTGCAATAACTCTGCAATGCTGAAATGACCTGAAACATTAACTGTTTCTTTTTTACAGATTGGTAAATTGGTAAATCAGTTTATTATTGTCAAGTGGAGTTTATTGTCATATGCACGTACATGTGTGCACAGGTGCAATGAAAAACTTACTTGCACATAGCATCTTATAAGCAGCACTCACAAGAAAAATGTAAACTAAACATAAATTATACACAGTTTTTACAAGAAAGAACACAATTAAAACAAAAAAAACAAAGTCCATTTTAGTGCAAAGTGATTATAGTTTTGCTAAACTGTCACATGTACCAAGATACAGTGAAAAACTTTGTTTTGGATGCCATCCATACAGATCACTTCATCACGTCAGTGCATTGAGGTAGTACAAGGTAAAACAATAACAGAATGCAGAATAAAGTGTTATATTTATAGAGAAAATGCAGTGCAGGCAGACTATAAGGTGCAAAGGCCATAAAGAGGTAGATTTTGAGGTCAAGAGTCCATCTTATTGTACTAGGGCACCATTCAGTAGTCTTATAACAGTGGGATAGAAGTTGTCCTTGAGCCTGGTGATACGTGCTTTCATGCTTTTGTATCTTCTGCCCGATGGGAGGGGGCAGAAGAGAGGATGTCCGGGTGGGTGTGGTCTTTGATTATGCTGGCTGCTTTACAGAGGCAGCAAGAAGTGCAGACAGATGCTGCCTGACCTCTGAATGTTTCCAACTTTTTCCATTTCCATTTCAGATTTCCTGCAACTGCAATTTTTTTTATTTAAATTAGAGCGGCTCTCACAGGGACAGACCCATAAGCAGCCGTTGACGCAAGTGAGTGGTTTTCACCTGCGTTCCTTGAAGGAGCTGTTAAATCCAACCGTTGTGGGTCGGAGCCACAGTCAGCTTCCTTACCGCTGGACGGTTTGTGACGTATTGGGAAGGACTAGAACAAATGGGGAAAGCATTGTTCCCTCTGCTGTGGCAGCAGAGAGCCTGGGAAGCAATGGCTATTGGACAGGGCAGAAATTAGATAGACTGTTGGGCTAGGAAGAGAGGGTGAGCCACTGGAATGCTTTAGTTATGGACTGAATCAGGCTATGGGGTGAGAGCGAGACAGTGGGATTAGTTTGGGATTGAAGAGGGTGTATGGTTAGTTTAGATTTAACACACAACACAGAAGATTGCAGAGCAGTGGATCAGTATGAGATCCATAAAGGCAAATGGGAAGGTATTAGGATAATGGGATTAATTTTAGATCAACATGGGCCAATGGGGAGAGAAGGGGGAAGAGGGCATAACTTGGAAGTGGTAGAACGTGGAGTGAAGGTGAACGAATGAGTTTACACTGGGACTATTGCATAAAGTGATTACAGATGCAATGAGTAGAACAGCCTCTTGTTGTTTTGCAAAACTTGACGTTTCATTACAAGAGGTGAAACAGTGAAAGAAACACAGTTAGTTTCTACGGGAGTTTGCAGAACTTGTTAAATAGGCCAGCGTTAGCAGGTCACCGGCATAAGGCAGTGTGAATGGGAGCAATCTCATCGCTACCCCACACTGCTGTTCCTTGTAACAATATTTTAGCTGTCTGAAATACTAGTAATTTTTAATCATTAGAAGAAATTATTTTGGATCTAGATCAGTCCTGAATAATTGGATGACCTCACAAACACTGACACATGGCACAGTAAGTCTATAATTAGTATTTGTACAGTACTTTTGACACAGAGAAAGATCCCAAGGCACCTCACCCCAAAGTTATCAAACAAAGTATGTCAGAGCAACAAAAAGAGATGGAACTAAAAACAAGAACAAAGAGCAATGAACTAAACTTCAGACAAATAAGTGAATTTAGGGTGTGTTTTAGAGGAGAGAGAGGCAGGGGTTTAGGGAGGGATCTCTGAAGCTGAGGGGTAGTTGAAGGTACAGGTACCATTGGTGGGATGATTAACCTTTGGACTGCACAGGAACTGGTGATCTCTGGGATCGAAGGAGGTTACAGAAGTCAGAAGGAGCGAGACCAAAGAGGGGTATCAAAAACGCAACGCTGCTTTGATACCCCACTTTGAGGCTCAGTGTGGGTCAGTGAGGGAAGGCGCGGTGGGTGAATGGGAATTGGCTCGTTAGGAGGACACAGGCAGCAGAGGTTTGGATGACCTCCAGCTTTACACAGGGTTGAACAAGGGAGTTAGCCAGCTGTGGACAGAAGTAGTCAAGGTAACAAAAACATGGACAAGGACTCCAGTAGCAGGGGACCTGAGCCGGGGCTGGAGTTGGACAACTATGGAGGTGGAAGTAGGCTGTCTTGATGCCTGAATATTTTGTCATTCAGTTTATCAAGCTATTTCCTGAGGAATCCCATGTTCCTCAATGAGAAAGTGTGGGTGAGGAAATTGGTCCATCTGGTTTGAAGCCCATCAAAAGATGGAAGCTTGATCTCTAAGTGCAAGGCCTGCTTGGGTAATTAGTGTATATTGTGTAAGTATATCACGTCAAAAGCTGGTCATTGACTTCAGCATGGAGGTGCACACGCTCCTGTTTATGTCAATGGTGCTGAGGTCGAGATGGTTGAGAGCTTCTAGTTCCTAGGAACATCACCAATAGCCTGTCCTGGTCCAACCACGTGGACGTCATGGCCAAGAATGCACACCAGCACCTCTACTTCCTCAAGAGGCTAAAGAAATTCGGAATGTTCCCATTGACTCTCACTAATTTTTATAGATGCACCATAGAAAGCATCCTACCTGGATGCATCACGGCTTGGTGTGGCAACTGGTCTGCCCGAGACCACAAGAAACTGCAGAGAGTTGTGGACACAGCTCAGCACATCACGAAAACCAGCATCCCCTCCATGGACTCTGTCTACACTTCCCACTGACTTAGTAAAGCAGCCAGCGTAATCAAAGACCCCTCCCACCCCAGACATTCTCTCTTCTCCCCCCTCCCATCGGACAGAAGATACAAAAGCCTGAACGCACGTACCAGCAGGCTCAAGGACAGCTTCTATCCCACTGTTATAAGACTATTGAACAGTTCCCTTGTACGATAAGATGGACTCTTGATCTCACAGTCTACCTTGTCATGACCTTGCACCTTATTGTCTGCCTGCACTGCACTTTCTCTGTAACTGAAACACTTTTTTCTGAATTCTTATTGCTTTTCCCTTGTACTACCTCAGTGCACTGATGTGGTGAAATGAACTGTATAGATGACACGCAAAGCAGTTTTTCACTGTACCTCAGTTTATCATGTGGTGTGACTTTTGATACATTGTGGCACTTGACACTGCTGTTGGTTAACAGCTTACCATCTCCAATAAAGGATTCTTTGCTGATAGTTTACCCCTGCCGTTTGCAAGAGCCTACCAATGCAGCACTACCATTGAGTTTGGGATGGCACAGCTTGTAGGAGGTGTAGGTAAGTTTGGGAAGGACATAGGGAACGGGAGCAATGATAGCAGGGAGTTGGTGTGACATCTACATTAGTGAGCTTGACAAGTTCAAGCAGACTCAACTATCTGCCCTGTTTATAGAACGAGGGGAGATGTTCCTGAGCGTGAATGAGCTCATTGAAATCCCGGGAAAGGACAGAGAAACAGGACAACCTGTGACCAGATGATTTTGTCGGATCCAGAGAGGTATGAGATATCAGTGGGTCCCCTCAGACAAGGTCTACAGAACCTACAGGGACATTCTAATCTGCCACCATCAGAGGTTTCTAGGAAATGCGAACTTGAGCAGAGGAAATGATTGATGAGCAAGTGATTAGACAGAAGGCACGGGCAAAGAGATGCCATTTTCAGACCTTTTATAGATGAGGCGCTGTGGGAGCACTGAGTGTGCAGACTGCAAATGAGGGCAGTCAAGCAGAGCTATTTGATACGCTAGAATTAATGTTCGAGGGATTGTGCAGATTAACTACAGGAGTAGAGATCGCACTTTGAGATGTGAGATAATTCTTGCTAAGGGAGTGGTCACAAGAAGCAAGTCTGTGGAGAGGTTGATAATGGAGTAGCCTTGCCCCTCACAGCGTTACTAATGGGTTTAGCAGGAGTCCAGTCAATCACTCGGGTACAAAAGGCAGGGAAAGTCGTAAGTCGTGAGGATGTCACCATAGATACCCTGCCTCAGATTCCCTGTTCACCATGACCTTAGCCACATGGGGTGGGGAGTACTGCAGGGATGGTGGGGGGGCGGGGGGGGTGGGTCTCTTGTCCCTGAGGAAAGTAATTACCAGCCCAATTAGTAGTCCCTGTTTGCCTTGGATGCAGGGGCCGAGACCATGGAACTGGGATACCATACACATAGGAGAATCGGACAATGAGGGAGTGGAAACACAAGAGAGACACAAGAGACTGCAGATGCTGGAATCTGGAGCAACAAACAATCTGCTGGAGGAACTCAGCGGGTCGAGCAGCATCTGTGGGGGGCGGGGGGGTGGGGGAAGGAACTGTCGACGTTTTGGGTCGAAAGCCTGCATCAGGACTGGGAGGATACATGGCTGGAGTAACGAGTCTTGGTAGGAACATGGTCGAAGAGCAAGAGAGCAGTAGAAACCACAGAGGGGGAGCAGTAAGAGAGGGTCTCACAGAACTCCCATCGGAGAGGGGAGGAAAGCTTCTTTAAAGCTGGCATGCTTTGAAGAGGCTGCAGCGGAGTAACAAGAGATTGCAGATGCTGGAACCTGGAGCAACACATAAGCTGTTGGAGGAACTCAGTGGGACGAGCAGCATTTGTGTGTGTGTGTGTGTGTGTGTGTGTGTGTGTGTGTGTGTGTGTGTGTGTGTGTGTGTGTGTGTGTGTGTGTGGGTGGGTGGGTGGGTGGGTGGGTGGGGGGGGGAGGAGGGGAAGGAATTGTTGATATTTCAGAGTGGAGCGGAAAGATAGCCGGTATAAAGAGGAGAGAGCGTGGGGTGAGGCAGGGGCCAGCAGGTGATGGGTGGACCAAGGAGGGGTGAAGGATGACGGGCAGATGGAGCCAGGTAGGGGAGCGGGAGGAGTGGAGTTGGGAGATGGAGGCAGAGAAAAAAATGGCAGGTGGAGCCGGGAGGGGTGATGAGAGAAATAAAGTGAGAATGGGAATGTTGAAGGATCACAACCAAAGCAAAGGAGGAGAATTGTAGCTGAAAGGCTTTTTGATTGAGAAGACAACTAGAAGCATGTCCATTATTCTCAGATCTGCCATTAGCCAGAATGTGTTTCTAAATTACCACACCCACTTTCCCTTGAGACAGGGCAAGACAGTGTTGGAGACTCCGAGTTTCGAGGGGGCCAAGACATCCAGGAACAATTTATGCACTGGCCCTGCCCAAACAGGAAACTAGTCAGGAGGGATGGAGAGGTGCCAAGAAGTACGCAGCAGGTCACAAGCATTGGTAGACCAGAGGTTACTGTAGCTCCAACAACATACTTATGGAAACCGACAGCTCCATGGTTGTGGGAGAAAGTATGAGCTGAGGGGAGAGTGCAGTGAGTAATGACCCGTTCCCTTCACAAGAACGGGTGGGTAACTGGTCACGGGGAGTGTTACATCGGTACTATTGCAAGTGGAATTTGACGACAGTTGACACCTGATGAGGAATATAAAGCTTGGGCTGAAAAAAGAGTTCAACAGTTAAAGGTGAGAGCAGCAGTTTGGCCTAAGCATTCACTTGTTGGGTGATAAGGAGTGTAAGTATGATAGATCCAAGGGCTGTAGTGAAACAACAAGGGAATGTGATCGTGGGTTTGTAATGTGGGTAGGTAACGTCAACAAGAATAAACTTTCCCTGACATAGAGAGGACACCATCCGGGCCGTGCCCTCTTCTCATTGCTGCCATCAGGCAGGAGGTACAGGAGTCTGAAGACCCGCAGCTCAAGGTTCAACAACAGCTTCTTCCCCACTGCTGTCAGGTTCTTGAACCCACCTGAAAAACCCTGACACTACCTCGGACTATCTCTCTCACTCTCTCTCTCTCTCTCTCTCAACCTGTGCTAGTGCCGTTACGCTTATTTTGTTGTGTAAGTTAAATATAATTTATGTTAATTTAAGTTTACGTTAACTTATGTTTATCAGGTCTATAATGAACTGTGCTGCAAAAAGCTAATTTTAAGATATCTTTATTAGTCACATGTAAATCAAAGCACACAGTGAAATGTATCTTTTTGCGTAGAGTGTTCAGAGGCAGCCCACAAGTGTCGCCACGTTTCTGGCGCCAACATAGCATGCCCACAACTTCCTAACCCGTACATCTTTGGAATGTGGGAGGAAACCGGAGCACCCGGAGGAAACCCACGCAGACACGGGGAGAACGTACAAACTCCTTACAGACAGCAGCCAGAATTGAACGCAGTTCGCTGGCGCTACACTACCCCATGTATAGCCTGTGTGTGTATGCCTATGACAACAAACACGAACTTGAAAGGCAATCTTCGAGAGTCACGGATTTACAATGCTGACTGTTCGGGCGAATGACATTAGGTTAGGCACATGTCTATTTCATGCCAGGTCATGTATGATGATGGTACCAATTCAGTCAGTCAGGTGACAATTACAGGAGATGTGAAGGCCACACAAGGTTAACAAACAGACCTGTATGGTGAAGTAACAAGCTGGCCATTGGATTAGACCAGTATGAAGGAAAGACATTCTGAGTCATAGAGCATGGAACAGTACATCACAGGAACAGGCCCTTCAGCCCACCATGTTGTGGCGAACTAAATAAACTAGTAATTAAATGCCTAACTAAACGAATCCCTTCTGCCTACACGAGGTCCACATCCCTCCATTCTCTGCATATTCATGGGCATATCTAAGAGCCGCTTGAGCGGCTCATATCTGGCTCCACCACCACCCCTGGCAGCGCATTCCAGGCACCCACCACTCTCTGTGCAAAAACTTTCCCCACACATCGCCCTTGAACTTACACCCTCTCACCTTAAATGTATGCCCTCTGATATTAGACATTTCAACCCTGGGAAAAAGATACCAGCTGTCTACTCTATGCCACTCATAATCTGACAAACTTCTTATCAGGTCTACTCTCTGCCTCCACCACCCCAGAGAAAACAACACACAGGGTCAGAGAAGTATCATGAACAGCCCTGGTGTAAGGCATCTCACTCAGTACAATGTGACTATTCACAAACCTCAAAGTCAGGCAGTTTCAGAGAGATAGTGTCTGTAATCTGAACCTATTGAGAGAACCGGTTCACAAGAGTTTCAGAACAAGAACTCTCAAACAAGGTGAGGGACAAAAGGCTCAGCACAAGGTAACATCAGCCGAGTCTGCTGCAGAGGGTCCCGATGGAGAAGACGAGACTGGGCAAGTTCGGGGGAAGAGCCCAGTGCCTCCAAGAATTGCTGACTGCCTGAATCTGAGGTAAGGAAATTCTGAGGTGAGAAAACCAGAAATGTTGGAAGAACTCAGCCAGTCAGGCAGAATCTGCGGAAAGAGAAACCAGTTATCGTTTCAGGTCTTGATCAGAACCGAGAAACAGAAAAAGCAAGTTAGTCAAAGTAACAGAGAAGGTGGGGGAGGGAAATGGATGGAACACTGTGAGAGGGTGAAATGGGACAGCCGTTAAATGGGCTACTACACTCCTTTGTGTAACGTGTTGTGTTGCTGATGCTGTGAAGTCTGGTGATGTACAACCTGGCTGACTGAAATATGTTGAGCAGTCCAGAATATATAAAAGAAAAAAAAGGGGCAGGGGGGCAAGGACTGCCAAGCCACAAATGGTAAATTGGTAAATTGGTTTATTATTGTCGCAGGTACCGAGGTAAACTTTGTTTTCTATGCCATCCATATAGATCATTTCATTAACCACGATCCGTGACCGCGATCTGCATCTCCCCGTTGCCAGTCACTTCAACTCCCCCTCCCACACTATCACTGATCTGTCAGTCCTCGGCCTCCTCCACTGCCAGGAGAATCCCAAGAGCAAACTGGAGGAACAGCACCTCATTTTCCGTCTTGGAACCTCGCAGCCTGACGGCGTGAACATTGATTTCTCCCACTCATCACATCGAGGTAGTACAAGGGAAAAGAATGCAGAATGTAGGCCAGTCCTGATACAGAAACAAAGCACGTTTTCCAGAGTTGGAGAATTCAATATAGGGTCCTGCTCGCTGCAACGAACACTGAGGTTTTGTTCATCACGCTTACATTGCAACAGTGCAGGAAGCCACAGACCAAGAGGTCAAAATTGGTGGGATGAGGATTTAAAATTACAGGCAACTGGGAGTTCAGGGTTACTTCTGTGGACTGAATTCAGGCGGACCGCAAAGTGATCACCCACTCTGTGTTTGGCTACTCCAATGTAGGGACTACTTTATGAACACTGAGTACAATAGATTGGACAAAGTGCAAGTGAATCACTGCTTCGAAAAAACAAAGGACTGCAGATGCTGGAATCTAGATGAAAAACACGACGATGCTGGAGGAACTCAGCAGGCCAGGCAGCATCCATGGAGAAAAGCAGGCAGTCAACGTTTCGGGTCAGGACCCTTCTTCAGGACTGAAGATAGGAAAAGGGGAAGCCCAATATATAGGAGGGGAAAGCAGAGCAGTGATAGGTGGACAAAGGAGGGGAGGTGGGGTGGACACAAGGTGGTGATAGGTAGATGCAGGTAAGAGATAGTGATGGGCAGGTGCGGGAGAGGAGGGGAGATCAGATCCACCAGGGGATGGGTCAAAGGTAAGTAGAAAAAAGAGAGATAGGCTAGGAAAGGGAAGAAGAGAAGAAGCATGGTGGGGGGGGGGGGGGGGGGGGGGGTGGGGGGAATGGGTGTGGGGATTACTTAAAGTGGGAGAATTCAATATTCATGCAGTTAGGCTGCAAGGTTCCAAGACGGAAAATGAGGTGCTGTTCCTCCAGTTTGCGCTTGGAATTCTCCTGGCAGTGGAGGAGGCCGAGGACTGACCTATCAGTGATAGTGTGGGAGGGGGAATTGAAGTGACTGGCAACGGGGAGACGCAGATCGTGGTTACGGACGGAGCGCAGGTGTTCCGCGAAAGTCACCTAGTCTGCGTTTGGTCTCACCAATGTAGAGGAGGCCACACTTGGAGCACCGAATGCAGTAGCTGATATTAAGGGAGGTGCAAGTGAATCTCTGTCTCACCTGAAAGGACTGTTTGGGTCCTGGATGGAGGTGATGGAGGTGGTGTAGGGGCAGGTGTTGCACCTATGGCGGTGGCAGTGGAAAGTTTGCGGGGTGGGAGCGGGATGGGTTGAGGAGGGGGAGAGGAGTGAACTAGGGAGTGCTTCACCTAGAATTATTGTTTGGCCCCTGGATGGTGGATCTCGGATAGGAGATAAGAAGCTGGAAGTGCGGGGTTGGACACTACCAGTTGGAAGCTGTGAAGGGAAGATCTCCTGAAGAACTGTCATGGTCTGGGAAACAATGATCTGATGTTGGTTGGTGGGGTCCAGGACCGGTGGGGGGGGGGGGGGGGGGGGGGTGCGGTATGAGGCCCGAGAGCTGACGTTTGGCCTCTGCAAGATAGAGGCTGGTTCGCCTGATCTACTTGTCAATAGTTAGTTAATTGCATGGTTTCATTTACGTAAGCAGTTAACAGATTGTATAATCTTATGTACTTAAATATAGTCGATAGTTTGTATGGGTTTATTACTATATTTAAAAAGGAAAAGCAGTATAATATATTAATGTAAGTATGCCTTTAAGAAGAGTATATCGTGTGATACAACTTCTGATACATTGTTGTACAAGACATCTGCCATCAGTTGAGTTTACTGCCTTCAATAAAGGGTGTTCTGTTGATCTCTCTACCCCTCTATTTTGCCTTTGCTGCAGCAACACTACAGAGCCTAGAGACAGTACAGTGCACGGCCTATTGGCTAAGTGCATGGTCCTGCAGGTAAATGCCAAATCCAATGCATAAATACATAGGCTGATGCATAAATGCATGTTCCATGGTTAAATGCATGGGCTGATTGCTAAATGTGTGGTCCTTTGGGTAAACGCATGGCACCTCAGGTAAATGCATGGGCTGATATACAAACGCATGGCCTTCGCGGTTAACGTTGACCTCAGGCGTGAGCTGCAATTGATGTATTATAGTGGAGTTCAGAACTAATGAACGAGGAGAGGCTGGGGACGTCAGCTCTTGACCAATGACTGCTAGAATATTCTAAGTTTGCGTGTGGAAACAGAATTGGCCTCCGCTGTGATGCCTCCCATTGTCCAGTAGCTCGTAAGCAGTCATTGCATCGATCAACATGGCGGACATCTCCATGGCCAGCCACAGAATGGTAAACTCTGTTTGTTCCCCCAGTAACCTCTGACTCGGGGGTGGGGGGGGGGGTGGGCGGGGAGGAAAATTGGGGAAATCTGTGCAAGGAAGATGGTGTTAAATAAAAGCTGATCTACAACCCTCACAAAACAAAGAGTGATTATAACATAGGGCAGCATTTGTAGAGCAAAGCATAAAATCAAAACTCTGCAGATGCTGAATATCTGAAATAAAAACAGAAAATCTAGGAATAAACAGCCAGCATTGACAACCAGAAGTGTCCATTTCCTTTACTTATCCACCCCATACCCACTCTGCTGTCAGTCACCAATATTGCTCTAATAAAACTCAACATAAGAGCAAGCAACAGCACATGATAAACACTACAGCCTTCCAGACTCAACTTTCTTCAACAATTTAAAGTAGCCTTTTATTTCAGATTTCCAGCATCCACAGTGTATTCCTTCTGTAGTTTTAGATAAGAGTTCTGCTCGCCCCACTTACAGCCTTAGTGCAACTGACCTATTGTTTTAGTTCTCGTCCCACTATCCTTTTATACCATCATCTCCCCCATCACTGACTCCCACCTGCCTTCCATCTTAACGCAGACCTTTCATTCACTTGTTCCTCCCCCTTAAAACGTGGCCTGTTCTTAACTTTATCCACTTCTGCTGATCAGCCAACGGGACTCCTCTCTCCCCTGATGCTGCCTGACCCACTGAGCATTCTCTGTTCATACAGATTTCACACCAGTTATTTACTGGCATTTGGTTATATATTCTTGTTAACTTGCACCAACTAGACATTTTATTTCAAATAAAATTTTTATTCTGAAACTTTTGCTCTGGTCAATTCCTCAGTTCTAAAATTAAGCAGCTAAAGATTTCTTTCCATATGTTCAGTAACATCACAAGTCTTTCCTCTTGCAATGTGAATAACCATGCTGATTGAATAGAAACAGGCCATTCAGCCCAGCTCTCCATACTGGTCCACTCAAGCCTCCTAGTGCCATCACGCTGAGCCAGGTCTTTGTGTTTACCTGTAGCTGGGATTCTGCGGGGAACCTCCGGCTTTCTCCTGCTCACTGGTCAAGTCATGTCCAACCTCCACAACTGAATATGGGGGGGAGGTGACATGATGGTTATATGCCTGTGTATGTGACCTGTTGCACTGCCATTGTAATCGTCAGGGCAGGCACGGTAGTGTAGCGGTTAGCGTAATGCTTTACAACCCCAGCGACCTGCATTCAATTCCGGCCGCTGTCTGTAAGGAGTTTGTACGTTCTCCCCGTGTCTGCGTGGGTCTCCTCCGGGTGCTCCGGTTTCCTCCCACGTTCCAAAGACGTACGGGTTAGGAAGTCATGGGCGTGCTATGTTGGCGCCGGAAGCGTGGCGACACTTGCGGGCTGCCCCCAGAACACTCTACACAAAAGATGCATTTCATTGTGGGTTTTGATGTACACATGACTGATAAAGAAATCTTATCAAGCCCAGGGCTCCGATCACAGCTCTCAGTCCAACACCCTCCAGTCCCCAGCTCTAGTGAGCCACATGCAAGGGAAAAGAAGGGGGTGGAGTTGCAGGAGAAAGAGCACAGGAGGACCAGCAGCTCACTGGTAGCCGTGACGCGTGTGGATTATCCAACACCATCGAGGCCATCTACGGACCATACGCCCAAGGACCTGCCCGAATGAGAGCCAAGAATGGAGCTGAGGTTATCGAGGCCAGAATCCACTGGAATCAATGCTGCGAAGACCTCCTTAACCACAACTCTGTCCTCGCCCTGAGTGCCCTTGACTCCACCTCACACAGCCTGGTCAGTCCAGTCTCACTGCCGCTCCGGACCAATGAGGAATCAAGAAGGTCACATTTCAACTAAAGAAAAAACAACGCATCGGGAGCAGATGATAACCCCGCTGACGTTCGAAGGCACAGCAGTGAGCAAGTTCCGTCACAAATCCACAAACTCGTTGTCCTCATCTGGCCAGAGAGGGCCAGGTCAAGGGACACTGTAATCAGGACCGCTTTCAAGAAAGGAGACTGACCGATTGCAGTAGCTGCAGGGAAATCCATTGTCAGCTTCCCCTTTGACTGCTTCCTGCCTGTGCTGAGAGAACTACTCTCCAAACCGCAGTGTGGTTTCTGTCCCTCCAGAGTGGATGTGATCTTCACTGCACAACAACTCTAAGAGAAATTCAGGGAGCAGCAAAAATGACCTCATTCTACTTCACTAAAATCATCACTGAGATCATTGATGTCACTCCTGTGACTCTTGTCAACCAGAAGGAAAGGCGAAGCACCCTCCTCAAATGAGATTGCCCACAGAAATTTGTCCCTGTCTTACACCTGCATCATGAAGCCATGATCCTAACCAATGGTGCAGACTGGTGTCAAGCAAGGCTGAGTCATTGTCCCAACACTCCTCTACAGGCTTTCTTGCCACTGCATCAAACCTCCCTTGGGAGTGGAACCAACCTACAGGACTAATGGGAAACAGTTCGACCTACATTGCCTCTGCTCTTGAAACAAGATCACCCCAATCTCAGTCATCAAACTGCAGCGTGCAGTCAGCGGTTGCATCTGTGCATGCTCAGAAGCCAAGTTCCAAGACTGCGTTTGGAGTATTGTGTGCAGTTCTGATCGCCCCCATCACAGGAAGGATGTGGAGGCTTTGGAGAGGGTGCAGAAGAGGCTCACCAGGATGTTGCCTGGATTAGAGAGGTAGGGAGAGGTTGTACAAACTTGGATTGTTTTGTCTGGAGTGCCGGAGGCTGAGCGGAGACCTGACAGAAGTTTATAAAATTATGAGAGGCATAAAAAGGGTGGATATTCAGATTCTTTTTCCCAGGGCAGAAATGTCAAATACTACAGGAAATATTATATTTCAGGTGGGGGGGGGGGAATAAAGGAGATGTGCGGGGCAAGTTTTTTACACAGAGAGTGGTGGGTGCCTGGAACGGGCTGCCAGGGGAAATGGTGGAGGCAGATACGATAGTGGCATTTAAGAGGCATTCAGACATGAACAACAGAGAACATAGAACATAGAACAATACAGCACAGAACAGGCCCTTCAGCCCACAATGTTGTGCTGACATAGCTAATCGCTCCTACCTACAGAATGGCCATATCCCTCCATTTTCCCTCATTCACGTGCCCATCCAAGCCCCTCTTAAAAGCTCGCAAAGAATGTACCTCCACCACCCTATCAGGCAACGCATTCCAGGCATCCATCAGTCTGAGTAAAAAACATACCCCTCACGTCTGTTCTGAACCTACCCCCTCTCACCTCAAATACATGCCCTCTGGTATTTCATCGCTCACTAGTGGGAAAATGATATTGCTTGTCCAAACTAACTATGCCCCTCATAATTTTATACACTTTCGACAGATCACCCCTCAGCCTCTGCCGCTCCAGAGAAAAAAACAGGCGGGGAATGGAGGATATGGATCATGTGCAGGCAGACGTGCAGTTTAAATTGTCATCATGGTAGGCACAGATATTGTGGGCCGAAGGACCTGTTCCTGTGCTGTACTGTTCTATGTTCTGTGTTCTAACTCATTGTCAACTTATTCACTGAAGCTTATGGGAGGACACGCCTCACACACAACATTTGCAGGGCAAATATTGTCTACCAGCCTACCCCTCCAGTACAGCACCATCCTCAAACAATAAAGGTCAATGAACCACTCTCCATATCTCGGCAACAACTGCTCAACAAAGACAGACCTTCACTGTGCCAGCATTGCCTTTGGCCGACTGTGTTTGAAGATGAAGACTTCGATCTCAGCACAAAACTCATGGTCTAGTCGGCAGCGGTGATCCCTCCCCGTTTATATGCTTCTGAGAATTGGACTATGTACAGTAGATATCTCAAGGACAGCACTCTCTTCAAAATCCTCCAAATCCAGGATTCAGTGTTCTCTCCCTCTTAGGCCAACATCCACAAGACTGAGGTCCTAGTTACACTTAGCTGGCCATGTTGGGCAGGCAACTGTTTGTTTTCTGGATACCAGACTCCCACCCCTACTCCGAGAACTGTCACTGGGAGGTTACCAGGAGGGAAAGGTTCAAGGATCTGATCAAAGCCTCCTTGAAGAAATGTAGCATCTCCGCTGATTTCTGGGAATCCCTGTCCCATGACTGGTCAGAGTGAAGAAAGAGTACTTGGAATGGTGCTGAGAACTTTGAGTTCATTCATCATTCTGGGGGCAGTGCTTTAGGATTGAACACCTGAGGTCCATTCATAGTTTTGACACTGCTTATCTTATGGGGCATCTCTCAAGGATGGAGGGTCATCTCTTCTTGCCCTCCCTATCTGGAACAGATTAGTACAGTTGGAAAAACACCATATTCTGACATTCCTGTTCCCCTATGTCCATTCCTAGTACAACGTATATGTGTAACTGGAGCTTTAAGGACTGAGTTTACCATGTGGTATGACTTTGATGCGTTATTGTAATAGACACTGCTGTTTAGAGTCATAGGGTCATTCAGCATGGAATCAGGCCCTTTGGCCCAACTAGTTCACGCCAACCAAGATGTCCAACCAAGCTTGCCCCATTTTCCCACGTCCTTCTAAACTTTTCCTAACCATGTACCTGTCCAACTGTTGTTATAGGGTTTAGTTGAGAGTTACTGCCTTTAGTAAAGGATGTTTCATTGTTAGCTGTTCTGGTGGAAAATATAGAACACAATGGTAAAAGGCTGAAAGGAATTGGTGTTTCAGTGAGACCTGGATGTTCTTGTACCCAACTAATTGAACATTAACAGGTACGTCAGGGACTTAGGGAAATCTGGAATGTTTATAAGCTAGGCTGTAGCCTGGTCTCCTTATCTAAGGAAGGAAATACTTACAATTGCAGCAGTGCAGCAAAGGTTCACCGGACTGATTCCTGCAATGAAGGCATTGTTGTATGAAGAGAGATTAAACATACTGGGTCCATTGAGTCTGAAGAATGAGAGGTGATGTACAAGATTCTTGTGGGCTTGAGGGGGTAAACGCAGGGATGATGTTTCCCCCTTGGCTGGGCAGGGGTCACAGTGCAAAATAAGGGCTTGGCCATTCAGGACAGAGGTGAGAAGAGTTTTTTTTATAACCAAGAGGGTGGCAAATCTTTGGAACCCTCTACCCAAGAGGGTTAAGTTACTGGACTAGCAGCTGGAATTTTGGGTCACTGAACAAGAGACACGTTCAAATCCCCCTACAGCAACTGGGGAAGTCACTGACAAGTAATTGAAAAAATAGGGAACTAAAGCAAGTCTCATTATTGCAAACCATGACAAAAACGTGCTGAGGTCCTTCATGGGATGTCTTCCCTAGTCTAGCCCCTATGTGACTGCAGTCCTACAAACATGATTGACTCCTCACTGCCTTCTCATTTCAGGGCAAGTAGAGGTGGACAATGATGGTAGCATTGCCAGTGACATCCACAATAAATAAGTAGATAAGTATGACTAAATAAGAAAAAGAGGGCTAGGTTGGGGTAAGAATAAAGGGCAGAGGTTGGTCTGTAATAATTGACTGACATTCCATTAACATGAGTGATTTGCATCCATTAAAAATCCCAGCTGGAAAAAGTTTAAGGAAAGGGTTATGAGGTGGGCTATCAGCTGCATAAATCTGACTTTTTTCTCATTGTTGGTGTGCGAATATTAGCAAGCAATATTGTAACTTCACAACAAGACATTGGCAGAATGTTGGACAGTAAACAACACAATTCAATGGGGAACGATGAAGAAAGATTTAGACCTTACATTGTCCCAAAGCACTTTACAGCCAAGCAAGTGCTTTAGAAGCACAGTTGTAAGTTAGGAAATGTTGCAGCCATTTTGCGTACAGCAAGCTCCCACAGCTTACAATGTGAAAATGGCGAAGCCATCTGTTCTTTTTAGCAATGCGTTGGATACAGGGAGAACTTCCCGGCTTTTCTCATCCAATCAGTGGCCACGGGATATCTTACATCCGGCTGAGAAAGAGTCCCAGTCTAACTTCTCACCCTCAAGGCAGTATTTCTGGGAGCCAGATTCAGCTTGGTTCTTTGGAATGACTCTTGAACCAACAACGATCAGACTCAGAGATAATAAGGATGCCTAAAGGGACACAGCAGACATCACAGAAACATATCCTCACACCAATCTCTCCCAGATTCAGGTTGCATGGCAACCATCACCCAGGAGAATAAAGAAGGGACATTGCAAAAAGGAATATCTTAAAGACTGTTAACCCTCATTATTTAAAAAAATAAGGAGTAATATAATATAAACACATTAAATATCAGTACAGAACAGGTAGAAAACCATAGAACACTACAGCACAGAAAACAGGCCATTCGGCCCTTCTAGTCTGTGCCGAAACTTTATTCCGCTAGTCCCATTTACCTGCACCCAGTCCATAACCCTCCAGACCTCTCCCATCCATGTAGCTATCCAATTTGTTCTTAAAGCTTAAGGTATATGGGTAGGAAAGCTTCAGAGGCAATGGGCTAAATGCGGGTAAATGAGATCAATAGTGTTCAAGCATCTTGGTTGGCATGGATGAGTTGGGCCAAACTCTATAACTCTATGAGTTTAGACAGCACTAGTTAAGACATATAACAGAGTATTGCAAAAGCTGGCTCTAAGGACGAGGAAACTCAAAGAATGTTCTTCAAGTTGATCCTGAACATAGGCACACATGAGAAAATAGTTACACTGAAAGTGTAGATTGACACAGCCCTGTCTAACTTAATCTGTATCTGATTCACCTGCAAGGAAGGGAAACAGTTGAATATTCAAGGGGGTGATTGGAGCCGGAAACAGGTGCAGAAAATTCCAGTGCAGAACACAAACACTGAAGGCCCAAGAATCAGTGGACAAACCGTAGGTTGAGAGAGCCAAGGCTCTGTGGGAACACTATGCTCTTTCAGGAATTTAGGGTAATGTAGTGTCTTGGTACTTCCATTGCACAACAGGTTCAATCCTGACCTCCTGTGCTATCTGTGTGGAGTTTACTCGTTCCCCATGACTATATGGGTTTCCTCCGGGTGCTCCAGTTTCTTCCCACACCCCAAAGATGGGGCAGATTAATTGGTCACTGTAAGTTACCCCTAGTTGTAGGTAAGTGGAAGGAGTTGATGGGGATGTGAGAGAGAATGGGCTACAGGGAACAAAGTGAGGGAATGGCGCTGATGGGGATGCTCTGGGAGCTGGAATACACTCAATGGGCAGATTGGCCTATCTCAAGAGAAAATAGAAGTGTTTATTAAGTTTGTTGTTTCTCTGTTGGTGACATTTGAGTCTCTGAGGAAGACCCACTTGTCAGTCCAGTGTAATATCAAAGGCGTGTTGTAATATCAGAAGTCCAGTCCTTCACATTAGATGTTACAAATCAATATCTGAGTCAGGAACAAGAGGAGGCCATTCAGCCCCTTGAGTCTGTTCTACCATTCAATGAGATCATGGCTGATCCATAACCTAACTCTATACACTTACCATCCCACTCCATCCCATTCTCCCTCTGACAGTGACCTCCAGTACTATTACAATGAGGTCCAATGTAAACCTGAGGAACAGTACCTCATCTCCCATCCAGGCACATTGCAGCCTTCTGGACTCAGTATTGAATTCTATAACTTCAGGTAACTTGGTTTCTCTCTATCAGTCGCCATCCGGGATATCAGCCCAGCTATTTTTTCCCTCCCTTTTATTCTTCTTTTACCTCTGCGGGCATGTCTTCCTGCTCTGCATTTTGCAACTCCTACATCCTTTTGTCTATGTTCTCACTCTCTAACTGCTCCCATTCACTCGTTGACCAGATAACCTTGTTTACAGCTTACCCCCATGGTTACCCCAGTTCTACCCCATCAGAGACATAAGCACCACCCCACCCCAGGACATAAGCACCACCCCACCCCAGGACATAAGCACCACCCCACCCCATCCTTGCTAAAGTTTAACAAGCTCTTTTTGTTTCCTTCCCACTTCAGCCTTTGACCTGACCTATTAACTCTGTTTCTTTCCCCACAGATGCAGCACTTGCCTTTTTCTGATATCACTTAACACCATTGTTTAACAAAACCTTTTCATAGCACAGCACAGAGACAGAACCTTCGGACAACCCGTGTCGATCATTGCACAATCAATTTCAGATTTTAAGTTAACGACACCCCAGAATTAATTACCATTTATGGGCGAGAGACATTCACCAGCTAGTGTGTCTGGAGATATTTCCTAAATTCACTTCTGAAAGCGGTGACTCAAATTCTAAGACCATGTCTCTATTCTGAGTCTCCCGAGCTGTTCCAGTGGGGTCAAAAAGTACCAGAGTACGACGAAGGAAGTCATTTCCTGGCAGACTGAGACAGGATTCCTCAGCTGACAGCACCAAAGATCGCTTGGAAATGAAACCGAACTGCAGACGCTGGAAATCCAAAACGAAAACAGAAAATGCTGGGAAAACCCAGAAGGTCAGGCAGCTACTGTAGAGAAAGTCAAGGATTTGGGTCTGCGACCCTTTATCAGAACCGGAGAGAGTGATATAAATTAATTTTCAATTGGAGAGAAGGTGGGGGAAGAAAAGCAGATTAGCTGGTCTTCAAGCTTAGTGACAAATTTCATACTAGGATCCCAGATCCAGGGGAGTCACAAAAAGCAAATTCCAGGGCTAATTTTATCACAGTGAATGAAAATAAAGCTCTGGCTGAGTAGATTTGTTAAGTCACAGTTGCTGCCATTCCGTTGTGGTCTGACCACAGCACTTCCCGCTCCCAGCACTGAGTACACTTCAGATGATGCATACTTGCACACTAAAATAAGCTCTACATCTTGCAGGAGATTTGGTGTCATGTGAGTGCTAGATTGGAGATTAAAAATTTGATGCTAAAACAAACAAAAAAATCCTATGATACCTGAGAAAGCAGACAGGGCTTCAGTTCTATATCTCATTTGTAGGACACCAGCACAAACAGTGCAGCACTCCCTCAGTACTGCCCCTCCGACAGTGCAGCACTCCCTCAGTACTACCCCTCTGACACTGCAGCACTCCCTCAGTGCTGCCCTCTGACACTGCAGCACTCCCTCAGTGCTGCCCCTCCGACAGTGTGGCACTCCCTCAGTGCTGCCCCTCCGACAGTGTGGCACTCCCTCAGTACTGCCCCTCCGACAGTGTGGCACTCCTTCAGTACTGCCCCTCCGACAGTGTGGCACTCCCTCAGTGCTGCCCTCTGACAGTGCCGCACTCCCTCAGTACTGCCCCTCCGACCATACATCACTGCCTCCGTTCCAGCTCTCAGAACTGCCCCTCCGATGATGTAAAACTCACTTAATACTGCCCCTCAGACATTGCAGCTACTTTCCCTCTGACAGTACAACTCTGCTTCAGTTCTGCCCTTCCAGCAGCGCAGCACTTCCCCTCCAAGAACAGGCCACTTCCTCAGCACTGCCCCACCAACAGTGCAGTGCTCCCTCAATGCCATCCCTCTGACAGTGACTCAATGCCCTCAGTACTGCTGCTCTGAGAGTGAAGAGCATTCTTCGCCAACAATGGGCTATCTGTATTTTATCCCTGTTCCTTTCACTTAGCACCATGTGCTCGCTGACTTACATCAGCTCCAGATCTGGTAATGATTTGGGCGTAAAGTTCATCCTCATTTACACGTTCTTGCCCCTCCCTGCCTCAACACTCTGTGTCTGTGCCCATCTAATTCAGGTTTCTTGAGCAATTCCTTTCCTTAGGCAGCAGTGCCTTTTGTGTCCAGGGCCCAAACCTCTGGAATTCCCCTCCTACATCTCCCTGCCTCTCTCTCCTCCTTAAAGATGTTCCTTGATGTACACAATTCTCACGGAACTTGACGGGGTGAATGTGTAGTTCATGTTTTCCCTGAATGGGACATCTAGAAAAAGGCTCAAAATATGGATTATGAACCTTAAGGTTCAAAATGTGGTTTCGACCTAAAACATTGATAATTCCTTTCCCCCCAGAGATGCTGCTCGACCCGCTGAGTCCCTCCAGCAAATTGTTTGTTGCTCCAGATTCCAGCATCTGCAGTCTCCTGCATCTCAAAATATGGAGCTGGCCTTTCAAAATGGAGATGAGAGAAAGATTTCTTCATCCAGCTAGTAGTGTGTCTGCAGAATTTTTTATTGAAGATTGCTATGAAGGCTCAGTTGGTGGTGTTATTCAATATCGAGAGTGATATATTTTTCAATATTAAGGAATTTAAAGGATATGGGATTATTGTACAAAAGTTCCACATTCTCCCTCCTCACTGGGTGAAGAAGTTTCACCTGAATTCCCATTGAACATAGAATCTAGACTGATGTCCACAATCAATTCCCAGCGAGATCTGTGCTATTGGAGGGGCCAGTGCTGAGGTAAGTAATTAGCCGGGGTCTCGTTGAATGACAGTGTAGCTACAAATGGCCTACTCTTGCTTTTGTTCTTGACATTAACCTTTTGGTCACCTGCCCCACTACGTCCCTCTGCGGCTCACTGTAAACCACTGTACAATGACTGCCTGTGCAGTGCCTAATGTATACAGTGTAATTGCAATAAAGGCACAACATGATTGCAAGCTTTCATGATACCAATGAACTTTACATTCAACAAACAACATGAGAAGTGTGGAGGTGGTTACTTTGTATGTAAGGAAATGTCACAACCATTGACGTACAAAGTAAGATCCCACAAATGCCAATGAGATGGCCAGTTAGGAGGCATTGATCCAGGAAAGCGGGCTCATTAACAACATTTATAAGACAGGTACAATGATAGGAAAAGTTTAGAGGGATATGGGCCAAACACGGGCAAATGGGACCAGCTTAGATGGGCATCTTGGTCTTAGTTGGCTGAAGGGCCTGTTTCCATGCTGCATGACTCTATGAATGAAACTTCAAGAACTTCCAGAGGATCATTTACAGCGATCTCAGAAGGCAGAGGGTGCTCGGTGTACTGTTTGTAGCCTGAAATCACAGCTTTGAGATCCTGAGGGGTCTTGCCAAGAGTGGTTGTGGAGAGGATTTTTCCTCTTGTGGGAGAATCTAGCACTGTCTACAAGTAAGGGCCACCCATTTAAGTCAGGGTTGAGCTGAAATCTTTCTCTCGAGCTTCAAGAGTCTTTGGAACTCCCTTCCTCAAACAGCAGTGGAAGTAGAGTCCTTGATTACTTTTATTGAATGGTGGGGCAGGTATGAGAGGCTAAGTAGTTTATTCTGTTCCTAATTTGTATCTTCATGTTTGTAGGCCCCATAAAAAGAATGACATCATGGGTGAAAGTAACAAATTTTTTACCCGCGCGGTTATATCGCCAACATTGCCGGTTTAACCCATTGTACAGATTGTGTCAGCCACTTCCTCACCAGCATGCAATATCAGTCTACGTTCAGCCCTGTGTTGTAGGAAATTGATGGGACAGAAACAGGCCTCTCCTCTCCATGCTGGTGTTTCTCCCCCTCCCTCCTCATCTCCCCCCAGCACCACATCCCTCCATTCCTCCCTCAGGTGTTTATCCAGCTTCCCTTAAACTCAGAGCAAGTTCCACATTCTCCTCACTGGGTGAAGAAGTTTCACCTGAATTCCCATTGAACATAGAATCTAGACTGATGTCCACAATCAATTCCCTCTGAGATCTGTGCTATTGGAGGGGCCAGTCCTTCCGACGAGACATTAACCCCCACTGTCTTCTCAGCAGGCTGTAAAATATTCCATAACCACTATTTCAAAGCAGAACACAGGACTTTTCCCAAGGGTTGGACCACTCAGCTAACATTGATATACTAACAGTTGAAAATTGGTTGACAGACAGGAATGAATGGGTCTTTTCCTGATGACAAGCAGTGATCAGTGAGTTGCTGAAGGAACCAGTGTTTGGGCCCCAGCTATTCCCAATATACATCAATGCTTTGGACATGGGAATCGGTGTAATATTTTTAAGTTTGCTAATGATGTGAACCTGATTAGTATTGGGAATGTGATGAAGACGCAGAGCCTTCAGGGCAACTTACACAAGTTGAGCAAGTGGGCAAATACATGGCAGATGCAGTGTAATGTGGATAAATGTGAAGTAAAAAAACAAAAAGGTAGAGTATTATTTAAATAGATCAGGAAATGTTGATGTGCAGAGGGAACTGGGTCTCCTTGCACACCTGTAAACATACAGATGCAACCAACAGTTCACAAGGCATACGGTACGTTGGTCTTAATTGCAAGAGGTTTTGAGTACAGAAGTATTACTGCAATTATACAAGGCCTTGATGCGTTGACACCTGGAATACTATGTGCAATTTTGATATTTTTACTTAAGAAAAGATATACTTGCCACAGAGGAGTGCAACAAAGATTCACCAGACTGATTCCTGAGATGGCAGGAATGTTGTATGAGAAGAGGTTGGGTTATCAAGACCTGTATTTACAAGAGTTTAGAAGAACGAGAGGAGATCTCACTGAGATTTATAAAATTTGTATAGGGTTTGAGAAATTGGAGGCGGGGGGGATGTTTTCCCTGGCTGGGGGCACAGTCGCAGGATACAGGGTAAGGCAGTTAGGACTGAGATGAGGAGAAATGTTTTTACTCAGAGGATGGTGAACTTCTACCACAGAAGGCCGTAGAGATAAGTTGTTGGTTGTACTTTAGATAGATTTTGAGGCACAAAAGGCATCAAGGTGTGCGTGGATCAAGCAGGAATGTGGTATTGAGAAAGAGGATCAACTTTGATTGTATTGAATGACAGCCAAATGGCCTATTCCTGCTATTTTTTTGAAAGAAATTTTTTAATCACTATCCCTGTGGGATCTTGCTGTGCACAAATGGTCTGCTGCGTTCCACTACATCTGCCACTTTGTAAAGGTTTTGTTTTCTGTTTACTGTAAAGTGGTTTGAGCTGTGCTGAGGATGTGAACAGCATGGTGAAATAAGAGGCCCATGGTTCTTCATGTGGGCTAGTGCAGTGCAGTCTGGAGTCACGCTGTGACTCTTCCGTCCCGTACTTCAGACAGCCATGTTACTCAGCAAGGATATCTCAGCAACAGGCACTTCTATATCCACCGTACCACCAAGGGGGATAGAGGGGTGAAAATGTCAGTAAACTCTTATGACTAGACCTATCCAAACCACCGAGAGTTTTCAGTGCACAACTGACATCTCTAGTTTGCTCATTTTTTTTACATTACTAATGAGATCCTGTCATTTAAAAGAAAATTGCTCAAAACCAGAAAATCAGCAATATCTCTGGATGGATCTATCAGGTAGATCAGAATATTATGATGCACACCATGTCACACTCACTGGATCACTCTTCCATTGTCACACCTGACAGTACGTATGGTTCAGCGTTAACATTGCAAATTTCACATTCATTGGTTGGTGCTAGAATAATTATAACTGGATAGGCTGCCAGTTAGAAATAGGCATCCAGTAAAACTACTACTGACGAGAAGTGAAAGCAAAACATGGGCATTTACTAAGGCTAACAAAATAATGAAACTTTGGTGGGATTAAATTCCCTTTTAGCCACTTCCTCTGATTTGTACTGAGGCAGCAAACAATACTGCTCCAAACGGAACACGGAGGCAGAAATTCTCACAAACTGGGTGCCCGAGGGTTGAATATGGTGGCCAGCGATCATCCACTCATTCTGTGCCAGGCTCAGGCTGGAAGCAATGTTGGAACAGTCCTGCAACTGATGGCATTGGACTCAGATACAAAGCTATCTGGTCTTTCAACTCTGGTGGTACAAGAGCTCTGTCACAGAATGGTAATCCAGGGAACCAGACATAAACCAGACATTCAATTCTGCCAAGTCAATTCGAAGTAGAAATATAACTCTGAAATGAGATACATATTTTCGTATGGCCTGTTTGATTCACTAAAGTCCTTCAGGAAAGGAGATCTGCTACACTTACCTGGTCTTCGTCTATACATCATGTCAGAACCCCAGAAGTTTGATTGACATAACTGTCCTCTGAAATGGCCCAGCTCACCCAGTTGAAGGGCAATCAGGAAGCAGCAAGGTCAATGAACAAACTCATTAAAGGCTCATTTGGGAAACGGATTTTGGAAATATGGCATGCCCGCTGTGGTCAATCTTTTGCTTCAGGCAGTCAGGAGTCCTGTAAACCTAGTGTCCTTTAAGGGACCCGCAGCAGATGGACACTGATGTTTTATGATAGGGCCAGATATGGAGCACTGAAGGATCCCAGGCGGTGATGGGTTGTTGAAGGGGCTGAGGACAGGGATATTAAATTTAGTGCCTTTGCAAACTGGAAGCCAAGATAGATTAATGAGGACGAAGATGAAAGAAAGGCTTTCACAAATGCGGGGTGTCCCAAAGTATTTTCCAGCCAATGTAGGTCCAAGTGTGGGGTTAGAGATGTGGCAGCAAATTTGCGCACAGCAAGCTCCCACAAACAGCAATGTGATAATGACCGGATAATCTAATTTAGCAATGCTGGTTAAGAAGTAAATGCTCACTCCAGGGATCCGGGAAGACTTTCCCTGCTCGTAGTGCCTCGGTTTAGTGCCTCACCGGAAAGGCAGCTCCTGCAACAGTGCGGGCCTTCCTCATTCCTACACCAGAGGGTTCGCCTGGATTTTTGTTGGAGCGGGACTTGGACTCACTGCCTTTTGGGTCGCAGAAAAGCATGGTACTCAGCGGTGAGGACCCTCGTGGCAAGAGAGGAGCTGGGCAGCAATTAGCCCCCAGTCAGTGAAGCATTTGTAGAAGGAGAAAGACCTTGAAGATAAATTGGTCAGTTGGTGCAACTGATTAAAGACATTTTCTATTTCTCATGATATAGAAGGAGGCCATTTGGCCCAGCAGGTCTATGCTGGCTCTCAAAGCGATCCTATCAATCTCTGTCTCCTATTCTCACATTCCTATCCGATTCTGCTGCTGCCCACCCATACACACACTATGGGCAATTTACAGCAGCAAATTGACCCGCCAAACTGCATGTCTTTGGGATGGCAGAGAAAACAGGAGCACCAGGAGGAAAACCCACGTGATCACGGGGACAACATACAAACCCTGCACATGACGGTGCCGGAGGTTGGGATTGAACCCTGGTTCCTGGAGCTGTGTGGTGGCTGCACTACCAACTGTGCCACTGTTTCTTTGATGTGGAGCTTGATGGGGATATGGCAGAATGATGATTTTAGAAGCTACATGTATCAAGATAAGGGCTGTGTTACAGTTGTTCTTATTTTCAGACCCAATACTTTAAATAGTTACATTACAAAATTGTTCTACGTTGACAAGGCGTCTTTTCCGTTGAATGCAGAGGTTCAGGGCAAGATCTGACGAAGGTGCTTAAAATGAAGAAGGGTTCAATATGGAAACTTCTTACGGTTATTTGGGGAAACAAGAATAAGGTGCAGCACAATGGTGTGGCTCATAGATCTGCTGCCTCGCAGCTCCAGTGACTGGGGTTCAATCCCGGCAGATGGTGCGGACTTAATGAAATTTGCACCTTCTCGCTGTGAGAGCGTGAGTTTGCTCCGGTTTTCTCCCACATCCTAAAGGTGTGCAGGTTGGTAGGTTAATTGTAAATTGCCTGATGTGTTCAGGTGAGATGGTGGAATCCGGGGGGAGTAGCTGGGAGTGCGGGGAGAATAAAACGGGATTCATGTAAATAAGTGTTCTATGGTTGGTGTGGACTTGGTATGAAGGGCCTGCTTCTACCCTGCATGAATCTTTGACTCTATAATAAAGGGATGTTATCTTAAAATTAGAATCCACATAAAGGATAATTGGAATTCTTGTGGATACTGGGACTCTGTTGAAGTTTTCTGGACCAAGATCAATAGATTTTAATTGGGCTGTGTGTTTAAGGATACAGAACAAAGGGATCGAGGTACAGATCACTGGTGCTCTAATTGAGGGGCGGGGTAGGTTGAATGGGCTGAATGGCCTCCTCCACGATTAATTAGCCTTAATGCAATGCAAAGCATTTCTACATACTATTCTTATTTTTTACCGTTTTTTTTGGATAGGAAAGGTTTAGTGGGAGCAACAGATGATCGGCTGGAGGAACCCAGCGAGTCGAGCAGCATCTGTGCGAGGAAAGGAACTGTCGACGATCTAGGTCCATGTATAGCGCCACTGCTCTATGATTCTAACCCCCATCACTCACCCCCCACGCAAAAAAGTTTCCAAACCACATCTAGTGTACTGAAGACAACTAACTAAACCCAAACTGGGAAAGGACTCTTCTAAGGGATTTGAAATAGCCCAGCCTATGAGAATGCATCTGAATCCGTCCACTGGCTCCTGGTAGTCTCGGAGGCCAGGCTGGGTCTAGACTTTTGTATCTGGTGTTGCTGATTTTACTGGCAAGGAAAACCTTGCCCATCTATGGGGTATTATTTTGCCAAATTTGGGCACAGGAGTTGGCCGTTTGAGTCTGCTCCGCCATTCATCTGGACCTTGGCTGATCTTCTACCTCGGTGCTATGTTCCTGTACCATCTCCACCTCTCTTCATTCCCTTAATATCTAATAAACCCCTCGATCTGTGTTTTGAACAAGATCACTAACTGAGCCTCCACAGCCCTGCAGGGTAGAGAATGTCAAAGATTCACCACTGTCTGTGTGAAGAGGTTTCTTCTCATCTCAGTCTTAAAAGGCCTACCCCTTATTCTCAGAGTTATACATCACAGGTCCTTTCAGCCCACTGCTTGTGTGCCAACCATCCAACACCCGTTTACATTAATACTATTTTATTCGTCCCACGTTCCCTTCAAAGTCTACTACCCACCTATACACCAGGGGGAATTTACAGCGGCCAATTAACCTACCAACCTGCACGTCTTTGGGATGTGGGAGAAAACCCATGGGGTCACAGGGAGAAACTCCACACGGGAGATCCAGATCGAACCCAAGTCACTGGAGCTGTGAGGCAGCGGCTCCAGGAGCTGTGCCACTGTACTACCCGAGAATGTGAACTCACCACCGCTTCAAGGGAGACGTGAGAGACTGCAGATTCTGGAATCTGGAGCAACGCACAATCTGCTGGAGGAACTCAGTGGGCTGAGGACTGGTGGAGAGTTTTGACCCGAAACGTCAACAATTCTTTTCCTCCCACAGACGTTGCTCGACCCGCTGAGCTCCTCCAGCAGATTGTTTGTTACCCCTGGTTCAAGTGTCCTCAGCCAGGAGAAATGTACTTCCTGCCCTCTAAGAATTTCATGTTTCAATAAGATTACTGCTCATTCTTCTAAACTCTAGAGAATACAGCCTAGAATGCCTAATCGTTTCTCATCTTTTATCAACAACTAGAAGGAAAAACTAAGACTTGACTTCTATAGCACATTTCACATTCCTCACAGCCTCCCAGACACTTTACAACCGATGAAGTACGTTTGGAGTGTAGTTAATATTTCTGTGTTGGAAACACAACAGCCACTTGTTGCATGACAAGCTCCTACAACCCGCGCTATAATAAAGGTCAGTTAATTTGCTTTATGGGACAAATATTGGCTACAAAAGCAAGGAGAAAGCCACTATTACATTCGCCCCCAAGAGCATACAAGGCCCTGGTTTAGTGCCCTGGTGAAATCCTACAACGTAGAATTTTATCCTCAAGTTTTGGGAGTGGGTCTTCAATCCACAACCAAAGTTCTGCAGAGCCAAGAGTTCAACGCTCAGATCTCTGCCTCTTCGGCAACAGTCTGTGATGTGTCTCGAAGCGGGAAGCAGACATTGGCGCTGTGATAGAAGCCTGTCACAGATACCCACAGACTCACTGGTGACAAACCGATCAAGCTCTCAACCTGCGGCACTGACAGTGGGCTCGCAGTTTGCTCATTCCTGTGACCTTTTTCACCCGCCTTTGGCCCCTAGGCTGCCAAATAATGTGGCCCATCCATGCCTTTTGGTACATGCAATCAGTGACATTCACACCCCAGACCTCAGCCGTTTGACCATAACATCCACACGGACTTAAAAAGAACTATTCAAACCAGTATAAAATAAAAATAAAATAAAACTAAAATAAAAACAGAAAATGCTGAAAATACTTAACAGGTCAGGCAGCGTCTGAAGAGAGAGAAACAGAGTTCACATTCCAAGTGGATGACACCTCATCAGAACAAGTGTTGACTCTACTTTTCTCTCCACAGATGGTGCTGAGGGTTTCCAATGTTGTTTGTTTTCATTTCAAATTTCCAGCATCTGCAGTGTCTTCATTTCTCAGTCCCCATTCAGACTAATTCCCCCTTCCAGGCACCCAGGAAAAGAAAACCAAAACACTGCAGGTGATGAAAATCTGAAACAAAAAACAGAAAATTCTGCAAACACTCAACAGGTCAGGCAGAGTCTGCAGAAGGAGAAACAAATAACATTTCAGGTTCGGTACCCTTTGTTAGAAGGAGAGAAATGCAAGTTGACTGGGGAGGAGGTGGGGAGGGAAAGTTTTCTGTTGGCGAGAAAGTGCGGGAGAGATGTGTGACATGTATTTCTCTCCTTCCCAGTCTTGGTAAAGGGGTCCCGGACATAAAAACGTGAACTGTTTCTCCTTCCACAGCTGCTGCCTGACCTGATGAGTATTTCCAACATTTCCTGGCACCCAGGCTCTAGCTCTGCAAACTATTGCTAAAGTTGTTTGTTCCTTTCACTTCTTGACACGCTACAGCTCAGTTTTATAATTCACCGTCGCTCCTGTAACCTCTTACAGCTCTACAATCCCACAAAATCTCTGTGCTCCTCCAATTCTGGTCTCTTGGTTAACTATTTTAAGCGTTCCACCAATGGCAACCTTGTCTCGTCTCTGGAATTCACCCTTCTTCCTCTCTCTCTCTCTCTCTCTCTTTTAAAAACCTACTCCTTTGATTGAGCTTTTGATTATCTGTGCCTCTAATTTTATATTCATCCCAGT
Source organism: Pristis pectinata (assembly GCF_009764475.1). Classification (NCBI taxonomy): domain Eukaryota; kingdom Metazoa; phylum Chordata; class Chondrichthyes; order Rhinopristiformes; family Pristidae; genus Pristis; species Pristis pectinata. Next base: position 11,501,220 of record NC_067437.1, read on the forward strand.
CAAAGTTAATGGACAAAGGGGGAGTCGATCCTCCAAATCTAAATCATTGCCATCTGGAAGACACAATCTTACCCAGACTGGACCAAAGTCAGGGTCAAAGTCAGCAGTCAAAGTCAAAGTCAGCAGTCAAAGTCATTAAAAGGAACATTGGATTTCTTAAATTAATTCATAGAATATTTGCTTATCTTCCTTTTGGAGTTCCCTTGAGACATTTCAAAGGGCAGCTGAGGAGCTGATCATTGCTATGGTCTGGAGTTACATAAAGGCCAGACCAGTAAGAATAGCAACTTCTGCTTCCTGGCAACAATAATTCCGGTGTTTCATGATCACCTGCTGCAGACTTTCAAATTTCCATATTTATTTAACTAAATTTAAATTGTTGGGTTTTGAACTCAAGTTGTTGGATCTCTAGTTCAAGATACTGGACCAAATGCTAGCCCTGTAAGCTGTGATACCCACAAAAAAACTCTTTATGCAAACCAATGTGTTTTTAGAAAAATCGAGTAGTTTCATGGTCACTCTTACTGAGACTAGTTTTTTTTTTAAATCCATATTAATTTTAACCCACCAGTGCTTTTGACTCTTAACTGCCTCCTCATTCAAGGATGGACTAGATGCTGGCATTGGTAATAACATCCACACTCTTTGAAGGTATAAATGTAAAAAGGAATTCTGCGAATGTTTCCGTGATGTTTTACTTGGCTGGAAGGTGCTGTGTTAGTGACACTTGTTGACGAGCTTGTCTTCAACACAACCCTCCCTGGATCTGTGGTTAGGGTTGGCCGAAATGAGCCTGTGATTCTAAACCTGTCCACACCCCAAGCACTAAGCGCAGGCAATGTTCGGTGCTTAACTCTATACGGGTCTGGAGAATGCTCTGTACAAACAGAGTGAAGGAGCCTTGAGATCCTCCTGAGGTCCCCAAATGTCCTTGTTGTCAGAGCGTAGACACTGACACTCAAATACACGGTGATCCTCAGTGTATCCCTTCCCTGGCCCAGGGTCCGCTCCTCTGAACAGACTGCAAGATGGCTCACTATTACCTGAATCTGTCACAGAGGTGCTTCACATCAACATACCCTTGCTGCAAGATGCGCTGTGATGTTGCTACGTTGATTCCCATGGTTCTGTCCAGAACCATTATCACTGCGGTATGGCAACACTGTGACCACTTTGATCACTTTGCACCAAAATGGACTTGGTTCTAATTGTGTTCTTTCTTGTAAAAATTGTGTATAATTTATGGTTATGTTTTTCTTTTATGCTCTTTGCCTGTGATGCTGCTGCAACTAAGTTTTTCATTGCGTCTGTGTATTCATGTACTTGTGCATACGACAATAAACTCGACTTGATTTTGAGTCTGTTCTGTTTGGTGACAACTCAGAGAACTGCTCACGTACCAGTCCCTTCCCAACCCCACTCTCCAATCCCTGTTCAATACTCCTGCCCCAGCAACTTGAACATATGTGTGTCATCAGAGACCAAGACAGCGGCTGGCAGTTGGATCTCCCTGGTTGAGTAGCCCACTGTCTATTGATGTGGATATTTCAGCCGAGGGAAGAAGGGGGCAGGGTAGGGAGAATGGAAAAATTGGAAAGAGACAAAAAGATAGGAGGCAAACATGACTAACGATCCTTTAAATCTGAAATATTGTTACAAGGAAGGCACACCCTTACCCAAACCAAAGCAAAACCAGGGCCCAAGAGAGCAAACAGTACAAAGTCTCACCTGTAATAAAAAAACATTAAGAAAAAAGTTGAATGTTGTTTTATTCTTTTATAGGGGAATTGCTAGCTAGCAAAAGATTTTTTTTAACCCTCCCAACTTGCCCTTGAACTGTTTGTCTCACTGAGAGTGAAGTTAAGAATCAATCAGATTATTGTGGATCTTGTGGACTCATACACGCCATACTATCGAGATGGCAGATTCCCCTCCCTGTCACAAGCCGGATGGATTTCTCTGATAGTTTCACGGTCACCGTTACTGAGACGAGCTTCATGTTTCTTGTTTACTTAATTAACATCTTAACTTTCACAGCTATGGCCAAATGATTAATTCAGTAATGTAACGTCCACACCCTAACTTACTCATCCTAAAGAGTTTCTTGTTACATTTCTTTTATGCATTGTAGACTTAGACCACAAGAGAAGTTGCCTGAGATAATCAGCAGTGATTCCATTATCCCTGTGGCTGAGGGGCACACACACACACAGGTCACAGGTAAAGGAGAGAGAAGGATGGCAGTGACCCTCGAACTGGTCTTCCACCCACCCCTCCTGGGCGTGCAACTGGGTGGGTGGCCTTTTATCCTACTGGGTACAGTCATGCTAAATTCAGGTAACGGCACAGTACAGATAATGGGTACAACTTGTATTTACGTAGCATCCTTAATATAACAAATCCTCAAAGGATTATTGTTGAACAAAATGTTGGTACTCAGCCAGATGGGGAGATACTGGGACAAGTGACCATAAGCATGGTCAAAGGGAGAGGAGCGTCTTAAAAGAGGAAAGGGGAGTGAAACATGGAGTGCATTGGGCCGTGGGCAGCTGAAGACACTGCCGCCAGTAATAGAGGGATTAAACTCGGGGGTGATCAGGAGGACAGAACTCGCAGAGCGCAGAGACCTTGAAGGATTGTAGGGCTGGAGCTAGGGTGGTGAAGGGATGTCGGTTAATGAGGGGCCAGTGATGGTCAATGAGCTCAGGGAGTGATGGGTGGGCAAGACTCAGGGCGAGCTTGGGCTCAGGCAGCAGTGTGTTGGAAAGATTTGTATATATGGAGAGTGGATGAGGGAAGCTGGCTGGTAGTGTGTTGTACTGTAAAGGGAGAGGATAACAAAGGCACGGAGGAAGGCTTCAGATACAGATGAACAAAGGTGGGGGCCATTGGGCCAACATTTTGATTCAATATAAACATTTTTAAAAAATCTGCAGATGTTGGAAACTTGAAATAAAAAAAACAAAAAGTACTGGAAAAACTCAACAAGTCAGTCAGCACCTATGAAGAGAGAAACAGTTAATGTTTTTGGACTTTGACCATCTCCGACCAGTTCTGACGAAGGGTTGCAGACCCGAATTGCTGACTTTTTCTCTTTTCACAGATACTGCCTGAGCTTTTCCAGCATTTTTGTTTCAGATTTAAGTTCTTAATGATTCAGTATTTTGCTGCTTCTACTTTTAAAAGGGAAGGCACATTAACCCTTAGTGAGAATCCCAATTATAAATTAACATGGGAAGCTACCTAGTAAGTGAACATTGGAAGCTAACTGTGCTCAAAATATTTCTGCCTCCGTTCCTCACACAGAGCACAGCAGACCTTCCTCATGCCTAGTGCTAATGAGATATTATTCATCAGTTCCAGCCCTCGTTCTAACCCCTCACCCGAGGTCCTTATAATTAGGATCTCAGTGCAAAACCTGGAGTACAAGTTCCCACAAGGTTAATTTTTGGTCTCGCTAACCCAAGGCTCTCTGGTGCAGGTGCCTAATTTCACAGCAGAAGAAAGAAGTGGAGTGAAGTGGTGCATCAAGTAATACCAAATGAGTTGTCCTCCAGTTTCGGACTCTGGTGTTCCCCCTGACTTTAATCGCCTGGGCCCCAAGCTCTAGAATTCTATCCCTCTCTCCCTCCTTAAAATCCACCACGCTGACAAAGGTTGTAAGGCCAAAAAAACATTGCAGATGTTGGACAGGCAGCATCTGTCAGTTTTAATGGAGGGCAATTGAAACATGAACTGAACTCTCTCTCCACAGATGTTGTGTGACCAGCGTTTTATCTCTGACCAAGCCTTTGATCATCTGTCCTATTATCTAGCATGATGAAAATTTTTGTTGAATTTTCTTCGGTGATAATGCCGTTTCATTGATTAAGAGTAATAGATATATTGTTCCAATTGTTCACCATTAGTCATTCAATTGGACAATCTTTTTAAATCTTTTGAGCTTCAACACAAGATAGTTGTACAGGACATTCCAACACTCTAAGAGCTAAACAGAGCCTCGTAACATCGACCAGAATTATTCACAGATCCACCAAAGCCCTTGTTCTACAATCTCCTGTTGTGTTTCTTTCTGCTTCGGGGTTGAGGTTAAGGTTTTTTCTTGAATTTCAACAAAGCACTGCAACCTTAGGCAGGAGATTGATATGTGAATAAAGACTGCCTTACCTTCAGGATGTCATCTTTCCTGAAGCTCAGCTCATCCTCTCCTGCCCCGGTGAACTCATATTTGGCGACAGCTTCCATTCAAGACACCCTCGGAGGAGCCTCTCTGATCTCGAGCAGACCTAAAGGCTCCAAACATTAAATGGAGAAGAGGATCCTTTGATAGACGAGCTCCCGAAGGGTATTAGTGATGTGTATGTGTACAGCAAGAGGGTCAGAGGGAAGTGGCGTTGGGGAAGGAGGGACAAAGAAGGGGGTAGCAGAAAGACCTATTTCAAACGTGACCAAACTTGCGTTTACCAAAGGTTCCAGATGGTTTCTTCACATATCTAAGTGTTCCCAAACCACAAGATAGCGGGTACAGATCGAAAGAGTAACACGAGACCCCGGTGTCTGCTGCAATTTGTCAAAAGACGATACAGAAAGAAAGAAAACTGGGTTCAATCTCTTCCTGTGCTTCAGGAAAACCACAATCTAAATGCTGAGTTTCAGCTCAGAGGAGTCAGTCACAGCAATGTTCCCTGGACCCACTTCTACAAAGCACTAACCTTCTAAACTCTAAAATATGATACAAGGCAAGACAGCATGGATGTAGGGCAGACTGTCCCTTGTTAATCAGCACAATTTCCGTCCGCTGTCAAAAGCATTGATGCTCAGAAATCTGCGTTTCTTCTCAAATCCGTTTTACTTTGTAGTAGAAAGCCGTGTTTTCAGTGCACATTGTTTCCTGTCACATGCAGCTGTTGCACACCACGATGTATCACTGCTTATAAGTTTGTGTGTGGGTAGACTGAAGAAGCTGGGGTCGATCTCCTTGGATCAGAGGAGGTTGCAAAGGGGATTTGATGGAGGTATTTACAATTATGAAGGGTAAAGGCAGAATGGATAAAGAGAAGCCTGGTGCCGTTGGTGGATGAGTCAAGAACCAAGCACGTAGAGATGACTGACTGGTAAAGTGGATAGGGTCTGGAATGCATTGGCAGGGGCAGTAGCAGAATATCACAGCAGCACAGCAATGGCCTCCTACCTCACAGCTCCAACAATCCAGGTTAGATACTGACCAATGGTGTGGAACTTTCTCCCAGTGACCATGTGGGGTTCCACACCCCACAGACATGCTGGTTGATAGGTTAATTGGCTGCTTTAAATTACCCCTAGTGTAGGTGAGTGGCAGAAACTGTGGGGGGAGGGGAGTTGATGGCATGTTAGAGAGAATAGGTTACAGGGAAATGTGAGGGAATGGGACTGATGGGATTGCTATGAGAGCTAGCAGAGATTCCACGGGCCAAATGGCCTCCTTCTAAACTGTAAGGAAATGTGAGAATAGGGAAGCAGATTCAACTGTAGCATTCAGAAGGGAGCTGAATAGGTATCTGAAAGGACAGAATTTTCAGGCCTGACGTGGATTGCTCTTACATGGAGCCAGTAAGGACTGAACAGGCCAAATGGCCTCCTTCCATTCTGTAACCATTTTATTTTCATAGTCATAGAAAGATGCAGATCAGAAACAGGTCCTTTACCCTACCAAGTCCATTGACCATCAAGCACCCATTTATACATTGTACACAAATCCCATTTTTTAAATTCTCCCCACATCCCCATCAACTCCCTCAGATTCTACCACTCACCTACACTAGGGGAATTTTACAGCAGCCAATTAACCTACCAACTTGCATGTCTTTAGGACATGAAAGGAAAGCAGAGCACCCCACCTCAGAGGAAACCTACACCGTCACAGAGAAAACCATCCGGACCATCCCATCTTCTTGCAGCTACCATCGGGCAGGAGGTACAGAAGCCTGAAGTCCCACACCCCCAGGTTCAAGAAGAACTACTTCCATTCAACCATTCAGTTCTTGAACCAACCTGCAAAACCACAATCACTACCTCAGTATAGCAACACTATGACCACTTTGATCACTTTACACTAAAATGGACCTTTTTTATTCTAGTGGTGCTCTTCCTTGTTAAAATTTTGTATAATATATGTTTAGTTTATGTTTTTCTATTGAATGCTGCTTATCTGATGCTATGTGCTTGCGATGTTGCTGCAAGTACGTTTTTCATTGCACCTGTGCATATATGTACAAGTGTATATGACAATAAACTGGACTTTGACTAAACTCCACACAGTGAGTACCAGAGGTCAGGATTGAACCCAGAGCTATGAAGCAGCAGCTCTGCTGGCTGTACCACTATGAAAACCTTTAAATGTTCTCCAGCCCTTCACTCTACGTCTCCTTTCAAAACAAACACACTTGGATGGGAATGCAAATATGATGTGCAGCAGCTATTGCCCAATGTATAATTTTGCCCAAATTCATTGTTGCCCCCTGGAGTTTTGGCATGATGCAAAAGTGACAACAATTAGTTTGATGGAATGTTGCTTATCTCAGTCTATGGGTATCCCCAATAATCACCCCATTCTGTAGCTAGCCAGCTATTTGTCCAACCTTCTATGCTGGAGTTCCCAAGGTCCCCGTTCAGATATCAGAAGGCATCTTCCAGCCAAATTACCCAGACTTGATTGACTGCCTGCAATGTCAATCAGTCCATTCCAGCCACTGATTGGAGAAAATAACTGTCAACTGGAAGGTTTTGCGCCTGATCTTCATCTCTATTGAACAAGTAGCACCCCGCCCACTTATCCCGAGTTCGCCCACACCACATGAACAGAACTGTCAATCGAATGAGATCACATAACAATTGGCCAATATAGATGTCAATATAACCAGGATCTGGTATTTTATTGGTTGTTGTAAATGCCACTCAAGCTTGTGTGCTTATATGGTTCTGTCATTGGGCCAGAAGGTTTTAGCTCCACCCCAACAATCTCGGGGACGGTCCAGCGGTGGGCGGGTCTTTGACTGGCCATCAGGCTGGGATCGAGCGGGAAGGTGGTGAGTGGCTAACGGTTCGTGGGCCTGAGGCTCACTGCCGGTAAATTTAAAAAGCCGGCCGGGTTGGGATCTGTCATCGTCGACTCCATTACAAATTTAAAACAGCGCCTTTCCGGCCGTAGGCCCCAACCGCCGCCTCGGCTTCCCCTGTTGATGTTGGCTGCCCGGAGGCAGAGGGAGGGCGGCGACCACCTGAAATCCAGGCCGTTGTTTCCGTCCGCTTAGTACACGGTCTCGTATTTATGTACTGCATGGGAAACCACATTTAAATTGAATTAGTGGACGATATTGAAATTCTGGGGGCATCAAGGGGTTTATTGGAGATGAAATGTGTCTAGGGGAGAGGGGGAATCAGTTAAAGCCCCTTATAAACGTGTCAGTGATCCTATTTGGAGTGAGGAGCTTCTGAGGCCCGGACTGTGCAAATGATTATATCCTTTGGATTCTGCAGCTTGGAGTAGCCCTGTATAGTAAGAAGCCACTGGTCCTGTCGTGCTTGTGCTGGTCCTGGGGTTGAGTGATGGCCAACGTGTCCCCACAGCTTGTCTCAGACAGGTTCAGGATGTGATCTGAGACCGTGAGGTGAATGGGCAGTCTGACCTGTGCACTTGAAGTGAAAGGAGTGATGAGGAATGTGGTTAGCAGTAGGGGATGTACAGTACTGTTCTTCACAGCTGACAGTGATGCTCCAAAGGCTGTGTTACTTACTGGGTACCAAGGGGAGCATCTAGGGGCTGGGGGGTAGCTGGGAGCAGGAAGGAGAGTTGTCCAGGTTGGAACGAGAGATGTGCAAGGAACTAAGAAATTCAGCTGAGGGAATATGAAGAACTGGAGAGCAAATTAACAAACAGAATCACATTGGTAATAATCTGTGCTCAAATTGGCACAGGCCCAGAGTCGAATGCATGGGGGAGAAAGGGGTTTTGTGCACGGGGAGCAGTACTGGGGAAAGAGACGCAGCAGGAGGAAATCATCTGGTTCCCTGAGTCTATTCTGCAGTTTAATATGATTACGGCTGATGTTACCTTGCACTCGACTCCACTTTTCTGCCTCATTCCTATAAAATGAGATTTACCTATAGACCAAAAATCTTAGCCGTGAATATACTCAGTATCCACTACCCATTGGGATAGCGAGTTCCAAAGATTCACGTCTCTCTGAATTTAAAAAAAAAATTCTTTTAAGAGGCTGACCCCTTATTGTTGACACTATGCCCCCTGGACTTGAAAATATATTTTATCAGCACTGATCTGTTTCACTTTTGTGAAAGGTGAGCTGCAGAAAAGGCAGGGTTGATCCTGGGTTATATATGGGCATAATGCACGAGGGATTCAGAGTTGTCAGTATAGAATCATAATGGCACAGGAGGCAACTTGACCTATCAAGTCTGGGGCTGTTCCCTTCAGAGTTTCCCCATCAAGCCTGTTTCCCCCCCCCCCCCCCCCCCCCCCATTTTTTCCCCAAATTTCCACATATTATTTTCCCGCTAGCCTGACAGATTGTTTCCACCATCTTCACTGGCACTAAGTGCCATATCATCACCATTCTGTTTAAAAATAGATCTCTCAATGCCTCATCCTGCCCATATATTTTGCCTGTCACTTTGAATCTTAGTCCTCAAACTATCTGCTATTGGGAATGGCTTCTTTTTGTTTACCATTTCTAAATATGGCATGAATTTGTATATCAAATCTTTTCTCAACTTCCTTTGCCCTAAGGAGGACACTCCCATCTTCTGCAGTCTAACTCTGTTGCTGAAATCCATAATTCCTGGTTCCACTAAATAGGGTCCTGACGCAGATTCTCGACCTGAAATGTCAACCATCCCCTTGCCTTCACAGATACTGCTTGACCCGTTGAGCTCTTCCAGCAATTTTTTTTTTGCACCATTCAAGTAGGTCTTTTTTGGACTCTCACAACCTTCACAGCCTTCCTAAAGTGTGTGGCCAGAACTGGATGCAGTACTCCACTTTCAGGACCAGAGAAATTTACAATGCAGAAAAAGGCCATCCTCCAGACCCATGCCCGTCTGAAATAGCTACCCAGCCTAATCCCATTTTACAGCACAAGATGTGTAGGTCATGACCCTTTAGGTACACAACCAAGTGCTTTTTAAATATGATAAGAGCTTCTGCCTGTCCAGTCTTTCAGGCTGTGAGTTCCAGATCCGTACTGCTCTCTGGGTGGAAAACAAAATTCTCATCTCACTTCTAATCTTACCAATTATGTTATACCTCTGCCCTCTGGTTTTTAACCCCTTTTGAGGGCAATAGGTTTTTCCTATTTATTCTGTCTGGCTTCCTCATGATTTTATACATAATTGATGACTCTCTTCAGCCACAAGTAAGGAAAACAAGTAAGCCACGGTAAGGAAAACAACCTTGGCTTATCCTCATAGCTGAAAATTTCCAGTTCTGGCACCATCGTCATAAATTTCCTCTGTACCCACCAGTGATTTACACCTTTCTTGTGGTCTAAATAGTGCTGTGTGTAGTTCTGTTATAACTTTACTCTTGTGCGCTATGTCTTAGCGAGTACTTTAACTGATAGCATTCTGAATGTCTTTTTTAGTCACCTTAAAGGATCTGTTGACGTGCACTTTGCTCCTCCAGGCCACTCAATATCTGTGTATTCCCCTGCCTTGTTGCATATCTCAAATGCATTACCTCATACTTCTCTGTATTAAATTCCAATTGCCTTTTTTTCTGCCCAACTGATCAGCCCATTTATATCTCTGTGCAGTCTAAAGCTTTCCTCTGACACTTGCTTAAGTTTACGTTTAAATCATTGCTATATGTTATGAAAGGCAAAGGACTCAGTACTGAACCCTGTGCTAACAGCTTTTGAGTCACAAAAACACCTGTCATACATAACTCTTTGCTTCTTGCGGTTGAACAAATTTAGAATCTGATTTGGCACTTGCTTGGATCTCACGGACTAATTTTTTTGACCAGTCTGTCATGTAATATCTTGTCAAGAACCTTGCTAAAATCCAATTAGCCTACATCGATAACATTGCCCTCACAAATCCTAATTATTACCTGCTCAAAACCACTCAGTCAATTTCCCTTAAGAAATCTATGTTGCCCTTGATTAATATGTGCCGTTTTAAATTCGTGGTTATACAGGCCCTGAGAATTGATTCCAATAATTTACCCATCACCACAGTTAAATTAGCTGGGCAATAATTACTCTGTTTACCCCTTCCTCCTTTTCTTAACAGTGGTACAAGACTCATAGTTCACCAATCTTCTGACACCAAGAAGGAATGAGAAACAATAATCAGAGCTTCTGCATTTTCCTCCCTTTTTTCTTTTAATAACCTAAAATGTATTTCATCTGATCCTAGTGATCTAGCTACTTTTAAACATTTGTACTATCTTATCCCATTTAATATTTCACTCCTTAATTACAGCATTGGCATTCTTCCCCTGTAATGCAGAGAATTTATTAAGAACGTTACCCATTTCCTCACCTCTACATTTAGATTACCTTCATGGTTCCCAATAGGTGCAACATTTTCTTTCATTTTCTTTTGTTACTCTGTTGTTCATTATGTATTTACAGAATACTTTTGACATTATATGGGTTGTAGTTTTGCTCCTTGATTTTTTTATTGTTCATCTCTTGTAAGGATTTTTTCTTTCCCAGCCTCGATGCTCCATGTAACGTGTGTGTCTTTTTAAGATCAAGCTTGTGCATTAGGCTGTTTTACTTTTGTGCCAAGATCTGGAGTTAGCTCACTACATCGTTGGAGTTCACAACCTGCTGCTGCATGCCAGGCAACTTTGTTGACTTCACCACTATGGCCAAAGCTGACTGACTTGGTCAACCAGCAAAGGAGAACGTGCTGGCGATACTTCTGATATGTGTGGCATTTGGTGAAGGTTTGAAAGCATCATAGTAATTGAAACAATAAATGAGTATGTAATTGAGTTTGGGTGGGCAAAAGTCAGGTGTGGGTTTCATCAGTTGGTTATAAATGGTTGATAGTGGTAAAAGGAAAGAACAGGTTGCCTCTGTACTGCTTAGTATTGGGTTAACTACTGTGCACTGCTTGTACCAATGAATTAATGATTGGACTGCTGTGGCTGCAATGCAGGAAAACTGCAGATAATTCTAGACTAGTAATATCCAGAAACAGTAGTGAGGTAGATGGTTGGATAAGTTGTCCATTTGGTGGTGGTGATTGATTGCAGAACAAATACTGAGTTTTGCTCACTCACTGTGCTAGGCAGAGGTTTATTTATATGAGAAATTATTATAGATCTATTTCATTTCAGAGTTGTGACTAGCGTTCATGGTTTCTTTTGCTGATTCCACAGTTTATCTGAAGATACTGATGATTACTGGTTATTGTTCCTATGGCAGAGGGCCCTATGAATAAAACTAATTGACATTCAACTGCAGAAGCTGAATCTTAGCATTTATTCACCCATGGGTATTTCACAGCAGAACGTAGTGGGTAGCTGCCAGCAATGTGACTCAATGCCCTGGTGAAATTAGTTTCCTTCTCCCTAAATTTATGGCATTACCGTTAGCTGAATTGTTTGATCAGGAATTTGGCCAACCTAACCTCTCTTATTTAGTTATTTAGTGCCGTCAGCAAACAAGTATTGAGTTTTATGGTTTTAATTTAGAACCTTCTGATTATGTTGCAGCTTGCGAGTTGTTTTCTGGCTTTGTGTATCCTGTTGAACAAATATCTGGTTAAGATAATGAACTTACATCAGCTAGAACCACATTGATGCCCGCATTTCATGTTACTGCTGCATAAGATTTAATTTTCCCTGCTTTTAGATGAACATTGTTCCTTTCTTTCTATCATGGTTCTCTTTTGTGCTGGTGCTTGTTTAGCACTGATTCCAGAGGAACTATACCTGTGAGCTTACACACTTACCTCTGCAATGGAGTGATAATTCTACTTTACTCCACATATACAACCTTGTGACTTGGTAAAGGAGCTGAAGCTAATAGTCTGCATGTTGGTTGCTATTATACAGAACCTAGAGTCTGATTGAAATTGTCATCAATGCAAAAATAGAATTGGCATTTGCTTTCAAAAATTACTTACTTTTTCAAAAAAAAAGTCAGCTTTGTGTGGAAGGTTTGCAAACGTATCTCCTTTCTTATACCTCTTCAATTGACTGAATTTGGCAATAAGGCTCACCATATGCATGCCATCTTGGTGCCAACATTCCATCTGTTGAAACTGAGCATTTTTGGCTCAGTGAATGAGATGGGAGTCCTGGCTGAGCCATGCTAGCTCTAAAGTTAGCTGGTTTGAGTTCTATCCCTTGCTGCTGATCTAGGTAATTGTAGTTGCTGGTTACAGGACATGCTTGTAAGTGCCCTGTAAATTTTAAACTCCAGCTTAACTTCGGTTTGGATGGTTTACATCTATATTTATAAAATGACACAGCACAGAAGTAAGTCACCTAGCACAAGGCAAATTATGCCTGAGCTATTTCTTTAAAAGAGCTTTCAAATTAGTCCCACACCCTTGCATTTTCTCCATATCCCTGCACATATTTTTTCAAGTACAGTAACAGATACACACCAGTCTTGGCAGCTAAAAATAATGTCCTATGGTGCTGCTTGTGGTAAGGCAGATGTTAAGCCGGAATGTTGCAATACATAAGATAGAATGTAGGTCATCGTGCACTTTGAGGCTAGAAGATGCAGTTCCATTCCTAAGAATAGTGGATTCATTAAGAGATCAGGCTGCAGAAGAGATTCCTAATTTTTTTTGACTGACAAAGCAATTATAAGTTCATTGACATTGTGGAACTTTCCTCTGGGACAGAGCTGAAACAGAAACCTTTGTAATAGTCTCTGCTCGACAGAAGAAAAAGGCAAGAATGTACTTGGTATAAATTGTAGGAATTGTGATTTAGATTTTAATCCATGGCCATCGCATGTTGCAGTTAGTTTAAAAAGGTAGAAGCGCAGACTGAAGTCAGCTGTGAGTAGAATAAATTCACCTGGTCCAGGCCTTCAGTTAAAAATGATAATTCAGTCATAGAATTGTAGAGAGATACAGCACAGAAACACATCCTTTAGCTCACAAAGTGCATGTTAATCATCAAAAAGTTAATTCACTAGATAAATTAATAATATTGTGAAATGTGTCATTTTTGAGCATTAGAAGTAACTTGAGAAAAATAAAAAAAATTCAGAAAATATCGAGCAGCTTTGCAAATCTGGTGGTCAGGCTCGTGCATTGTGTTGCACAACCTTACTCTGTACAAACATTGGAAAACCCCAACCTTTTAGTACTTAGTTGTAAATGAATCTTGCAACTTTGTATCAAATTTAATGTATTCCCAATAAAATAGAATATTCCCACTTTACTGTCTTTCGGCAGAGCAGAGGATTGCACTGTTCTGGAGAAAGACAGTGAATTGCTTTCCAAACTACATTCATTTATACCTTTGCCTATTATGTCACCTGACAGCTTGGGTCTTGGGAACAATACAGGAGAAAGTTTCTCAGCCCCATCCACCAAGGTCTGTAGGCAGTGTTTCAAGATACTTGAGCACATTCTTTCCTTGCGCCTTTTTGATTAAGAAACTGGGGCGAATGGCCGTGTTTCATGGCACAGGTCACAGTTAGCGTTTAAAAGTCAAATGAGAGTGAAATCAATCATTGTTTTGGGTAATACTGAGGTTGGTTTAAAATTCAGATAGATCTTGATAAGCCTGGAGGTGATGGGTTATATTTTTAAGTTTTGGGAGAATCTAAGTTCGAGGACAAGCCAGGATTTCAATGTAGTGAGGAAAGAGAGAGGAGGAAGAAGAGTTGGGGACATGCAGAGCTTTGGGGGAGAAAAGGCTGACAGGAGCATTCACAGAAGCATGATGCTGACTAAACCTCTTGTTTTCTTATTTCAGGTGTTGGATATGTGACAATGATGGAAATGTCAGCAGGGCAAAGTTGCTAAATAAACACCTGTTAGGACAACATGGAGCTTCAGTCAGGCTGAAAAGGGGAACGCATTCCTTCAGAGATTGCTAATGCTGTAAATACTCGACAGCCTGCCGTAGAGAGAGTGAAGAAAATCAAAGCAGTCACCATGACGTCCTCATCCCTGCGAAGACAGATGAAAAACATTGTAAACAATTATTCTGAAGCAGAGATAAAAGTACGGGAGGCTACATCAAATGATCCATGGGGTCCCTCCAGCTCACTGATGGCAGAAATCTCTGACCTGACCTATAATGTGGTAGCTTTCTCAGAGATTATGAGCATGATCTGGAAGCGCCTCAATGACCACGGCAAGAACTGGCGTCATGTGTACAAGGCTTTGATGTTGATGGACTACCTGATCAAGACAGGCTCTGAGCGGGTAGCACAACAGTGCAAGGAAAACATCTTTGCCATTCAGACGCTGAAGGACTTTCAGTATATTGATCGAGATGGAAGGGATCAGGGTAATTAAATATCTACTTGTGATTTCTTTGAAGTAATAAGCTTGGTTTTTGGAGTGGGAGAGTGGCTTAAAGCAACTAGTGATGAATCGATTCATGGTTTGTGTTGTTGTCATTGGCCTCTATTACTGGACTAGAGGAGGGAAGGTCATGCTTTAAATTTTGGACAGTGTGCATGTCAAGATGAGGACCATATCACCTTGGTTATAATATTCCCTGCAATGCTCCTTGTGAAGGTGACCCAGTGCCACAGACTGCTGTTGCTTGCAGTACACAAAGTTGGGAGTGGTGAGGCAGGTGGGTGTAAGCAGACAATGAAATTGGATATTACCTTATATTTCTGCCTGGCCTAGTTTAGTTCAGACTCTCAGATGAAGACATTTTCTCAAGCTTAATGGTCGCTGTTCTGCGGTGGGTGTTGCAGATAACTTTTGATAGATAAGATACAGCTGCTGCAGTTCAGAACTTTTGACCCAAATTCTGAAAAGCTCATTAAAATGTTGAAGTTACGCTGTCAAAGACTTTTATTGTGCCAAATAATTTTAAAAAATGGTCAGACTTGAATAAGTGGACTGATTAATACTGCTATTAAAAGGCTTCAGTGCATAACCTTTAAATGCCACAGATGCAGTCAGCATTGGTGGTTTGAGACTTAATAAAGCTCATCCGAATTGTGGCTCTGAGATGTCAGTGGTGGGAATCAAACCCTTGACCACAGGTATAGAAGGGACCTGTTAAAATTGCACAGACTATAGCAGCTTGGGGTTTGTGCTTGTTAAAGTAAAATAGCCTCATTCCAATATAATTTGACATAATCAGTGAAGGTGAAAAATAACCATCTTCCTTTGGTGGAAGCAAAAAGAGGGAAAGCTTTGTGCAAGTTCCATGGTATTTGTTTCTGAATCATTCAGGTTGAACAGAGGTATTGCTAGGTTAAACACCAATGTCCAACCAGATAGCCTGCTACTATCTGGAAACTGTTCATAATAGACTCCCCCCCCCAAACAACTGGTCACCGTCAGTGAATCCAGTTGGCCCAGAGGTGTGGAGAGAAAATCCTCTCTAGCTTTAGGGACTAGAGAGTCAAAATCTGCATTCCTTCCAAGCTGCCACACTTCCCATATGCCTTGGTCATATTTAGTATGGGTAAATGAAAACCTTTAAGGGAGAGATTTCTAGGTACCATGCAGCAGAAGACAGCACTAATAATAAGTGAAGGAACTGCATCAGAAAAGTAGAAGTAATGGTTAAATCCTTTCTGCCCTAGGCGCTGGTGAAAATTGTGGTTTATGACATCATGATGCATCAGACTCTGCCTTTAAAATATATTTGTATACTTGACAGCTAATCAGTTAATTAGCATGTTAGGTTATAGAGGGTGAATAATTTGACAGGCTGTGGTGGAGGATTTGTTGTCCAATATTTCAACAGTTTGCAATTTTCAGTCATCAAGCTGTACTAATCAGGCACCACATCTCCATTGCTCCTTCTGAATTCAGTTGTAAAGCATTTTTTTTCTCACTACACCTTTATCCTGTGCCTGAAGCCAGGTTTTTGGTAATATTAAATTCGTGGATTTGCAGGGACCAGGTTCAGATTTATCCTAAATCACTGCTGCTGAGATCTTGGATCCCAGATCTACATTATTAACTTTCACTCTGCTGATCTGCCTCCACAGATCAGTTTCTACAAGCTCTGGCTGTTCTTCAGTGGTATTCACAGGCGGTCTTGCTTGGCCAGGGACTTGATGTCTACTACTGCATTTTGGGTGGGGAAGGAATTAAGGGACAAATATCTTGATTCTGGCTTCCACCAAACCATTTGCTCACTTTGCAGCAGGATTCACCAGATAAGATTAACAAGTCTGAATCCTCATTGTCTTCTCTCTCCCTCTCCTTGCACCACTAAGACCAAGGACAGTGGACATTATGGGTATACCAGGTTTCCCTCTGAGTGATACACCATTCTGACTCAGAAATATATGGCCAGTTCATTATTGTTGCTGGATCTATAACCTGAGACTTCCTACCCAATATCATTGCAGGAGTACTTTCACTAGAGGAGCTATAGCAGTTCAAGGAGGCTGCTCAGCACTACCTTCTCAATTAAAGAAGGGCAATAAATGTGGGTCTTGCCAGCAGCACTCAGATCCCAAAAATGAATTTTAAGAAAAGCATGGACATTTAGGAGTACTATGGTAAAGCCATGTAGATCTACCGGTCCTAGACAGATGCTCAAAATTGTATGTGCTTTCTTTATTCCTGTTGACAAGAAAATTTTATATGTGGATTGTTGATGAGCTGTATTTGAAGAGGTTCCTGTAGCTTTTAATACCATCTTTTAGATTTTGTTAGGTTGGTAAGAAAGTTTTTTTTTCTCTTGTAGCCTGGTCTTTTAATTAACAGAAGAACATAACAAATAGGAGCAAGAGTAGGCATTCTGGCCCTTGTGCCTTCTCCATCATTAAGAACGTGACTGTTGCTTTACCTCGGAGCCATTTTCCAGCACTAATCTTGGTTTATTTAATGTCTGGAAAATTATGAAACTGTTTTGAATGAACACAATGACAAGTTTTGTGGCCCTGCAAATTCCAAAGATTCACCACCTCTGACTGAAGAATATTTTTTTCTCAGCTCAGTCCTAAATGAATCCCTTATTCTCAAACTGTGTTCCCTGGTTCTGGATTCCTCATCTGGGAAAGACACCTTCCTTGCATCCAGCTGTAAAGTCCTTTAAGAATGTTGTTCATTATGATGAGATCTCCTATTATTTTTTTTTTGAAGTCTCCTCAGTCTCTACTCATAGAGAAAACCCTCCATCCCTGGAACCAGTCTAGTGAATCTTCTCCGCACTTGTTCTTTGCAAAGTACATCCTTTCTTGGGTAAAGAGACCAAAACTGTACACAGTACTCTAGTTGCAGTCTCATTAAGGCTGCATCAAGATATCTCACTCTTGTCCTCAAATCTTCTGGTAATGAATGCCAACATGCCATTTCCCTTCCTAATCGCTTGCTATAGCTCTGTCTATTTTCAGTGATTTGTACACCAGGACACCCAAGCCCTTTTGAATATCAACAACTCTCACTATTTAAAAAATACTCTGCATTTTTGTTTTGTTCACTAAGGTGGACGACTTCACATTTTTCCAGGTTATATTGCATACGCCACACTCTTGCCCATTCACTCAGCTTGTCCAAATCCCCTTGAAGCCTCTTTACATCCCGCTCCCTACTTATAATCCCACCTAATTTAATATCTTCACCAAACTTTTGAAATGTGACGTTTGGTCTCCTCAGCCAAATCGTTGATACAGATTGTGAAAAGCTGGAGCCTAAGCACTGATCCCTGTGGTACTCCACTATTCACAGCCTGCCAACCTGAGAAGGATTCTCTCATTCCCAATCTTTGCATTCTCAATCCATATCATTATATTACCTCTAATTCCATGTGCTCAAACATTGTTGATCAACCTCCTGTGTGGGACTTTATCCAATGCCTTCCATAATCCAAATACACCACATCTACTCGTTCCCCCTCCTCTATTCTTTTAATCACAATCTCAAAGAATTCCAGCAGATTATTCAGACATGATGTCCTTTAATAAATACATGTTGACTCTACTCATTACTCATTATCTATTACAATTGATTCTCTCAACCAGGTGTCAATGTGAGGGAGAAATCAAAACAGCTCATCGCACTACTGAAGGATGACGAGAGGCTTCGAGTCGAGCGCAGTCATGCACTGAAGACAAAAGAACGGATGTCAAGTGTGACGACAGGAGTAGGCAGCAATAACCAGATTATGTTTGGCCGTGGGTCCAGCCACCCAAACCTCTCTACTAGCCAGTCAGATGAGTGTAGCAAAGTGGGTGGATCACCTGCTTCCTACCATGGCTGTAAGTATCCAAACTGTGTGTGTGCATGTTTGTGGATGTGTGAGAGATGTCAAGGGCTAATGTTTCAACCTTTTTTCTAGCCTTGCATTGATATTATTATTCCTTTCATTTTAACACATTGCAGAGCAACTGCTAGCCTGCCCCAAGTGTGGCCATGGTGACACTGTTTTAACCATAGGCACCTTGCACATACTCTTGCACACTACAGATCAATATTTAAACGCAGCACTAATGGGTAACCGAAGAAGTGAAGCACGCAGTAATTGGAAACACTTATTTTTGTCTTACTGATTTTAACAGTAAACAAGGTGAAAATTCACATTTATATTGAGTGCAGAAATCACTATTGATATACTGCTGTTGAAGGATGTAGCAGCTTGTCTTCACATCTGGATGGTGGTATATATCTGAGTTTAAAGAATTAAATGATGAGGAAAGATTGTATAAACCTGGCTTGGATTCTCTTATGATTGTGTGAGAGGGCTGATCTAATTAAAGTGTTTAAAATGATAAAGGCATTGCTCAGAAATTTGTAACCTTTCTATATGATCGAATTGATGCCATGCCCTGTAATTGTAGGTAAGAAGCAATAATAATACCTTGGGTAGTGTAACTTAATGCAGGTGTAAAAACTGGACTGTCCTCATGATGACACACCTTGTCTGTTGCTCGATTCTCTGCCCACAGCTACTTCACCAAAGATCTCCTCTGAGCTAGAGCAGACACGGCCTCAGACCAGCGGTGAAGAGGAGCTGCAGCTACAGTTAGCGTTAGCCATGAGTCGGGAAGAGGCTGAACAGGTACCCAGGCAGAGCTACTGCCAGAACAGATCCATGCTTCTTTCTTGCATCACCCCCAACTCTTTGCTATTCTGAGGCAGCAAGTGAGCTGAAGTGATAAGGCTTTCTTAGAGATCTGCCCTAGCCTGACGACTTGCAATATTTTTATGATACCTGACCTGGACCTAACATAGTCTAAAAACAAGCAGCATCTGTGGAGGAGGCAAAGGGAGAAATCGACGTTTTAGGTTGAGACACTGCATCGGGCATCTATAGTGAAGCTATACATTGAGAAATAAGAACTGCTTCCTGTGCTGTTCTTTCAGCTATTTGCAGGCAGTCAACTCTATTACATTCACAGCACTGAACCTTAGGGCATTTATTCATAGAGCCAATCTGATCCTAGCCCAAGGATGTAATTTTTTTTGATACAGAATCTGAATCTTACTTAACCCAGTAAGGTCCTTTCAGGCTCGGGTTAAAGAACCAGTCTATAGTGCTTCCTCAAAGATTACTTTGTCAAATTATGTTTTTCCAACCATGCCAGCCGAATTAAATATTCTTTATATTCTTTGTTCAATTTGGGACAATTGAACAGCAACAGTCAGAAACAGCAAAAGCAAAAATACACAGTCCATCACATGAAAGAGCAGAAGTGACTAATGTCCTTTTCAAATGTTCAATTCAGACAAATGTGCAAGCCAGAAATGATGTAATTATAAAATCATTATAACTGATGAGGCCATTCATTGTGTTGTAATTTATTATAGTTCAATAATTGTAACTATGCATGAACTGGGGTATTTTCAGACACTCAAAAGTGTTTAAGGGATTAAAAACAATTCTGATTTTTTTATGTGAGACCTTTTAGATGTCTAGTGCGTGCACTTCACCTGCAGTGAGCAACTGAGCTATTTCCTGAATTGCACGAGTTACAGCAAAGAAGCTTGCACTGTTTTAACACAGTACATAATGTTCAGCGACATTCTAAATATTTTCTTCCTTGCCCATTTAGATTTTCAAATGTGCCACAACAGCTGGCAGCCAATCAAGGAATACAGTGACGACCTTGGCTGCACAGGTAGGATCATTTAGGATAGGGCAGAATGATTAACTTCCAAGTTGAAGGCCACCTGTTTTTTTATGTGCATGTTAATCTTAAGTACATTTCGATGCTTCCGAGCTGCAACCTAAAACCAACCAGCGTATTCTGACAGCAGGGTTCCTGCCCCAAACAACCATTAACCACAGCCCTGAAGTCACTTGAGTTTAATTGTACTGTACTAGTTTAAGCTGTTGAAGGGTGAAATTGAACACAGCTGCACCACAAGGACAGAATAATGAAAAGTATGGTATCGAATTATTCATCATTCGCAATGATGGACAGTGCCTGCTCTTTCTTGTCATTAGTTTGGTGAGGTTTTACTCTGATATCAAAAGCCTGACTTCTGCTCATGTACTGTGTATATGCTGCATGTTAAAATGGGACAGCTAAGTGATATTTACACTCACCCAGGTTAAGTTGCTGACTGTAACTTTTCATTGTGTGAATGGTTGGGCTGAGGAAAACTGGCACTGGGAAGTAGTTCAGTTTTTCTATTCGTGCCCAGTGTCGGCATCACGCACTGTCAGCTATGTGATGCAAAGTAAAGTTTCCCTGCTTAACAATTCAATCAGGCCTGAACCTTGGAGATGATATAGAGTTATACAGCACAGAAATGGGCCCTTTGGCCCAACTCATCCATGCCAACCAAGTTGTCTATCTGAGCTAGTCCCATTTGCCTGCATTTGGCCCATATCCTTCTAAACCTTTTCTATCCATGTACGTGTATGAACGGGTTGTAAACATTGTAATTGTACCCACCTTTACAGCTTGTTCCATATACCCACCACTCTCTGTATGAAAACATTTCTCCTTGGGTCCCTTTCAGATCTTTCCCCTCTCTCACCTTAAATCTGAGTCCTCTAGTTTTAGACTCCCCTACTGTGGGGGGAAAAAGGCTGTGATTATCCACGCCTCTCCTGATTTTCTGTAAGGTCACCCCTCAGCCTCCTATGCTGTATGGGGAAAAAAGTCCCAGCCTTTCCAGCCTCACCTTGTAACTCAAGCCTTCCAGTCCTGGTAAATTCTTTGTGAATCTTTTCTGCACCCTTACCAGCTTAATGACATCCTTCCTGTAGCTGGGTGATTAGAACTATGCACAATACTCCAAGTGTGGTCTCACCAACGATTTGTACAGTTTCCATATGACATCCCAACTCCTGTACTCAGTGCCCTGACCGATGAAGGCAAGTGTGCTAAACATCTTCACCACCCTGTCTACTTGTGTTGCCACTCTCAAGGAACAATGCACCTGTACCCCTAGGTCTCTCTGTTCTACAATACTCTCCAGGTCCCTGTGCAAGTCCTGCCCTGGTTTAACTTGCCAAAGTGCAACACTTTGCACTTGTCCGAGTTAAATTTCATCCTTCCTTGGCCCACTTCCTAGTTCATCTAGATCCTGTTGTAATCTTGGATAACCTTCCTCACCGTTTACTACACCACCAATTGTGGTGTCATCCACAAACTTACTAAACATTTTACTGACATTGTCATCCAAATCATTAATACAGATGACAGACAGCAGCGGACCCAGCACCGATCCCTGTGGCGCACCACCCTCTAATCCAGGCAGCATCCTAGTAAACCTCTTCTGTACCCTTTCGTAAGCTTCCCACATCCTTCCTATAATGGGGCCACTGGAAGTGCACACAATATTCCAAGTGCGGCCTAACTAAAGTTTTGATTATGGGGGGGTATGAACGCTTAGGGTTGTGGATGGGGTACCAATGCAGCAGGCTGATTTGTCCTGGATGGTATCGAGCTTCTTGAGAGTTGTTGGAAAGTGGGAACTCATCAAGGGTAGGTCATTAGACTCTCTTGTTGGTGCTAGCGATTGCCTGGTGCTTTTGTAGCATGAGTATTACTTGCCATTTATCAACCTCTGCCTGAATGCTCGGTCTTGTATGTAGGCATGGCCTGTTTCATTGATAAAGATTGGATTGGAATTGAACAATTAAAAGCAATTACCCCGATTCTGACCCTTAAGATGGAAGAAAAGTCATTGACAAAGCAGCTGAAGATGGTTGGATCAGGACGTAACACCTGTAGTGATATCCCGGGGCTGGGATGATTGACTTTCAATATTCACAACATCCTCCTTTGTGCACGGAATGACTTCAGCCACTGGAGTGGAACAAGGGCAGTTGCTCTCATCTCTCTTCTGGAGTTCAGCTCTTTGACTGATGTTTGACCAAGGCTGCAATGAGGTCTGTTGCGGAGTGGTCCTGGCAAAACACAAACTTAGCGTCAATGAGTAGGTGTTGTCGGTGGTACGACGGTTTCCTTTGTCTTGCTAATGATTGACAGTAGACTGGCTGGGCCTGACTGAATCACTTTGAATCCTTGCAGCCTGAAGCTCAAGACTCCACCAGTTTGGCTGGGTGCAGTTCTGTGAAATTATTGTTATTCCATATAACAGTTTAGGATAACTACTTAAACCAAAGTAGCTGTCTCTCTTTGCCTATACGTTGGAACACAGAAAGAAAGTGTTGCCAATATAAAGTTCCTACCCCAACACTCCACCACCAGAAATAATGTAAATTTAACTATTTGGCATCTCAATGAATTGTCTCCAGATGAGAAGATGCTAGTATTTCTATGCCACAGTGCTTTTGAAGTTTGGGTTTCATTCTAATGCCTACTTATTTATGTTCAGCATTAAACACTGGCTGGGTATCAACATGGCAGAAGGAATATTATGAGGAAAATGTGCAAGAATCCACATTGATAGAAAGGACAGAAATGTCAAGTTTTTTAATAGTGAGAGAATTGGGAATGTTTGTGTTTGAGAGACCTGAGTGTCCTTGGACACAAGTCACTGCAAACCTCCACACAAGTACAGCAAACAGATTCCAGCATCTATCGTTGTACTTGTTTTCTGGTAAATTGGCCTTTATCATTAGAGGGTTTGAGTAAAACTATATAAAGGTGCCTTACTGCAATTATATTGGACCTTGGAGAGAGTGGCTGGACTACCATGTGTAATTTTGGTCTTTTTTTACCTAGAAGAGGATATATGTACTATAGAGGGTGCTGTGAAGATTTGACAGACAGGTTCCTGAGATGGCAATTTGTCATAGATGGAGAAATTTGAGTATGCCGGACCTCTATTTAGAAGAATGAAAACTAGTCTTATTGAAAGGTACACTATTCTTAAAGGGTTTAATAAGATGGATGCAGGATGGATGTTTCTCCTAGCAACAATGAGTGCTCGGTCTTGTTGACTGAAATGATGAAGAACTTATCCAATGGACAAGTGGTTAATTCTCAATCCCAGAGGGCTGTGGAGGCTCGGTCACTGATTGTGTTTAAGACCAAGTTTGATAGATTTCTGGATATTAAATGAGTCAATAGATATGGATTTAGTGAAATTAAATGGTATTTGATTTAGAAGATCAGCCATAATCCAGTTGAATGGTGAAGCAGTCTCACGGGACTAAATGACTTCCTCCTGCTTCTATTTCTTCTACATGCAGAAACTCTACGAAACAAAACATCTTCATGGGGTATAGTGGTACTGTGGACCTTTACTACTGATCTGAAATATATGAATTTGAATTCCACCCCATAGCTGGAGAATTTAAATCAAATATGAACGAAAAAGGTAGTGTAAATAATGGTGACAAAGAAATCACTGGATTGGCATTAAAACCCATCTTGTTCACTCCTGCCCTTCAGAGAAGGATATCTGCCATCCTTGCCCTTTCTGACCTGTACATAATTCCACATCCATTTGGGCAAAGCCATGTATATTATGGATGGATAATAAATGACAGCTTTGCCAGTGATTTCCATATTCCATGAAAGAATAAATAAAACCAAAATTTCCATGCCGTTAAAGGGTCACTTGCTTGGGTTAATAATTAACTACAAGTCAGTTGGTTACCACTTTAAGAACTTGGACTCCTCAATGTTATCTCCTTTTCTGAGGCAGGGCAGGAACTGACATGCTGACCAACAAATATCTACAGTTTAAACATAGAAATATGAGTAATCTATGTATCCTGCCTCAAACAAGGGACGTGGATAATGTTATTTAAATACACCCAGAAGCAATTTGATAAAAATTCTTCATAATAGAGTTAAATACTTGGAATTATAGGTAGATTATTGATCCTTCATATTCTTCAAGGGCCTTGTCTGAGATTTCAGCTTCCTAAACCTTCCATATGCTTTTTTTTACACTAAGCTTTCAATATCTCTTGTCACCCAAGGTTCCCAAACCTTGTCATCTTTGTCTTTCTTCTCAAAGGAACTTGCTGGCCCTGCAAACTCTAATTGAGAGGCCTTTAAAAAAACTCCCACAAGTCACAACAAACGGCCGCTCCCAATCTACTTTCTCAACTTCCTGCCAAATATTGTTATCATTAGCCTTCCCCCAATTTAGGACTTTCACCCGAAGAGTGGTCTTATCCATAATTGTCCTCAAACCTACAGAATTATGGTCACTTCCCAAAATGCTGTCCCACTGAAACTTTGATTATCTGGCCCCATCCTGAGTTGAACTATCCACACATTGTTTCAAGAAACCCTGCTGGATGCACCTAACAAATTCTGCCCCATCTAAGCCCCGGCACTAAGGCAGTCCCAGACAATATTGGGGAAGTTAAAATCACCCACTACAATAACCCTGTTGCTTTTACCTCTTTCCATGATCTGCCTGCATATCTGTTCCTCCAGAATCAGCTGGCTATTGGAAGGCCTGTAGTACAACCCTATCATAGTAATTGCACTTTTCTTATTCTTGAATTCTACCCATATGGCCTCAATGGATGAGCCCTCAGTGCAACCTTGACATTCTCCCTAATCAGTCACACTCTGGAATGTTGAGCTGCCAGTCCTGCTCTTCTCTCAACCAAGCTTCTGGAACGGCTACAATATCATAGTTCCATGTACTAATCCAGGCTCTAAGGTCATCGGTCTGGCCCATTATACTCCTTGCTTTAAAATTAATACACTTCAGACCATCATTCCTGCAGTGTTCATTATCCTGGCCCTGCCTGTTCTTCCTATTAGACTTACTTGACTTAACCTCTACCTTCCCAGTCACCTACTGACTTACTGCTCCATTCCCCACACCACCCTGCCACAGTTTAAACCCTCTGAAGTAGCCCTAGCAAACCTCCCTCATCTCCCTTCCTGTCCAGACATGGCTCTTGAGGAATATAAAGAAAGCAGAAAAGAATTAACCAAGAAATTAGGAGGCTAAAAGGGGCCATAAAATATCCTTGCCAAGTAGGGTAAAGGAGAATCCCAAGGCATTTTGTACGTATATTAGGAGTGAGAGGATAGCTAGGGAAACAGTAGGTCCACTCAAGGACAAAGGAAGGAATTTATGCGTGGAGCCAGAGGAAGTGAGTGAGGTCCTTCATGAGTACTTCATGTTGGTACTCACCAAGGAGAAGGCCATGGATGATGGTGAGATTAGGGAGAGATGTATTGATATTCTAGGCTTGATGATGTTAAGGAGGAGGTATTGGGTGCCTTGAGAAACATTAAGGTGGATGTCCCCAGAGCTGGATGGGATCTATCCTTTGATACTGAGGGAAGCAAGGGAGGAGATTGCTGGGGTCTTGACAGAGATCTTTCTATCCTCTTCAGTCAGAGGATAAGTTGAGGTGCCAGTAGACTGGAGAATAGCCAACGTTGTTCCTTTGTTTAAGAAGGGCAATGAGGATAAACCAGGAAATTATAGGCCAATGGGCCTTGCATCAGTGGTAGGGAGATTATAGGGGAAGATTCTTAGGGCCATGATTTAATTGCATTTGGAAAAACATGGATTTATAGTGATATTCAGCATGGCTTTGTGCAGGAGGAGTCCTGTCTCACAAATTTGATTGAGTTTTTTGAGGAAGTGTCAAAGATGATTGATGAGGGCAGGACAGTGGATGTTGTCTCCATGGGAGATCAAATGCAAGAGGAAAGTATATAATAAATCGCAGAAGCCTTAGGAGCATTGATGTACAGAGAGATCTTGGGGTGCAAGTCTGTAGCTCCCTGAAAATGGCAAAATAAGTGGATAGGGTGGTAAAGAAGGCATAAAGCATGCTTGCCTTAATTGGTTGAGGCATTGAGTATAAAAGTTGGGAAGTCATGTTGCAACTGTATAAAGCTTTGGTTAGGGCAAATATGGAGCACTGTGCAGTTCTGGTCACCACATTACAGGAAGGATGTGGAGTCTTTGGCTAGGGTGCAGAAGAGGTTTACTAGAGTGTTGTATGGATTGGAGTGTATTTAGCTATAAGGAGAGGTTGGACAAACTTGGATTATTTATTTGGAACGTCGGAGGTTGAAGGGTGACCTGATAGAAGGATATAAAATTAGGAGATAGCGTAGATAGAGTCTTTGTCAGAGGGAAATGTCAAATACAGGGCACAGGTTTAAGGTGAGAGTGGGAAAGTTTAAAGGAGATTTGCACGGCAAGTTTTCTACACAGAGAGTGGTAGGTGCCTGGAGCACACTGCCAGGTTGTGGAGGCAGATTTGATAGCAACATTTAAGAGGCATTGAGACAGATCCCTGAACAGGCAAGGAATATGGACCGTGTGCAGACAAACAAGATTAATTTTGATTGGCTTCCTGCTCGGCATAGACATAGTGAGCCGAAGTGCCTGACCTGTGCTCTGCTGTTCTATTTTCAATGATCCAGTCAGAAAATTGGTTGAACAGCAGTAAACAGAGAACAGGGTCAGTGGATAGAAACTCTGATGGGCAGGATGTGACTTAAGGAGTAATCTGTGACGGTCTCAGTTATTCACTGATAACTTGTATGAGATGGACGTGTATTGAAGTTTTGGTTTTGTGTGAAAGGTTCTCATTTTTAGCAACAAACTATGTGAGCTTACACTATCAGTTGAATTGTTGGTTACTGCTCTCTCTTGGGCTTGAGAACCAAACCCTAATGTACCCCTTGTCATCCAGCATGTTTGCAAGATTAGTAACTTGGATGACAGATAACACACTGGTTGAATCTACAGCATCAAATGAAACGGATGCTGAATGAAGTGTACTGTTAGTCTCCTCCCTCTTTCCTCCTCCCCCCACCCCACCATCCACCACTAACCGATTTGGTGTGCACTCCCAGGAAATATATCTTAACAGACACTTTGGTCTGTGGGTTTAGTACATAGAACTTGCTAGCAGGTTCTTTCTGTTGACTGTTTCAGCCATTTAACCATTTTGTCACTGCAGTAATTTCTCCACCTTCAGGTGTCACTCAACTTGAGCCCAACGGGTCTCGGCTGTGTGAGTTGGGCCACCTGTAGACTCTGAATGTCCAGGTTTATTGGGTCGTACCATGTAGTGGCTGCCTGGCTCAGTATTTTATGTCATTCAGGGTGATTTGCTTAGTATTACCGCATATGTTTTATGTTATTGACAATAGCAATGTACATGGAGCAACAGAGGTAACTTTTTTCTGCTTTTTGCTAATTCTTTTGGTGGGTGTGGCAAAGATTAGAAGTTGACTTCTGTTCAGGTTATTTTTGGATTGACGGTGATTGGGTTGAATTTGGATTGGTTTTAACTTTGCATGCCGGTTACCAGCTCAAATGGTGAAATATGGCATGGGATGTTTCCATGGCTCATTGACTGGCTTCAGGTTTAGCACCGGGAACATCTCTTGCCTTGACTACAGAATGTTTCATTTTGTTAAGCTCAGTGCGACACTACTTAGACTTGATTCTCCAGCTGCCCTGGAGGCTGTGTTTGAAATCTATCAAACTGCTTCTTGGATGGGGCTCATCAAGCTGAATGTCGATGCCTTTTTTCTCTTGGTCCCCACTGTAAAATTCTTGAAAGTCTTTATTGAGGTTCATTGCCTTCCAAATGACCTTACATATCTCTTTATTATGGGATCATCTTGTTTCATATGACTGTAGAATAGTAACAGTTTTATTCTGGGTTATGAGTTGGGTGTGCAAAGACTACATTGCATTTTCAAGTATCCTCTTTTTAATGTTCATCAATTCAGCAGGCT
Organism: Pristis pectinata; assembly: GCF_009764475.1. NCBI lineage: Eukaryota > Metazoa > Chordata > Chondrichthyes > Rhinopristiformes > Pristidae > Pristis > Pristis pectinata. The sequence goes on from NC_067437.1 coordinate 11,529,470, forward strand.
GCAGCTCATCCTGGACAGACCTCACTTCCCAAAACTTAAGGCAATGTCTGTTTGGCCTTCCTTCATATACACACCAAGCCAAAATGTCACCAAGTGAATGTCAGACACAAACTGCGGTCTGACCCTTTCCCTTACCAGTGCTCACACTGGGCAACGTTAGCCTGGGTGGTTTGTGGATTGTCCTGCAGCCCTGGAGTTGGAATTTGCTGCTTAGAGTGAGTGAGTGGTCACGCACCAGGGAAGACACCTGGCTCCATTGGTCAGTATGAGTTGGTAGCCCAGCCAGAGCTTTGATTAATCAAATTCCCATTTTTGGATTGGTTTGCACAGGACGAGCGGCGTCGCCGTGGAGGTGACCTCCGTCTACAGCTGGCGTTGGAAGAGAGCCGGCAGAAGCTGCAGATGCCAGGCGGGGGCCCTCACAGAAACGAGGTGTGGCTGTCGACCATCCTTAATTCTGACTGTCTATAATAATTCATTACATCTGCCCAATCTTGTCCCCTTACCTCGCCTGATAGGTGGCTGACAGCCCATTGGAATAGTTATTGCATTAATCACATTGTTACCCTACCCCTGTTATCATTAATGTGGAATCTTTAACACCGCCTGCACAAGTAAATAGAGCATCTTTGGCAGTGGTACGTTCCTCAGCATTGTGCTGGAATGTCAGAATTTGTCACATCATGAAAGATAGAACATAGAACAGTACAGCACAATACAGGCCCTTTGGCCCACAATGTTGTGCCGACCTTTAAACCTCGCCGAAGACTATCTAACCCCTTCCTCCCACATATCCCTCTATTTTAAATTCCTCCATATGCTTATCCAGTAATCTCTTGAATTTGACCAATGTACCTGCCTCCACCACCGCCCCAGGCAGCACATTCCATGCCCCAACCACTCTCTGGGTAAAAAACCTTCCTCTGATATCTCCCTTGAACTTCCCACCCATTACTTTAAAGCCATGCCCTCTTGTATTGAGCATTGGTGCCCTGGGAAAGAGGCGCTGGCTGTCCACTCTATCTGTTTCTCTTAATATTTTGTCCACCTCTATCATGTCTCCTCTCATCCTTCTTCTCTCCAAAGAGTACTGGAAATACTGGAGCTAATCTCAAATCAGCTCCCTGTCTACTCATCCTTTGTGGGTGGTGCTTTTTTTTTTATGGATTTGGATTACATTGAAGGAAGTTTAGAAGTGAAACTAAAGCTTTGTCTACACCATGTGCTACTGGTGTTCCAGTGAAATGTAATAATGGTAGCTGAAATTTTTGTTGCATGGAATTTGCAACACATATTCAGCCTAAAGAGTCGAGTCTCCATTTATGCTCCATATGTTGTAAAACCAAATGAGGTGGGCTTGGATGCTGAGGGATAATGGGACTGGGACACAGATATAATTCAACCCTAATTTTAAGCCACAAATTTTGCATTACTTCTAGATATCACATTCTTTTCAGTTAAGTTGCAGAACCTGTAGCAAATTGGGAAGCAGAGTTCAATAGGATTGAAGAATTTCTCTCCAGGTGGCATGAGAAGCTAAGAGATGAAACTACTGCAACCTTGTTACTGATTGAAAGATGTAACTGTGCTCTGACTTGCTTACATAGGCAACCTCCATTGTACATGGGAAAACAGAAATTGTAATAGTATAAATAAAATGTTTTAAAGTTTTGTAACCATATTTCTTTGATATGAGGTTTGTTGTTATAAGTACATGTAACGTGGAAAGAAATTGTATAAGTGGTGTCGAGATACAAATCAGACGTGATCTAATAAGGTAGTGGAATAGAAGCAATTGGGCACCTTATTCCAGTCATCCAAATGTGAATTTGTACCGGAAACTGAGGCAAGGCAACTATAGATTCTGCTTTTCTGAATTGCCATCAATTTTGAGCTGTGTAAGAGCAAGATGAAATGTCAGACTAGTCAGTTTATCATTAACGGTGGGAGTAGTTTATGTGAATTGAGCACATCAAAATATTGCATCTTTACACTTCCTGTAGTGAGATTGATGTTGATCCTGATATACCATTAGCTTCTTTGTTAAGCTAGTCATGCGAGACACTGACAAAAGATGCATTCATGCAACATTCTGAGTTTGGGAGAACATGTTCATTGCATTTCCCCAACAGAGATGGGAAATGTCGGTGCCTGCCCTCTCATAGGACATTTCCATTTCAAAATATTCAGACTGTAATTGCTAGGAGTGTTTTATTAGTTGGTAGATCATTTACAGCTGTCTCCACCCATCTATGCAAGGGGTGATAAGGAAAAAACACTTAAAGTTAACAATCACCAGATAAGCCAAATATTAATTTTCTTTCAAATATCTATTTTTGCAGACAGCTTTGCTTGATCTGACAGACTCCACTCCATCTCCCCTGGCACAGAAATCTGATCCCTGGGGAACGCCCTTTCCGTCAGCATCCACTGCCAAACCTGACCCATGGGCTGCTGTGTCTCGTCCAGTATCTACTGACCCTTGGAAGCAAATGGGTAAGATCTGATAGAGTTATTTTCATTCTTAGCAGTTTGGTTTTTGCATATGTTAGTGGCTGCCTAATCGGTAACCAGATACCCAGATGAGTCAGTTAATAATTATAATGGCCAGTTATGAACTGAACCACAAGGCTAAGAAGGATTTGATGGTGGGCGGAAGATTTTTATTGAATGGGTGATAGTTGGAACGTTAGACTGAGCTTCAGTGGTCCTGGGTGAGGAAAATACTCAACCTATTGCAGGTTTACATGCACCAGGCTTGCTTGTAATTCTTGGCAGTATTCCTTCCTGCAGGGATTGCTACTTGGGTACTGAGCAGAGGCTAGGGGATTGTCCCTCAACATGACATGTTGCCTTGAAAGGCGGGAGAATATTGGTATTGCAAACTAGAATACTAATACATTTAGAAAGCTTGGAACAAGACCACATGGAAGGAATTGATTCAAAATCAAACCTCTGTTGTGTGTTGGAAATTCGAGAAGGAAACAGAAAGTGCTGGCAATACTCAGCAAGTCAGGTGGTGTCTGTGGTGAGGGAAACAGAACTAACGTTTCGGGTCGATAACCTTTCGTCAGAGCTGCTTGGCCTGAATCATTAGCTTTTTTTTCTCCACAGATGCAGTTTGGCTTGCTGAATATTTCCAAGGTTTTCTGCTTTTAATTATTGTAGAAATACTGTTCTCGCTGTTCTTACTCCTGAACTCTGACCAAAACACTAATCATATGGAATATTCTACTCCTGGCTATCTAATAACCTATTTTCTAGATTGGTGGCTTTGGTTTGATAGTGGCCTACTTCTCACAGCACCATGACAGATTGCATCCTATTGACTACCTCAATCCTAATTGAACACACCTTGTCACTACTGTTGAAAGCCCAATGGGAATCTGTTGGTTTTGGAGGGAGTGTTGTCGGTAAAAAATGTGCCTGTTAATACCTAATACCCTCATGCAGTATCAGAGTATGTTATTTCATTTTTTTTCCTCCACCTTCTTGTTTCTTCATAGTTCGATCCTTGCCTCTGTGCAGTTTTATTCCTTGGTTGGAGGGAGTTCAGTGTGGGTTAGTCTTTATCTTGACTGACCTTAAATGCTCTGCTATGATCAGAGAGGTTTGTGTAGGAATCCTTAAAGACTGTTCTGAATTGGAGTGCCCCAAAGATTTCAACCATCAGTCTGATGATCCATGGGTGTGACAGAAGTTCAAACTATCTTCTGCTTAAGTACTCAAATTTTTAGCTGCACGATCAACTGCATGATGCCGTTGAACAAGCTGGAGGAACAGTGGGTCAGGCAGCATCTGTGGAGGGAAATGGACTGTTGACATTTCCCTCTGCAGATGCTGCCTGACCCACTGAGTTCCTCCAGCATCTTGTTTGTTGCTCCAGATTCCAGCATCTGCATTTTCTTATGTCTACATGATGCCAATGGTGTTACTTGGTGTTGCCTAGGACTCCAGGTTACGTCCCGAGATGTTGTGGTCAGTGTACAATCTTGTACATATTATATTTGACTGATCATGAAGCTAGTACCATTACAGAATCCATGGTTTAATGAAAACTCCCCACTTGAAGCTCCATTGTAGGCAGCTGTGACTCTGTTTGATGTCTTATCCACCACCGCAACCTTCCTTTCGTACCTTGAGATATAACCTTTGAGATATCCATGTTTTTGCCTACTCTGCCGGTGGAGGTGGGTGACAGTTGTACAGTGGTACTGTTTACATAGCTGAGAATTCCCCTAGTTTATAGGACTGAGAAACAGATTGACTGACTGATTCTTTGTTTATTTCATTGCTCTTTGCACATAATTGTTGTGTGCATAATTTCCTACTGCATAGCAGTCAGTGCATGGCAGTTCTCTGTATGTGAATAGTAAGGAGATCCATTAAAACTGCAGCTGCCTTGGTTGTCTCCAGACACTATGCTGGATTTGTCACTTCCAACAAGTTTATTTACAGAAATGGCAAATATTCAGGGCATGGGATTGAACAACTGAAAGGAAGTTGCTGAGTGTTTTGGTGTAATATGTAATGACTATTAGTGCTTGTAGCTTTAGTAGAGCAGAAATTCATTATTTTTTAGGAAGCCTGTTGAACTTAAAACCTTAATCCTTCTTGCAGCAGGTTCCAGACTGGCTGCCACTGCCTCTGATCCGTGGGGAACTTCTAGCCATCCCCCTTCAGGAGACCAGCTGTCAAGAAGCACAGATCCCTGGGGCTCGGTCGCACCAGCTTCTGACCGAGACCCCTGGGCACCAACCTCTCCCCCAGGTGAGGTGTGATAGAAGCACAGAGCAAATCCAACCACTGCAGAGAGCTACCCATTAGTTCAGCCATGTCAACAAAAATCACTTAAACCTGACTTTAGTATTTTTTTACATCTTAAATTCTACATGTAGGGATTTGGATTTAGTTAGTCACAAAGTCATATCGCACAAAACCAGTCCCTTCGGGCCACCAAGTCTGTGCTGACCATCAAGCCATCATCTACACTAATCATACACTAACCCATTTTATTTGCCTTGCATTCCCATCGTCCCCCCAGATTCTGTGACCTATTTGCACTCTAGGGGCAATCTACATGACTATTTAACCTATGAACCAGCCCACCTTTGGGATATGGGAGGAAACCGGAGCACCCACAGAAAACCCACGTGGTCAACAGGGAGAACATGTCAACTCCACACACAACACCCGAGGTCAGGATTGAACTTAACTGCTGGAGCTGTGGAGCAGCTACTTTGCTGCATCCAAAAGTGTTTTCTTTTATGAAAATAATATTTATAAAAAAGAAATGCATTTCTATCGCACATTTCACATTCCTTTCAGGAAGTCCCAAAAGATTTTACGGTCAATGATGTACTTTTGAATTGTTACTGTAATTTAGAAAACATGTAGGCAGCTAGTTTGCACACAGCATGGCTCCCACACACACAATAGTGCAATAATGATCAGGTAATCTGCTTTAGTGATGTCGACTGAAGGACTGGTATTGGCCCAGGACAAGGGGAAGAACTCTGCTCTTCAAAACAGTGTCAAGAAATCTTCTGTATCCATCTGAACAAATGTGTTTGCAGTGGGCATACTTACTACTTCTGGTTGTACAAGCACCTATTGGGGGAAGGGTGGGGCACAGTGGGATCCAGTAATCTTTCTTACTCCAATACAACATTTGCTGAATTCTTTGAAGGGTAATATCCATATCAACCATTTGAAAACCTAGTATGGTTTGTAAATGAGCAGGGCATTCTCCTGAAACCTAGCCCAGTATCAGAGAGAGACTTGCTTGCATTTCTGCAGTGCCTTTCACCATACTGGGATGTCCCAAAGTGCTTCACATTAGGGACTGAGTATTTGAGAAACCACAAGTCACAGATTAATTAGTCACTTCAGTCCTGCTTGTGAAATTTTCTACATTTGGAATTTATTGAATACGGAATGTTCCGAAGAGGTGAAGCGTTGATTTAAGTCCAAATTTCTCTCATTTGCTTTTTTTTTAATTAGAAGAAATTATAATTTCTCCCGGAAAGGCTAAACAGACTTTGAGTGATTTTTGTTTAAGGATACTGGATGAAACTTTTCAAACCTTATCATTTTATAGTTAAAATATGATCTTAGTCCACGATCTATGCTCTACAACTTAGAGCTGTAGTTCTGGTTTCACCCTCAGTACATACAGGAAGATGTGAGGTATAAACCATGGGGCAGTGTCTTTGAGCTTCAAAACCCAATCATCATGGAAATGGATTGGTGCATGATTAAGTTACTGGACTCGTAATTCACAGATTGAGTTCGTGGATGTTTTGAAAATTTATAAAGAAAAGTTGAGAACTTTTATTTAAAAAAAAAATGGGTTGACTAAAAATGTCGTATTGTTGTAAGATGGTCCTTTAGGAAAGGACACTTCCATGTCTGGGTTTGTGCGTGATTGCAGTCCCAAACTAACACTGTTCACTCGTAGCTCAACAACAGCATCCTGGTTATCTAGTGGATGTTAATAGAGGGGAGAACAGAGTTGACCATTATTGGTGCAGGAATGGCAAAAGATTTTTAAAAAAATGATGCCCAGCATGTTTATCAAATTGTTCCTTCTCGCAGGGGCTTCCCCTTTCCACTCTCTCAGCACTGCAGATGCAACTGCGACGGATGATTTCTCTGCATTCAGCCATCTCCGAGGGTCACCCAAGAAGGCAGAAGGACAGGCAACATGTGAGCTTCCCATTGTAATGAGCAGGATGTTGTGCTGAGATGACCTGAGCTTCGCTGTGTCCATCCTTGTGCATGTTTTGGTGGTTTCTCCATCGCTGAGCTCATTGTTTATATCTCCACGTTAACCCATCATCAGTTTTATTACACAAGGTCCTGTGAAATGCCTTTGGACAATATGCTACATTACAAGCATTATAAAACTAAATGTAAAAGATTCACTTATAACTTATGCTGTTAAAGACCTGTACTTCTCCAGCCCCCTTTGTGCCCCTCAGCACATCCCAACATGTTTTACAGCCCATCATATACTTCAGAGCTGTTTTTGCAGCCAATTTGCACATAGCAAGCTCCCACGAACAACAATGTGATGGTGGTCAAATAACCTGTTTTGGAGGTGTTAGTTGAGGGCACTGGGAGAGCTCCCTGCTTTTCTACCACAGGATCTTTCAGATCCACCTTTGAAAGAGCAGAATCTGGGGTTTATGTCTCATCCGAAAAGGGTTTAGGGTTGGACTCGAACTCCAAACCTGTAAAGAGGCAAGTGTGCTGGTGGCAGCCACAGCTGAGACTCGCCCTGTGTCAGCCTCAAGTATTATCCAAATAGAACGCTAGGGTTTCTCTTTTCAACATGAGATATTTTAAATTAAAATCATGAAATCTTTTAAGGAAAGAGGCTGTTTGGCCAGTCGTGTGTCCAGTCTCTCTCTCCATCCCTTTCCCCACAGCCCTGCATATTGGCAGAGTTGAAGTTGACAACACCTTGCTCCCCAGTGTAGTGCAGCATGCTGTGATCCTGAGCCAACCCCAGCCTGCACCACCCGGACAGCAGGAGGAGAGCAACCGTGGATCTCAGCAGCTCTGAATTAGTGTGGGCAGTGGCCACGTCCCACTTGCTGGAAAGTGCTTGGGCAAAGAGAGGATCAGGCAGGGCTCAAATGACCTTCCCTCTACTCGGATTTGTGTGGAACAGAAACAGGCCCTTCAGCCCACCATGTCCATGCTGACCATCAATCTACACCAATCCCATTTGCTAGTTCTTGCTCAGTAGCCTCCTTTACTTTGGCAGTTCAAGTCTCATCTCGATAAATGTTGTGAGAGTCTCTACCTCCATCACCCACTAAGGCAATGTGTTCCAGATTCCAACCACCCTCTGGGTGAAAATATTCTTCCTCAGGTCCCATCTAAATGTCTTGCCCCTTACCTTAAACCTCCAGTTTTAGATTCCTACATTATATGGAAAAATTTGCAACTATCTATGCTGCCCATAATTTTATGTACCTAATTTTGTCCTGCCCACACACAGTACTGGGTCATCAGCACGTGAAAACTTCTCTGTTAAGGTAACAGAGAGCTGCTGCTCGCGTTGAATCATATCGCAGGAAGACTCACCCGCTGCAGCATCATAAACTGTCCCTTCCTTACAATGTCTTGCACTGTTTTATAGGGATCTCTGCATGAGGTTTGAGATCTTGATCCTGACCCTGAGATTCAGTCGTTTAGTGTCAGAGTAGAAGGTCTCCACATCTTAAAAAGTGTTCTGAGAATCCTAGCACAGTGTGGGATTGAGCAGACCCTATGACCCTACCCAATCCTAACTAGTCCCTCTCCAGGTGATCTCCTCAACTGTATGGTGCTTGATTTAACCTCCCCTCCTGAAACAGTGTTTCAGAGAACACTGTACCGGTTTGATTTACTCATCTGAGTCCCTGACACGGTTCTCAGTCACAACTGCCTGTCAGGCTTGAGTGCAGACCACTTCCAGGGGCTGTAACCTTGCTGGGGTTTCAGAACAATATTTTGGAGTTGGGGGAAAATAATCAATGGTGCCGATCGTTTAAACTAACATGGAGTAACTCTGAGACCAGTCACCCTCAGTTGGATTGTAGTTGTCACGGGATAGGCATCAATGACTGACAAACATAAGCATTGGGAATGCGGGTCCTGTGTAAGCTCATTGTGACTGTTGCAGGTGCCAGATTCGAGGCGCCAGGTGACATCCCGACCACACTACCCACGTCCGGTGATGCCGGCTACCCCGACTCCTTCGATGTGTCCTGCATGTCGAGCACCGTGACCTCCAAGCTACCCACCCCCAAGCACCAGCCGGTCATGCAGAAGAACCCCGAATCCTTCCTGGGCCCCAACGCCTCACTCGTAAACCTGGACACGCTCGTCACCCACACAACGCACCCCAATGTGAACACCAACCCCTTCCTGATGCAGGGTGAGTACACGTTTGTGTCAGTTCGACCCTGCGCCCCCTCGGTCACCAGCTGGAATGCCTGAAGGATGTTGGTGCCCGTGTGAATTGGACCTTAATCTGGGTCGGCACATTCAGTAAAGCAGCGGTGTTGGGGGAGTGGGAGGGCAAGGGAGGGGTGGGGTGGAGGAGAAGACGGGACGAGATGGGAGAGTTCCTAATGTGGTCTCTCTCTCTATCCCCACAGGTGTTCCCGCCGCAACAGCGAACCCATTCCACAGTGCCGCCCCCGCTCAGGTGTCCGGCTCCATGATGGCCGTGACCCAGACCCCCTTTGGACCCGTGAACGTCAGCGGCGCCCCCTTCTCCTCGATGCCTGGTGTTGGGGTTGCTCCCATGGTAACCATGCCTGTGATGGGCATGCCTCAGGGCGCCAGCGTGCAAGGGATGGTGGGCTCGACCTACGTTACCATGCCAACACCCCCTGCCCCTGGCCCCACTCCAAGCTCCACCAACCCGTTCCTGTTATGATGGTAGTTGGAGGGGTCTCTGTTTCAGCTCATCTTAAGTAATCTGTTTTATAACTGGTTTTTCCTTCCTACCCATGCCAACTCAAGTACAAAAATATACCAAGTTCTTCCTTTTGGATGATTGTGAAGGTGACACTAAGACAAACAGGATCCTACTTGTGATAAATAACCCTTGTGTGCCCTGAACTGGAAAGCGACATGCCTGGTTTAGCAGCACCAGAAGTATTAGGAGCCTCTGTTTGTACAGTAGCCTAAAGATGCCACTCACAGCTTTCCGTGATCACCGGCTAAACCTAGAGCTCCACTAGTGGCCTCCGTTTGCATCACGTTGATGGGGTGTGGTTGGGGCCCCTCACTGACCAATCTACCTAGCAGATTACTGCCTGCTTGCTTGTGGGAAGAGATGGAGGGTGGATTTAGGTCATTCTCAAGAGATGGGGAGGAAAAAGATTTATGTTCGGCTCTGGTAACTGTTGGATGGCTGGGGCACCCTTGCGACATAGAGATGGTGGGATGCACTGTCGAGGAACCTGGTTCTTGTAGCCCCACTCTCTCAGCCACACCTGGGGATAATAACATGCACTATTGCCTGATTCAAGAGATCATCCCCAGTCCTTCAGCACTTGTATACAATTCCCAATCAGTTCTGCAGGACGCAGCCACTGGATTGAATGAGCACTCGAAGTGCAGCTGCCTCCTGTAGGATTGTCGTTGAGTGGTGGATGTCATGTCTTCTGCAAGGGAAAGGGCTTGGCTTACTCCCACGACCAGCATCCCTGTGATTTCACCACCTCCTTTTGCACTGGTCACTCAGCCAGTGGTGCTGTCACTTTATTACAGATGTGGCCTGGTACATTCACAGACCCTTGGAGCGCAGTGGGGAAGCTGGTTTGCTGGTGTGTGGTGATCTGAAGCCACCTCTGTCCATTAGTTCTTGCCAGGTGTTAACTTGTTATTAAGCGTCCCAGCCTCGTAGCCTGTACCTTTAGCCAATGCTTCTCATTGGGGTTATTTTTTTAATTACCTTTTTAAAAAGATGTTTACATTTTGTTGCAGTCATATGTTTACTAATCTGTGTTTTGTGTTGGCTCGAGTTTTGGGACCCAGGTCTGAGCGATAAAACGTCTCTGATGTGGTTCCCCTACCCTCTGGATTCATCATCTCTTGACCTCGCGTGCTGGAATGACTCATTTTATTAAACAAAAAATAGCCAACGCTCACAGTCAGGACCACGAGCTTGGAGGAGGGAGCAATTGTGGGACCGAAACTCAAGTGAATCACAGAACGCAGTCTCAAAAGAATCTTGGAATAACACATTGACCGCAGTCGGGATGACACAGTCAGCCTAGCCATAATACAAGTCAAGTAAATGAGGTGTTTAACAGCAAAGGGTGCTACAGCAAGTGAGGCAAGTGTCCCATCTCTCACTGGCCTGATAGGCTCTTGGGTACCATCAGTATAGGTGTGATTTATTCCCTGTACACTTTCAACAGTAGATATAAATATCAGCCCTTGTTTCTGTTAAATGTGCCTGGAAGGAGAGAAAGTGTCTGCTGATAGATTTGTAATGAAGATATTTTAGTTTGAAATTTGCAGGAAACACTTGTCACTCTGGCTGATGAATCAGTGTTTCCTAACCAGCCCAGAGGGTTCTGCACCTTTCCTGCTGGTTTCTTGTATTACTTGTCTCCCAGTCGATCATCAGTCAGACGTGTGCTTCTCTGGAAATCTAGAGCCTTAGGAATCGCTAAGAGCTAAGGTGAGAGATGGTTAAGATGGGTGGAACAGATTTACTCCACTATTTAGCAGAGAGAAAGTCTCTGACTATAATATGGATCCCTGCCTCTGCAGACCTCTCTACTGGTCACCACGAGCAGGGAAAAATTCTCTGCTAAGCTTTTGATTGAGAAACTGTCAAAGGTGCTAGTAAACTCTTGGAGTGATTAATCTTCTATACTGAACATAACTTTCAAATTCGGTAACTCTCCCCATACAACGTGTTTAATTGGAAACTTGCTTATTGAAGTATCCAGGTCAAACAACGTCATTAAGTTTTTGTTTTTGGTTTGAGTCTCAGTAAGTGAGAATGGTTGGACTTTCATCCGCTCACCCTTTCTCCTCTCTGGCCCACTCAGTCAACACCTTTTCCCAGATGGATGACAAACATATTTGGTGAGGTCTGGTGGAAGGTGGACTATATGGAATACTTCGGAAGTTTACAAACACAGATTACAGGACTACGACTGGGAGAACGCAAGAGCTTGGATTTTTAAACCCTGTACTACTCTGTTACATCATTTGACTATTGCTGGAGTGTCAATAATAAGATTGTAATGTTATATTTAAATATTTATTAGTTGGATGCTTTAGTGTAGGATTGATGAAATACAAATGACTATAATTTCAGTATAGAGCAAGTGGATGGAGCTTGCATTTCAGAAAGTACTCGAGCACTGCCTCAGAGGACAATGTCTTGTACAGTATTACTGTATGTATACAGTAACCCTCTGCAGTATTAATGGTAGCTGTTTACAGCAAAGTTCAGCAGTACACTGCAGAATCAATGGTCTTTGAATACACTAACCCTCCACAGTATTAGTAGTCACTGCATATAATAACCCACTGCAGTATTAATGCTTGCTATGTGCACTAACTCACTGCAATGTTAACGGGTTACTAAATACAGTGACACCCTACAGTATAAATACAACAATTCTGCATTATATTGCCCTTTTAAAGTGAAAAAGATACCTGAATCACTCAATTGGAGCATTACCAAAATATTTTTAAGCCAAGCCATTGAGATTAGGGCAGGTGACCAAAACCGTGGTGGCAACTCCTACGTACTTCCCATAGGAGTAATCCCTTTAAACTATAATCCTGCATAATATTAACCATGTAAACAGAATGCTGGGTGCCACCTTCTGATATAAACTATGGACACTTGGTGTTGCATACCACAGTGGTCAGTATTCTGAGCCATGTGACCTAGTTTTTCGTAGTTTTGTGCAGTGACTGTCATTTCCCTGACCAAGGAAGCTTCAGTACCTCCCTGCAGGAAAGACTTATCCTGACTAAAAGTGGACAATAATTATAGCACAAAATACTTTTAAGTGTAAAGATAGATATTCTGCAGTTTTTTTTAGAAATGTTTATTATTGAAGATGTATTCTTGTCTATGCTGCCCTTCTTTACAAATGCTTCTGTGACCATGTTTACAGTTTACACTCTGCTGTGGTGGTAATTTTGTTTCTGTCATCTCTCCTAGTACTGCCCTGTTCTTTGGTCTGTGATACAGTCTGCAGTTCACACCAGTTTGGAGAGTTTTTTTTGTTGAGGTTTTAATATTCTGTCCTCCTGTCCTCTCTCAAGACAAATCAAGCTTCCAACTTTGTAAAAGGCAGTTTCATATCCAACACTTCATCTATGTTTTCTGATCATGAGATTAGTGGAGCATTCCCCTATAAGTGCTTTGGGTTGGGACAGTATTATCTTTTGCCTCTGATATGACATTAACACATTCAGACAGATATGACAAGCTGGCAGGTACAGGAAAAATATCTTGCTGGTGATTAGTTGTAGGGTCAAAATTTGGTTGGTCTGGGGCAATAATCCCAGCATGTTATACTCCACGTCTAACTTGCGCTGCCCTGCCCTGGCACAGTGTAGGAGGAGCTTTACTCTGTATCCAACCTATCTTGTAGCCGCACCTGGCAAAGCGTGATAGAACAGCAAGAATTTTACTCTGTCCGGTCAAACTTCCCCCAGAGCAGGAGGGCAGCACAGTATAAAAAGTTGTTAAATCTATGCTGTTTCTGCCTTGGGAGTATTTGATGGGATAGTTTAGAGGGAACTGTATGCTGTGTCTAATCTGAGTACTAGCCATGTTCTGACAATAAATGCTAACATTTGTGTCTGAAATTATGGCTTCTCGCACAAGTGCAAAGTTCACTAAAAATTAAAGTATTGGCACAGTGGTTGCGGGTTAGGTGTCTGCATATGGTTTTAAGGGTCACATTGAAAGATGTGAAGTTGTATTGAGCTGTTGGTAATGTAGTTAGTGAAGGTGCAATTTTGGAAGATTCAAGAGTCATGGAAAAGATCAACGGTTGTGCTCTTATTCAGAACTAGAAACCTCTGCATGCTTAAGACTAAAATTGTGTGTGTCACGTGTTTTTGTAAAAAGTCCTCTCATCCCTTCAGGGTTTTCACTCAACTGCACAAACCTGGGCCAAAGCATCTCTCTTTTGAAGCATTGCTGTTTTTATACCATAATATTCAATAGGACAATTTTTCTGATTTGTTATTCCTTTGAATCTGGAAATAGCACAGCAGGATCGAGAGGCGAGTGCAGATGTGAGAAGCAGGTATTTTGCAGAGTTGGAGATGTTACTGTTTGAAATGAGGGGAGGAGATAACCGTAATTGGACAGCAGGTACAACTGTAGAAGCTTCCCAATAAAACTCCTTTCTGTGAGAGTTTCAGTTTTTGGGGTGATTTTAATGTTGATGGGAGATGGGATATGGAAGCAGCCACTGTATCCAATATCACTTTAGTTGGTGTCCGATCAAAGCTATAATTGTCTGCTTCCTCCAAGAAAAGAAAACAAAAGTCAACCAAACTGTCCACTGCAATTCTGCCTGCTGATACTAGCATTTAGCCTTCAGGCTACAATTTGGAGCTTTCAGTTCCTCATTTGCCCTGAAATAATTATTTTTATAAATGCACAACAATCTCTTAAAATGAATAGTTTCTCACACCACTTCTGCAAGGATGTCACCCGCAGTGTATTTAATTCCATGCATGACAGTGTCTGGTCAATAATACCAGAGTTTCTCAATACAGCAATATTGAGATACCCTGAATCTCTGAAAAAAAATTCTTCTCTACATTTTCTTTTTAAAAAGACTGGACTGGTGTAGGAACTGTACTTAGTTTTTTTTTATTTTTGTAAACATTGCAGGATTTAAAAAGGGACCTGGCCGCCTTTTGTCACAAGCTTTACTTTTTGAGAATTGACATTAATTTGCTTTCTTTCTGATTGCTTGCCTGTGTCAATAGTAGCTGATGGTCAAAACTGCTGCTATATGCTCTAAAGGGTTAGTGCAAACTGCATGGGCCTAAGGAACCTCTGCACCTTTCCGCATCGGCAAAACTCAGTCCATGATGCTTTCCCTGCCATCTCCACTTCTTCATCAAACAGTTTGCTATCATGAGTTAGCAGGTAAATATCAGCTAATTAACTGGCAAAGTCCCCCCCCCCCCCCCCCCCCCCCCCCCCCCCCCCCCCCCAGGAGCTGCTCCCTACGATGCTGAGAGGTGGGAATCTCAAACTCTGAGGTGAACAGGTCCCTTTCATTTTAGACATTAAGGAATTAGATGTCCAAAGAATTGATTTGTAGTGTATCTTATACATTAATTTATTTGAGTATTTAATGTACAAATATTTATCTTTATAATAACTGGGGTGCAAGAATACTAATTAAAGGGTGCAGTTCAATGTTTTCTAAGTGAGCTAGACCCACATCCATACACTATGACTGGAATGGTAAAAATCTGCTTATTCCTGGGCCCCACATCATTGTTTTGTTGGATGATACTGTCAGTATTTTTGAAGGATTGTTTGCACTCATTGCTTGTGACACTATACAGTGTAGTTAATGTTTTAGTGCTCTTGCCTCATTTGATCTGATATCTTGGCACTGTAGCAAATGCATGACTGATGCCCAGCATTGGGCAGTCTTGCTGCTTAAGCCCAGTTATCATGTGGATTAGACTTCATTTGGTAGGCAAAGAGCAGTGGATATGGAGTCACTTCATGGTTAGGTTGGGGGAATTTTATCCATATTGCCATCTGCTGCTCTTCTAGCTGTAACAACATTTATTCAGTGAGTTTGACAAAAATTGCTAGACTGTTCCAGTGACATTGTCTGGCTTAAACTCTTTGGCTTCTGCCCAGCCCATGATGTTTCACTGGTTACTTGTGCAGGAAATTCAATCTAAGAGACTGACTTAGACGCCTGAATTTTTGTTAGTCTTAATCAATCTTTTACTGTAGATATCCACTGGTTTGGTTAAATATTTAGTCATATTTGCCAGATTAACTGTACTTGCAAAATAAATGTGTGAACCCATGTTAAGTATTGTTTAAGACCATTTTATGAATTGGTAGAAATGGAAAGATTTGTTCAGGTGATTTTCCCCAGCTTAAGGTGCTATTGCTTGAGAGAGTGTACACAAACTTAAAGCAGTTGTGGCATTTACCCACAGTCAATGCAGCTCAGCAATTTAGCATGCATGCAGGCTTTTGATGGAAGTCTATTCAGATACACTGTTGAATACACAGTATTGGTCAGATTATTGCACTAACCCTCTGGAAATCATGGTCTGAACTATGATGATGTGAACAAGTGCTGATTTTCAGTGAAGGGAAGTATTAAATCATTATGAAATTCAAGAGGTGCGTTCTTATGCTTTGAGCAAACCATGGAAGTCTCTTTCTCTACAGACCCAACAATCACTGGGTTCTGGAAAGAGTCCACACTCACTCTGCTAACTTAAATTTCATAGAAAGATGCTAGCAATAATAATGACAGCAAAAAGGTGCATAAGGTATTGGTCCATCAGCAGCTGATCATTTTGTTGCATCAAACCTGCCAGATGGATCCTCTTTCAGTGTCATTGTTTCAGGAAGTATTAAACTCCTGAATGTCCAATATTTATCCTTCATAGCTGTTTGAGAGTTTGCTGCATTGATTTCTTATTTCACTAAAAGCTGCTTTAGGATCAAGGCAGTGAAAGGCACTATAGAAGTGAAGATTTTAGTACAATGGCTGTTACAGAAACTACAGAAGAAATCAACCTGCTTTGGCTGTCCCTGGTTATGTTCAGATCATGTTATTAATGAACAAACTGATTGCAGATCTAATACAATGTCCTATTAGATTTTCAACCCAAGCAATTCTCATTTCTGAACAATGAAGCTAAAACAACATGTTCAAAAGCAGTGTTGTCCAATAGAAAATCCCAACTTAACCAAATGCAAACATTAAAATACCCAATATTCAAACACGTACTTCACCTGTGAATATCTCCTACCACTCATTGATCATTGTGGCTGCTTTATAGCTTTGCTTAAAGTACTTTTTTCCTTTTATCACAAGAGGTTGACAA
Source organism: Pristis pectinata (assembly GCF_009764475.1). NCBI lineage: Eukaryota > Metazoa > Chordata > Chondrichthyes > Rhinopristiformes > Pristidae > Pristis > Pristis pectinata. The sequence goes on from NC_067437.1 coordinate 11,546,081, forward strand.
TTACAGTACAGAGCATCAGGATCAATGAATGCTTTAGTCATTCCGATAACCTAGATTCTCAATTGGCTACTGCATTGGACAACACTGCACAAAGTGTGGATGTCAAGTTCAAACACCTCAAAGAAATTTCTCATTGGACCAAACTGAGCCAACAGCTCGATGAGATGGAACAATTTTATTTATGAATACAGCATAATGCCCTGTCCTTGAACAGAAAGGGAAGGGCTGAAGCCCTCTGGTGGTGATCATTCTCAACATGCCTCTAAGTTTGAACGTTACTGGAAGAGGTCGAGGGGGGCCATTTTCTCCGAAATGATAGAGATATGGCAGCCTGGCAGTTCCAATTGACTCTAAAGCCTCTATGACCATTGGATTGTAATACAATAAATAAGCTGCACTAGGACCTTGTATATTGAATTTGGCCCTTACTGAATTAATCCAACATCAGCACCAGGAACTACAGCTGCAGAAAACATTCCCAAAACAATTTGTATACCTTTGCTGCTTGTTTGCTGTGTGCATGACTGACCCCTAGTGCTGGTGGAATATTCTAACAGTATGAGAAAGCACAAAAACAGGATTGGAGCTTTTAGACCCTGTTCAAGACTGAGTGCACTTAACAGCCTGTGCACAAGCTACTGGTTATTAGTAAATATTTAAAGACACAGGAAAAAAAAGTGTTGGTAAAATAAAGCACTTAGATTCTGTCAGCATTCCAGGCATAAGCACCTGTCACAGTATTGGGTATATAATATGAACAGCTCCCGACATTTTACTCCCTCACCCTTTTGGATTGAGTACCAATCATACAGAGGTTTCAAAAGGGCTTCACCAACTACACAGATTTTGCTACATTCAGCTCAAGTGGGAGGCAGGCAGGGTGTCTGGTGAAGATGGTTTGCAAGATTTTGGTAGGGATAACAAACATTCCCAGCTTAATCAGCACCATCTTTCTTTGGTTCATTACAATTTGGAGATGAATCAGGTCTTGTATATGCCAGAGATGAAAGAGAATCATTCATCTCAAAGACTGGGCCTTATTGAATTGAAACCTCAGCCCACCAACCCCACCAAAGGAACAGGACAAAAGCTGATCAAATTCCCCCAAACCAGCCCAGATCCCACAAAGCAGCTTGTGTTTCTGATCAAGATCAATAGACAGCTACTCATCAGGGGGTAGCTTGTAACAAGTCCTCTCCAAAATAGTTTACTTCCCCCCCCACCCCACAAATCATATTTATTTTTAGGGAGACCTAGATACATTTTAATCCTGTTGCAGCCATAATGATGGCTACAACATCCCAAATGACAATTTTGGCATTTGGCAGAGATCTGACGATCAAGTCTATATAAACAATATAGTTTCATCCTCTCTCTAAGTAACAGGTTTTTATGACCACAATATGGGACTAATTACAGAGATCTGTAAAGGTCACTACAACCTCCTTGTAAAGTAATAGAATAAAACTGACCCAATATCTTTAATAAATAATTCAGTCACAGCAGAGATTAAATGAACTGTGAGAGTCTGATTAAAATAAAAGGTGGTCAGTACAAATTAAAATTAATACTGGAATAAAACAACCAGGATGCATTTCCCTTGCATTCTTCAAACTCACTAGAGCAAGTGTTTGATTACTTAAACATCTTTATATCAAAAAAGCAACACATGCACAAAATTCAAGAGACATTAAGTTGACACTGACATCAGCCATAGGCAAATGGTTTAAAAAAAATTTAAAATCCATTCCAAAAAAATTTTTTCTTTTTTTAAAAAAAGGTAACAATTCCCATGTCACTTAATTGGTTCTAGACTTCCATAATAATAATTCTGAGAAGGTTGAGGCTTGGTTTTGCCCTGCCCAGAGGCAGGGGAGGAAAGGAAAGGAGGGAAGGAGAATGGGGGAGGGGTTAGGGAAGCAGTGACCAAGACGGAAGGAGACACATCTCCTTGCCTTGCACAGTCACTTTCTGACCTATCTAGCAACCACTGGCTGGAGTCACAGCAGCTCCCTGGGATTTCACCTTGTGCCTTTGTCCTCCTCGCCTTCTGCCTCCACTGGTCTTGGGCTAGGAAGAAAATCATACAGGAGAAACAAAAATTAGAAATTCTTTGATCGCAAGTGACAAGTATCCTAGTACCCTGCCTGCCAGTGTTTAATCGACTGCTGGGTCTGGCCAACATTTCCCATAATGTGGCGCTGGTCATACAATACCAAAAGGGACACTTGCACTGGTCATACATCCATGGGAGGGCATGTGCATTGTTACTACAATCAAGTGCCAGGTTCTTGATGCACAGCAGGTTATGGCAGCCACTGCCCACAGCAAACCAGACAACTCCCCCCTGCCACCCCCCAAGAGGTAATAATCAAGTCTATTCAACTCTAGCTTTCTAAAGACATTGTCCTTACTGCAAAGTATCCAGTTGCTAGCACAGATAACATGACCCCAATGGTTTTCTGTGGGATTTGGTTTTATAACTTGCCCTCAGATGCTTTGCCAGAACGTGTGAAGCCTTGGCTAAACCTTGTACTGCCCTGGTCAGCTACCTGGGTACCAGAAAAGCAAGAGGGAATCTTGGATGATTTAAGCTCTCTCGTGGGTGTATTGGACTGTTTTAGGAAGGGAGTTGCAAATCTCACTCAAATCACTGGATTTCAGCACAAACTGGGAATTGATCACCTTCCCCTTCAGTGGAGATTTGGATAGATCAACTTTTAACATGATAGCACCAATCTGTAGATACAGATTGCTTTGGAGGGCAACATGCTCCACATGATCAAACCACAGTCCCAATAAAGCAGAACAAGTGAATCCATACTGCTACCTTGTTTTCCTTATTAACATCCCAGTTATGTTTATCCTCCTCTGAAGGCATCTGAAAATCGTGCAGCAAGAGAAAGCAAAGAGACGGACAAAGTGAACGAGACAAAACAGCCCCTGCTGAAACACCCAGCACCACCCCACAGACCCAGACCCTCAAAACCATCAGGTACAACCAGGAACATGTCCAATAAGAGAATGAGCTGGGATTGGGTACTTGATAGCATGGATTGAGGGGGCTGAAGGGCCTGTTTCCATGCTGTACAGCTATGGTCAAGTTTCCTCTAGTGACACTACAGATCATGTACAATGGGGCAAACATTCACCCAAGTAAACCAGTTGTAACCCAGACACTGCCCTACCTGAGGTTGGTTCAGTGTGTGCAGGGCTGCTGCCTGTCCCGAGGACAGACCCTCCTCAAGGGTCAAGCCTGCTGCTGCCGGCACCTCCTCCTTCTTCACTGTGGTGCCTTTCTTTGTCGACTGCATCTTCAGCTGGAGCGGTTTGGTGTTGGAGGGCGACGTGTTCGTTGTCTGGATTAGCTGATTTGCAAAGGAAGCTCGTCAGTTCTTACCACAGGTACACTGGGCTGATTAGAACATTTCTCAAAAGCTGTAAGAATGCAACTCCCCTTCTCAATGGTTTGTGTTGCTCTACAAGATTCATAATCATGTTTAGAACCACACATCAATCCCACCACCTCCTGCAATCCACAACCACCCTGTATTAGCTCGGATATTTGAACAGATTCTCTGTCACCCCATGATCAGGTCACTGTGTTAGTGACTGAACAATATAGATGCCAAGTTATTGAAACAACAAAATACTGACAAAAGCAAAATCAAAGGCTGTGACAGTTGAAGGGTCTCATACAGTCTCAGATCTGAAGGGGGTCCTATAACTCTGCACAAGGGTGCAACAACATGTGGCTTCAGCCTTTCTGTGCAGTGACTGACAATTGCCCACATGGTGCCCCACAGGGCAGAGGGTTCAACTATAAGGAAGGTTTACACAGACTAGGTTTATTCTCCTCCAAATGTACAAGGGTTAAAATATTAACTGGGATTTTATACAGTAAATACAGGAGGAATTACTTCATCTGATGAAGTATGGAATAAGGCTGTTACTTAAAATTACAGCTGGGCTATTCAGGAGTAAAACCAGGAAGCACCTTCACACAGAAAATTAAAATTTGGGTTGGAGATTAATAAATTTATACAGGTCCTCCCCAACTTACAAATGCCTGTACATTTGAATGAGCTTTTGAGAGACTGGTGATATGGAATTGTTGGCTGCTGCAGGCATCTTCTGCCGTGTGGGAACTCTGCTTGTGCCCGCAATTCCGATGCGAGGTGTTTGGGTTACGAACAGTTCACAGGAATGGAACCCTGCTGTAACCTGGGGAGAACCTGTACTGGGTAAACACATCTGGAGGAGAGAGGCAAAAATCAACCAGGATCTGATTGACAGTGGAACCAGCTAGAGGGCCGAATACCTCGTTTCTTTCAGGAAAACACTGAGGAGAGGGTGGGAGTAAAAATCAAAGTGAAAAATCAGATCTCTGAAGATGCTGGAAATCAGAAATAAAGACAGAAAATGCTGAACACACTCAGAGGCATTGACCTTCAGTGTTAACTCTTTCTAGAGATAGTGCTTGACCTGTTGATTAATTGCCACAAAAAGTGCTGGAAACAGTACTCCATTTAAGATGGGCAGAGATACTAAGGCAACAGAAAGTTTGCAAAACATCCATTCCGTATACATCTGTCTACCTCACCAACAGATGAATCACAAAATAAAAAAGTTTGCTTGTGTGTGTTAATGAGAGTTTCATTCCAACCACAGGTGTGTTCAGGTTTATATATAAACAGCAGATTCCACCCTGGAGCAGAAAGCCGACTGCCATCCAGCAAAGTAACTCTACCTTAGTTATAGTCCCCACAGCTTTGGTCCGGCCCTCTCGGAAAACGAGGCGTTGATCGGCGTGCAGATACTCGGGAGTTTTAATGAAGCGGAAGTGAACAGTGGCTTTGTCCCCTGTGCGCAGACAGTCTTTGCTCATGGATAGAATGGTGGCCGTCTGCCGGATGCTGCCACAGTGCACTATCAGAAGGAGTTAAATGAACCAGGCACAAACACAGACACATTAGAGGTTTATTAATAGAAAGTTAGTTTATATAAGAGTGACATTTAACAACCTCAGCATAACCCAACATTCTTCATTGTTAAAGCATTTCTAGTCACCGTCACACCACCCAATTTGAACACAAGCTCCCCCAAAACAACACTGACTACGTCATCCAATTCTACTTCCAAATGCCAGTAGAAAGAACGTCAGCCCAGGATCCAGTCAGAACTCTCCTGCTCTTCAAATCTGCTCAGAGATCATTTCCAATGGGCAAATATCAACAAGTTAATGGCTCACTTCAAAAGAGCATCCCAACAGTGCAGTACTGGGAGTTTCAACCTGGATTACGTTCCAGTACTTGGTGTGGAGTCTGCTCCTAGGTTCTACCTTGACTAACTTCACCTCTCCCCAGCCCTTTGAAACTTGCAAGTGTCTGACATGAACAAATCATTCCCAACACTGGGGGTAATGAGAATTCTGCAAAGCAAGCTCCATCCAGTTTGCTTACCCATGGCCTGGTAGCGGGGACTGATGGTTGTCGGATGGTGTAGCACCAGGATTTCTCCCTCGAACTCCCAGGAAGCCTGAGGATTCAGTTTCGGAGATACCATCACCATGCCCTTTCGGATGGACGATCGCTTAATCTGAGTAGAAAACAAAACGTTAGGGTAAAGAACAGTGGTGGAGCTCTGTTGAACAATTTCCTTAATACTTGAAACAAAATATAAACCCTGGGTCAGCAGGTGTTCAACTGTGGTTTATGGGATACAGAACGGTCAAGAACTCATCATCAGCCATAAACTGAAGCACAAGTGGAGGCAATCTCCTCTTCCCCAACACTCCCTCTCCATGCCATCTTACCAACTACTTTCATCCTCTTGTATTTGAGATTCTGGCTCATTAACCAATGGGGAAAGTACGATCTAATAATTGGAAATATTTCAAACTTCTGTTTGTTGTGGAAGTGCAGGTTGCAAGATATTTCACCCAGGGGCAACCTAAATTTTATGACTTTCTCCTCTTCTTTCTACTCTTATTCTTTTCCCTGGATTTGTTCTTCCCAAAGGGCCCAGGTTTTCCCAAGAAATGCCGGCAATTCCAATTTCCACCACATCCCGTAAGTGAAGTCCTGAGCTTCCAGTCAGGCATCCATTGGGGACAAGAGATCCTACAGATGCTGCAATCTGGAGCAACACACACACAAAATGCTGGAGGAACTCAGGTCCGGCAGCAATTATGGAGGGAAATAAATAGTTGACATTTCAGGTCGAGACCCTCCATCAGGGCTGGAAAGGAAGAGGAGAGAAGGCAGAATAAAAAGGAAGGGGAGGGGGGAGGTGGTGAGAGGCAGAAGTTAGGTGGGTGACGAGGAGGGGGGATGAGAGGGAATAATGCGCGAAGCTAGAGGTGATAGGTGGAAGAGGGAAAGGGCTAGAGAAGGAATCCGATAGGAGGACAGTAGACCATGGAATGAAGAGGGAAGGAGGTGGGCAACTAGAGGGAGGTGATGGATAGGTCATGAGGGCAGGGGAGGGGAAAGAGAAGGAGTGAGGGGGCCACAGGAATGGAGGGAAAACAAAGTGGGGGGGCGGGGGGTTAGAAAAAGGGAGGTGTTACCAGAAGTTAGAGAAATCAATGTTCATGCCATCATTAACCATCATGGTGACTTCCCGACTGCACTCTGACACACAGCAGCAAACTTTCTACACTTATCCGTGCTCCAGAGTCACAGAAAGGTTACAGCATTGTTGGAGGCCATTTTGCCCGTCAAATGTAGAATAACTGCAAAAACACTTCAGCTCCCCCATGCTCTCCCTGTGGCCCTAAAAATTTCTTCCTTTCAAACATTTATTAAAGTTCTATTGAACACCACAAATTGTATTAGTCCCACAAACAGGTGGTGGTACCAAGGACAGTCCCCATCCTGTCAGCCTGTACTTGGTCTATTGATAACTGGCTAAACCAGTTGTCAGCAGACTAATCAGTCAAAGTATTTTTTCTGCAATTCTGTGGGCAGGGCTTATTCTCTCCCCACTGCACAAATGGCACTTGTGTCTGGGAGACCTGGTAAAGCTGATGTGGTTTGGGACAGCTTCTCCAGAAGAAACACCTGCCACAAAAATCACAATATGAATTGCAGGCTTAGCAGTTAGGCGAGAGGCAAATACAGGCAACCCCTGCATTATGGGTGGGATGGGGAATTGCACTCCTAGAAAGTGGGCCGTTCCAATTTTCCATAATGCAAAGCCACATCATCTACATGTCAAGAAATGAGCGCTGAAAAAAAAGTGTTCATTTACTTTCCTCCCTCCCCCACCCACCACCAATTCCATGAGTGAAATTTATTCTGTATCTTAAATTTTTGGGTAGTGATTTGTGAATTCTGTAAGAGCAAATTTCCATAACCTGAATGGCTGTAATGCAGGGGTCGCCTGCATGGGGAGCTAGCTGCTCCTGCAACATTCTAAGCAAAGTTGGTCAGTAAGAAATTTCACAAGGAATTCAACACTTTCTTTAATCAGAATGGATACCCGACAGATTAGGCAAGGTTAACAGCACAAATGAATTTACAAGGAAGTTAGATAAGCACACAATGTGGCAGAGAATCTGGCCGTTGCAGCCAAACAGTTCACATTTGGCATGTGTGCTCCATACAAATCTTTTCCTGGTGCATTTCAAAGCAACCACATCCTAGGGAGTAAAAGGAGCTTACCGATGGTCACACTGATGTGTTTAGAGGATGTTTGTACACAGAAGCTCGTGGACCAGCACACCAGTTGGGCCAAATGTACTACATGCGTTACAAATTTTAGTTTTATGAAATTGAAGGAACTATTTATACATTCAGTCAGACTGTGCATCAGGTTGTACACAATGGAGGAAATAGGCCTTGGCATGCTATGCATTGTAGGAGTAATTGGTAACTGTGAAGCAAGCATCAAATACCTTCTTCAGAGCAAAGGAAGCAGTTTGGCCACCTCGCACTTCACGGACCGGCATTCGTTTCCTGTGGATGGACTTCACTGCGATGGGTATGAAGTTTCCCAGGGGGTCAGGTCCTAGCAGCAAAATGTCATTCAACCGAATCAGACCTCGTAGTGTTGTTCCAGATACCACTGTTCCAACACCCTAGAAACACAATCAAATGGGAGTATTGCAGGGATTGCAATTTAATGCCAAGCATCAAGGAACCCTGGTCGGTGAAGATGTACTTTCCCAAAAGATGAGCAGTATTTCTCCACATTTTCATGACACATTAGACCTGCTTGGTTAAGAATTTGCCTGCAAATATTTAGCACTTACCACACTCTTGAGGCAGCCCGAAGAGACAAGTGAAGGTGTACACGACTGTTGCAAGGTCAGAAATGTTCAGTGTACAATATAGGGTTCAATAGTTTCAGCTAATCAGCCTGTGTGTGTGTGTGTGTGTGTGTGTGTGTGTGTGTGTGTGTGTGTGTGTGTGTGTGTGTGTGTGTGTGTGTGTGTGTGTGTGTGTGTGTACACACACACACACACACGAAGTGTATACATCTGGAATGTACTGCCAGGGGTGGTGGTGGAGGCAGATTTAATTGTGGTGTTTAAGAGGCTCGTAGATTGGCACATGATTATGCAGAGAATAGAGGGACATGAACATTGTAAAGGCAGAAGGGGTTAGTTTAGTTAGGCATTTGATTATGTCTAATTAGTTTGGCAGATCATGGGCCAAAGGGCTTGTTCCTGTGCTGTACTGTTCTATTTTCTAGAGCCTCTCTCAGGAGTATTGCCTTCAGCAAGCCAAGCCAAGACTTACTGCAGTTGTTTAGCCCTCTGATGGCTGGATTCCCAAGTTCTGGAATCCTCTTTCCTAAAAGTACTGTGCCTCATTCCTTTCATGCTTCTTACAATTTCCCATTATTCAAGTTTTTAGTCATCTATCCAAATATTTCCTCCCGTGGCTTGAGGTCAAATTTTATCTGATGATTTTTTTTTTTTAAAAACACAAGTTGGATATGGGGATAACTGTGAAAGCCAGCATTTATTGTCCATCTGCTCTGGGAAACATATTGTCGAGTTATCTTCTCGAACCACTCTAGTCCTCTAGTGAAATCATTCCCACACTGCTACCAAGTACAGATTTCCTGGATTTAGGCAGGGTGACAAAGAAATTGCCTTTTATTATATCAAGATTATTTGAGACAAGGAGAACCTGCAGGTGGTGGTCACCATGCACCTGTTGCTCCTTTAGCGTTTACAGGTTTGGGAGGTGTTGTCACGGCAGCCTTTGCAAGTTGCAGCAATCTATTTTACAGATATTTGCTGGATCATCCATACCCAGATGATGGATTGTGTGCCCAATAAGCTGGCTACTTTGTAGGCAGTGTAGAGCTTGGAGTGCTGTTGGAACTGCACTCATCTAGCCAAGTGGGGAGTATTTCATCACACTCCTGATTTGTGCTGCGCAGATAGTGCAACAGCTTTAGGGCATCAGGAGACATGTCACTCACCACAGGATACCTGGTTTCTGACCTGTTCTCGCAAGCACAGAGCTTGTGCTGCTGGCCCAGTTAAATTTCTGGTCAACAGTGGGGGAAAAAAATTACCTCCAGGATGTTGATAGTTAGTATCTGCACAATTGCAATGCAAACAGAATTTGAGGGGATGTGATTAGATGTTCTTTGGAGATGGACACTGCCTATGACACTTGGCTCAAATGTTATTTGCCACATACAACCCATGCTTTATAGTCGATGCACAAAGGCATGGATTGCTTTACTACCCCAGGAGTTGGAAATGAAGTAGTGCAATTATCAGTAAACATTGTTACTTCTGACCTTGAGGCAAAGGCCATTGATGAAGCAACTAAAGATGATTCAACTGAGGAACTCCTGCACCAAAATCCAAGGGCTCAGATAATAGACTTTCAAGAAACAGCCATATTCCATTGTGCAAGCAGTGGGCTGTTTTTCCTTCAACTTCCCAAGATCTTTGAAATATACTTCTTTTGGGTCGCCTACCCTAACATTTTTTCTAGGGGTTAATTATTGACTAATAAAAAAATTAACAAGTTGGGGCATTTTACTGTGTTAAAGATGGCATAAACACAATTTTATATGTGGGAGATCTAGTAGGGAATTATGGATGATTTCTGGTAACCCCCACCTTCTACCCAACAATAAAGAGTCTCACCGGAACAGAGTAGGTGTCATCTATTTGAAACTCTGCTGGTTCATCCTCTTTGAAGCTTGTCCGTGGCGATAACAGATTCAAGAACATCTTCAAGAGGTCCAGGTTCTCTCCAGTCACATTGGAGATCTGGAAAATCGGGCACATTCTGAGGAAGAGGAAAAGGAACAGGCTTGGTTACAAGAGAAAGAACAGGTGGGAAAGAAAAGGAGTTTTAGCATCATGAGCCAGGCATAAAGAACGAAGACCAAAGACCCAGGTGAAGTAGTTACTTGTGAAGCTCAGTCAGCGACTACCTCTGACCACAATTATGTTACACACTTCCTTTTGTGGTAACAAGGTAAGTGTTAAACACTAAGTGTGTTCGGACTAATCAAATTCTTAAAGCTTATTAAAGCACCAAGCCACTTAAAGCAGCTTTTCTTATTTAAGTGAAAATACTCCCAGGCAGAGTCAATGTGGATTAGACATCCAGGATCACAGGGAATTAGCAAAAACAAAACATTAAGACATTGGCATGGCAGGCCAAATAACCTCGTGGTGTAACAAGCCCATGACTGGAGAAAGGCTAACCCAACCCCACCAAAGCTCATATGTGATGGCTCACTGGACAAGGCTCGTGCTTGCCCACAATGCTCAGTCTGATGGAGCAACCCAATGATGTTCACGGGCCATGGCAGGGAGTCATTGGACCATTTACCAGCAAGAGTTACCAGCTTTAGAGGAAATTAAATGGGTTAATAGTTTGTTAAAACATAGCCCCATCAGTCGAACCAGTACAGTTACCTCTCAGAGCTGAAGTTTGATGCCGTTACAATCACATCGTCCTTATTTTGAACCAGGACTGGGATCTTCCTGCACCCTGGGGACTTCAGCAGCCTCTGCAGCAACTTTAGCGTTTCTGGTTAACAATAAAGGGACAGAACTAAACCTGTCAGCCTTTTTACATTCCACTAGAAGTACACAGTACTACAACTACTGGCACAGGACACTTCACCCTCAACCCTCACCACCACCATGCCACCAGTGTCCTACCCCATGGATTTCTCCACTGTATTCACCCCACCTTTACCATCATTAAAAGGCCTCCTTATTGTGTCTCTGGGTTTCTTTGATGATGCAAATCCTATTACCCCGACCAGACGTGGCTATTAGAGTATTTATACAAGCCCAACTTTCTCAAAATTAAACAGCAATGCATCATGGCCATGCCATTCTTAAAAGATATTAAGCATTCTGCACTGCTTCCCATTTAAAAATGTAATGAGCCCACATGAACAATCAACTATCGATGCATTAAAGTTACATAACTAGTTGTTTAATTTCCTCTATAATAGACACAAATTCACCCAAACAAATTTACTCAGATTTAATCTGTCTATAAAACTCCATAACAGCTCTATATCCTTGCACTAATACAACTATCTCCATAAACTTGAATTTGCTGCATGCAGTAGTTTATAAACCTCAATGAAAAACCCTTACCATGGGTGCCACAGAAGACACCCAGCCTAAAAACATCTATACAAGCTGCCACAAGATAAGGATTCCTTGGACAAGATGCAAGTACTTCCAGAAATGAGGCACCAGTAAAGGTAGTCCTCAAATGCCTTAGAAGCAGGGAGGCAAGACTATGGCACAGACCAGAAGGCAGAGTCTGAAGTGGAATACTCAAATGGTATTTACTGCATATCTAAACAGTACGACAACATATGCAAGGTTGTCATATCAACTGAGGGAGCATCTATAAATATAGATGGAGATACCACAGAGTTGTTCTGCGATGGGGCAAGATGCATGCTACTTTTGCTGAGCTGGACCAAGACTGAGACAGAGTCAAGGGCATGATGAATTGCTGGGTATCCATCAGGAATGGTTGGGTCATAGAACAGTACAGCACAGCAATAGGCCCTTCAGCCCACTTTGTCTGCACCAACCACAAAGTCAATCTGACTAATCCCATCTGTCCACATGGTCTCTATCCCCCCATTCCCTGCCTGTTCATGTGTCTATCGAAATGTCTCTTAAACATTACTATTGCATCTGTTTCTACCACCTCCCCTGGCAGCATGTTCGAGGCACCTACCACTCTTCAGGAAAATAAAAAACTTGCTTCACAAATCTCCTTTAAACTTTCTCCCTCTCACTTTAAACCTATGCCCTCTCGTATTTGAGATAAAGACCTGGGAGAAAAATACTCGGAACATGCCTCTCAGAATTTTATACATTTCTATCAGGTCTCCCCTCAGCCTCCAGCACTCCAGAGAAAACAATCCAAGTTTGTCCAACCTCTCCTTATAGGTAATACTCGCCAATCCAGGCAACATCCTGGTGAAACAAAAAAAGACTCCAAAATGGGAAAGGCTCCCCAGATGCTGCCTGACCCGAGTTCCTCCAGCAGTTTGTTTATTGCTCCAGATTCCAGCATCTGCGGTCTTGTGTCAACATCCTGGTGAACCTCTTCTCCACCTCTACAACATCTCCACATCCTTGCCGTAGTGTGGCAAAGAGAACTGAGCACAATAGTCCAAATCTGGCCTAACAAGTTTCATACAGCTGCAACATGAATTCCCAACTTTTATACTCGGTGCCCCAACCAATGACAGCAAGACTGCTGTATGACTTCTTTACCACCCTATCCACTTGCGTTGCAACTTCTGGTTATCAATCATAGTTACACGTTACAAATCAGCACCAGCAATCGCAGGAATGGATCAACTCACTCCAAATGAGGGACTGATTTACCAAAAGGATCATAGCCTGTGGCAACAAAGATACCCAGAAACCATTCACATTCTGGTTGTATGGCTTCACCCATGTAGACCACCTATCAGGTGGGCTTGAATGGTACCTAGGCATTACATTCAGCAGACATGATTACAGGCTGCAGCACCAATGAACTAATTATAGAAACAATGAGAGTTTTCAATAGTTAAAGTGAAGCAAAGTGAAGTCATTGAGAATGAGCAACCACCATATCAATAAGTGGAAGATTGATTTCAAAAATTACAAGAAATGTGGTTAACAAATTAATGTCCTTGGAAAAAGTCTTCACTCAGTAATGAGCCCAAGCAAACTAACATCAGGTCAAGCTGGAAGATCCAAATCTTCAGGTGATGCTGAACCAGTTATTGGGTAAAAGGTTTCAGTAAGAGAAATATGGAGTTGGAAGAGGCAGTGTTGGAGAAGGAATAGTTTCAAGCTGCACCACTTACCTGCTTGAAAGGTGCACAACAGATGGCAACTCAGGCAACGAATGCAGAACATTGCTTGTGAACAAGAAAAAGTGGGAGCAAGCCATTCAATCCATCACGCTTGCTCCACCGTTCTTAAAGATCATGACTGATCTCCTACCCCAGTGCCACACTTCCTTGTATGAACCAACCTTCTTAATATGCAGTGATCTGTCTTTGAGTATACACAGTAACTGTATCTCCACTTTACTCTTTGGTATGCTGTGGGTAAAGAAATTTCTTCTGTCCTGAACTCATTTTTAGACTTCAATACCTGGTTCTAGATAGCTCATCCAGGGGGAAACATTGATTTTACACCCATCCTGTTCAGCTCTGAAGAATTTTGTTTCAATGAAATCACCTCTTGTTCTTCTAAACTCAAGAGCATAGGCCCTGCATGCTTAATCTCACCATGTATGACAAACATGCCATCCTAGGAATTATCTGGTGAAACTCTGCTGTACTCTATCACAAGTATATTCTTTCTTCAGGTGGGATGACTAGACCCATACACAATATTGCAGATGCTGTTTCACCAAGGCTCTATAGTGCCCACATTTCTATTCAAATCCTCTTGCGATAAATGCCAAAATATTTTTTGCATTACAAATTACTTGCTGTACCCGCAAGGTAATGTTCAGTAATTCACGTACAAGGACACCCAGATCCCTCTGAATACTAACACCTTTCAATCCATCATGTAAAAAAAATCCATGAATCCATTAGCACTACCTCATTATTCCTCTTTTGCACTTTTTTGTAACTTATAGTAATTTTTAATGTCTTGCACTGTACTTCTGTCGCAAAACAACAAATTTCACAACACACGTCAGTGATAATAAACCAGATTCTGATCTCTACCTTTATTTCTACCAGGGTGGATGCCAGCCCTTGCCCTATTCACTTCATCCGCTTATATCCCCTGGAATTTTCCCTACATCCTCCTTACAGCCCATTCTGCTTATCAGCATGACTTCCACACAAAATTGTACGGCTGACCTCCACAAAACCTTTCTAGGATGCCACAGATATTAGAATCAATTTTCAAATTGGCCTAGAAGCTTAGTATGGCAGTTACTGAATTGATAATGAAGTGAAGATTTTATTTTCACCTCAGTTACTAAATGGCTTGAGATAGATACAAACTGCATGTTAAAAATAGCATAGAAGAAATAAAATACGCCCAGTCATTTGGTCTTTGATCATGCAACTCAATTAGATGCATGTTTCCTGCAAACTTTACCATTCCCTTCCAATGAAGGAGCTATGGGTAGGGGGAGTTAGAGAATTTCACACCCTTTGTTAGTTCACCAAAGCATACGAGTCTGCAGTACATTGCCTGGACTGCTTTCCCTAAAGGTTTTCTACATGATTAATGCTGGCAGCTGGAAAGTGCCTTCTTAAACTCAGCTGGGATGGGTCAATGATGCCTGTTTACAGTAGCTCCATATCCACTTTCACACAAAATACTCAGTCAGCCACCACCTGTCAGATGTTAATGTAAGTCTGGGAATACTTATAATGAATCAATGTCACTCACGCAATTGCCTGACCCATGATTCAGATGCATGGATATGCCTGTAAACGTGACTAAACATTTCCAAATACAGATAGTTCTGTACAACGTGCATATTCCTAAAATGAATTGGATATAAATACGATTGACCAATTATGGAACATTTGTATTACGCGGGCTGAATAGGTTATAAACACTATTTCAAATGTTATACTAGAGAACCACAATATCTGGTTATACTAGAGAATCCTTTAAGAGTTACTTTGGAAATTGACAAACAGAAAAAACAGGCTGTTTTTTGGGGGGGGGGGGGGTGGGGGGGGGGGGGGCAGGCGGGGGTGGAGCTGGTGGGGGAGGGAAGACCAGGACAAAAAAAGCCTTGGGATAAACTGTTTACATGCAACCTCCCTGCATTGAACAAACACCATTGTCTTTTACAAACACAGGCTGCTAGTTTCACTGACAAGCAATTACTTCTATTAACACGTGTACGATACTTTATTAAACAATACAGCCTTTAATATTCTTAACATTTAATATATGTAATATACGGACTTTAAAAATTTTTTAAGCTTGCGGTAACAAAATAAATATTAAAATCATGTTTATTTTTGAAAATCCTGCAGTAAAAATAACTTTGTTATTGAGAGTCTGAATCTCTAGTCCATAACCTTGTTTCCCATAGACACAACTGTTTTTATAATGCAATTTTCTATAATGCGATGTTTCTTAGGAACACAACTGTCATATTATAGCAGAATTACCTACATGATGGAAAGTGTATCCTGGCAGTGATTCTGACTGTAACAACACACTGGGAAGCAGTTTCATGCAACTCAGAGTCAAGTTTACTGGTGGAGGCATTTCCTAAAGAATTGGAAAGTCATTTACAAACTTTAATACCAATCCAATATCAAGGTCTTCCCCCCACATCGACCACTGTTGCACAAGTCACATGGGGAAAGTGGTGCCCACAAGGTACACTCTCCCACTGCAAGCACAGCCCTTGTGAAGACTCTCGGGAGGGCTGTTGGATGGAAGAGCCTGTCTCCAACAATAAATAGTGACGGCATACATATTTACTGCCAACAGAGGCCTCATTTAGGTACACCAGCCACAGATAGATGCAAATAGGATACCCATGCATTTACAAATGGATCAAATAGAGCACAATGATCTCCCTCCTTACCCTGCAAGATATTGGATGGACACATGTCGATCTTAGTCACCACGACAAAGACAGGAACATTGAGTGCCAGTGCCAGTCCCAGATGCTCTTTTGTCATTCCCACAATTCCAGCATTGCTGCCAACCTTCAAGAAATAAAATTCATCCAGTCAGAATGGAACAACCTGGACAAACATCAAAATTTCAGTAGCGAAGCCCCAGCTCCCCTTTGCACACAACATCAACCACAACATTACGACAGCGACAACACTACAAAACCTACCTTCATTAGCTGTGAGACACATGTCCAGAGGTCATGACTGGCATAAGATAACTGGAAGTTCCTTCCCTAACATTCAAGCTCCTGCAGTTGTTCTCCACAGTCCTAGAGTTGGGGCTTGAGCACCAGTATGTTTCATATTTTATGCTTTCATTGACTACATTCTGGGTCAGTTTGCTAAGTTAACTCTGCCAGTTAAGGAATAGTTAATTTACCCTCTTTGACTTTTCCTTCAAAGGCTACCATCCTTCAGTCCACCGAAAGCAATTAACATTTTCTGAAGAGGGTAGTAGTTAGTTCTTTCCGAAAGTGGACATTTTTGTTTTTAAATTCTCCAGTACTTCAGGAGAACATGGGCATTGCTGCAAAGGCCAGCATTTATTGCTCCTTCCTAATTGCTGAGTCATTTCAAAGGATGTCCAGCAACATTGTTGAGGTTCTGCTGTCACACAGGCCAAGCCAATTAGGGCAGTAGATTTCAGGGAATCAGAAATACCACATGGAAATGGGCCTGTCAGCCCATGCCAACCATCAAACACCTATTTTTTTCCAAACTAGTCCTACCCTAACCCATTTTATCCTCCCTACATTCCCATCAACCTCACCCTCCAGATTTTACCACTCACCCAAGGGGCAAATTACAGTGGCCAATTAACCTACAAACTCACACGATTACAGGACACGGAAGGAAACTGGAGCACCTGGCAGAAACCCTCATGGTCACTGGGAAAACATGCAAACGCCGGGACAGAATCCAGGTCACTGGAACTGTGGCAGCAGCTGATAGCTGCCTCACCCTTTCCTTCTCCAAAGTGGAGATTTGTGAACCTATGAGTTTTTACAAAATTCCAACAGCTGCAAGAAAAAAATCACTAATATTTTTTATTGCAGAATTTACTTAATTAACCAAATTTAAATTCCCAGCTGCCATTGAGGGAATTGAACCCATTCGGCTGGGCACTGGACCTTGTGCTTTCATTCCTACTAATTTGACCAGGGTCTGGCACTTCAAGAAGGTCTCAACACTAGACATGCCTTACATGTTGCATCACATTATGTTACACTAAGAATTTATTTGCATTTGACAAAAAGGGGGAGCAGTTGTTATCTGTGGTTATAATCTGAGTTTTGCCTATCAGGTACTACAGGTTCAAAATACTCACCTGGCATTTGCTTCATGCACAAGTTGGTATAAAGGCACATCGAAAACTCATTGGCTTATTTTATCTGGTGTGACTGAGTGCACTCTTCAATGGTTCATAGGGTGCTAGGCTCAACACTGGAATCTGGAGTAAAAGTCACCTTGAATCTTATATTGCCACTGAGACTCCCCAACAACGTGAAGTCCATGTTTACACAGTACAGTTCTCTAACAGCACACCTGCCTGCAAAGCCCCTCCCTCAGTACAATGTTTGCCTAGAAGTTGTTACTAGCCACAACAGGAGATCATAAAACTCTTGAAAAATAAACAAAAAGAGCATTTGCTCTGTGGCTGTGCAAAAGAAATACCCATCCTTATACCACCTTCCAGCAATGAGTCTGTAGCCTTACAGGTCAAATACAATCCAAGTACTGAATGTAATGAGGGATTCTGCCTTTAGCATCCACTCAAACACCTAAATTCAAGAACCCTACTACGACCTGGTGAAAAAAAACTTTTACTTCATTTTTCCTGTAATCCTACTAATCTATTTTGAGGAAAGGGTTCTGTCTGCAGGTATGCAGTTAAAGGATTATTGTATATACATGGAAGTCATGGATTATCAGGGAGTTTCAGCAACAAAAACAGGCCCCTTAATTTTGTACATCTTCAAGTCCCCTCAGTTTCTTTTGTTCCAAAGAAAAGCATACAATCTTTCCTCATGGCTAAAATTTTCCAGTCCCTGGTAACATCTTCACAGATGTCTTCTGCATCACCTGTTGGAATGCGCTGAACAGAATTGTACCCAATACTAATCAATGTTTTACACATTTCTAACATCACCTCCTGGCTCTTATATTCCATGCCTCAGTTAAAGTAAAACATCTCACATACCTTTTTTTAAAAAAAATTAAACCCGTCTTGCTACCTTCGAGGAAACTGTGGACATACACTCTGCTCTTCTTCGCATCATCTCATTTATTGCAAGGGCCCGTAACTACAATTTGTTGAGTAGCACTATAGTCTTAAAGGCTTTAACCCCTTTCAACATCTGAATACACAATCAACATTGATGTACCTAGTGCAATACTGGGGATCTTTAGGATGTGTCACTTAACATCTACCTTCCCTTGGGTAGATGTGAAACAGGTCATTATTTTGAAGAGAGACAAGTTCTCCCATGGTCTAAACAATTTTTATCCTTTAACCAATATCACTAAAACAGTCTTTGGAACCTGGCTGTGCACAAATGGCCTCCAGTCTTTCCTATATAACAATGACTACATTTCGTAGATCGTATTGTTGGTTGTGAAACTGGTTGGGACATCCCGAGGCACTGCATGAATACTAGTCTGGTTCCAAACTCTTACCATCAGCATGCAAAAGTCTGGTAAGTGCCCTGTCATTCCAAACACAGTCGTCTTCAGGTATTTTTCGTGTCCTGCTAGATCAATGAAGGTGATGACTTTGGTGGATTTCTCACAGATTTTTGTCCAATCCAGCCCTCCACCATGGCTGTCTGGCTTGTTCACCACATCGCCAGTGCTGTCAAAGCCCAGAATGTCGTTGCCGACACTGCTTGTCCGCCCAGATTCAACCTCATGCTTGTGCCGGAAAAGTTTCTGCCGTGCAAATCCTCGTCCGTTGTCGAGTTCGCCATGCGTTAAGACACCCAACAATGTGCTCTTACCGGCATCTACATTCCCAACTACTGCCACCCTAGGAAAAGAAAGGAAAAAATTCTAATAACTGCAGGCAACAAGACGAGTTGAAATCAAGAATAAATGGAGAAAGCTTAGTGCTAAAATTACAATTCACAAGTCTGAAAAAAAAGATTAAGAATCCAAAATGTTATTTCTGTTTCTCTCTCCACAAATGCTACTTGTTCTGCTGTACTTACAATTTTGTCTTTTTTTCACCCCTCCGAATTTCCAGCAACAGCAGGATTTACTTTTCTTCCTAGTTTGTCAACTGCTCTAACATTTTGGTTTGGCCATCAATAGTGGATAGCACTGGACTTAATTTGTCGTGGGGACATTCATTCCAGAAATGGGAGTGCTACATACACTGGGGCTACAGGGAGTACTATGCCAGAGGTACTGCCCTTTGATGTGTTAAATTGTTCTCCCACGTGGACACAAGATTTTGTAAAGCAGTGGGGGCATTCTCTTTGGTGTAGTAGCAGATATTTATCCTTCAACCAACATCACACAAATAAAAATGACTGTCTCATCATTTTCTGGAAGACTGCCATATTTCCCACAATAGTGATTGCACTTCAAAAGTACTTCTCTGCCCATAAAGTGCTTTTGGATGTCCAGAAAAGTGCTATAGAAATGCACGAGTATCTTTCTTACTATCTGCAATAAAGAATTTCTCAGTTTTACTACTAAGGGAAACTTTAAAACTTAATTGGTTTTAACTTTCAGCGAATACCCAGAATGTTCCCACATGGTGCATAGCAAGGCATGAAGCTGGTCAGGTTTGGACTCCATTATTCCCTTTTGATTCACCTCTGACTGATACTCAACATCTAGGCTAACACACAAAAACTAGTTAATCTTACAAGCATCCAGAATTTAGCAGCAACAAATGAACTGCACCACAGAAGCAATCCAATGCTTTCAGGAAAGTAGGAGTGAGAAAGAAACAGTGATTTGTCCCAACATACTAAATAACACAGTTTGACCCGAGTATTTCCAGCTTCTTAATTTTGTTAAGAAAAATTAATTTTACTATCTTCAGTTTCTTACCTGACCTCCAAAAAGTCATTCTCCCCAACTCGTTTGCGCACCAAGTAGTCAGCCACTTTCCCACCCGCCTCCTGACGTTCACGGAGAAGAATTAGATCAGAGTAGATCTGCTCAGACAGACTCTTGACGGTCGCCACAGATGCTTCTATGTCATCATCATTCAGTCCATATTTCTTGCCATCTGGAATAAGAACCCAGGGATTAAATGGAGCATGCCGCAGTTACCTTACTGCCCTATTCACTAATTTTCCTTCTATAATTGTATGGTCTTGTTTCCAGAAGGAACTAAAAAAAATTTGACCCAGTCACACTATTCACTGTGATGTACTTCCAGCCAGAAAAAATTGCAAAGTTGGGAAAATAGAAAGAGTAGAACTTAGTTTACCCACGTGGCAGATCAGCCATATGACATTAATTGAAGATGGATGCTTGTAGCAGATCCTTCAGTATTTTCTGGCCAAGAATTTTAAACCAAGAGTTGAATCAGAAGACAAATACAAAATATAACTGTCAGAGTCGGTCATACAACAGGGTAACAGGCCATTTGGCCCACCACATCCATGCTGGCCAGAGGGCACTCATCTATATTAATCCCATCTTCCAGCACTTGGCCTGTAGCTTTCAATGCCCAAGTCAAGAGCTCTCTAGACACTTCTTAAATGCCTTCAGCAACTCTGCTTCCACCATTCTCTCCAGCAGTGCATTTCAGGTACTCACCACTCTGCATAGAAAAGGACCCTTCAGATCCCCTGTAAATATCTTGCCCCTAACCCAAATCTATGTCCTTTAGTTTTATTCATCTCTGATAAAGGGGAAAAGATTCTTACAGTCTGTCCTATCTATACCTTCAATTTTATATACTCAATCACATCCTCTCTTTACCTCCTCCGCTCCTGGGAGGAGGGAACTAGCCTCTCCAGTCTCTCCTTACAAACAGAATGGTCCATCCCAGTCAACATCCTGATGAATCTCCCCTGCACCCACTCTCGTGTGGTCACACCTTCCCGATAATGTGATGGTCAGAACCACATGCAGTAGTCAAGATGAAGCATGACCAATGTTTTATGCATGTTTTGAGCACAACCTCCCTCTTGTTGTATTCAATGCCCTGATTAATGAAAGCCAGCATCCCATATGCCTTCTTAACATTATCTATCCAAGCTGCTACATTCAAGGATCCTAGAACTTGCATACCAAGGTCCCACTGTTCCTCCCTAGGATCTTGCCATTTAAGATACATCTTGGCCTCATTCACACTCTGGAAATGCATCACCTCACATTTTTCAATATCAAACTCCATCTGCCATTTCTCATCCCATTTCACCAAAGCATCGATATCACCCTGTAGTCCAAGACTACCCTCCACACTGTCAACAACTTCACCAATCTTGGTGTCATCTGAAAACTTACTGATCATGCCACCTAAATTTACGTCCAAATCATTCATGTACATTACAAATAGCAAAGGTTCCAGCACTGATCCCTGTGCAACACCACTAGTCACAAGCATCCATTCACAAAAACAACCCTCTACAATCACCCTGTTTCCTATTGCCAAGCCAATTTTGGATCTGGTTTGCCAACTTGCCCTGAATCCCATGGGCTCTACCCTTTCAGACCAGTCTCCCATGTGGGATCTTGTCAAAGTCCTTATTGAAGTCCATGTAAACTACATCTATTGCACTGCCCCCATCAATACACTTACTTCCTCAAAAAAAAATTCAAATTGGTCAGACAAGATTTGCCCTTAACAAAGCCATGTTGGCTTTCTCCAGTTAGTCTCTGCCTTTTCAAATAATCATGAACCCTGTCTCTCAATAATTTCCCCAATACTGATTTTAGGCTCACAGGTCTATAGTTACAAGGATTTTCTCAGCTGCCCTTTTTGAAAAGGGAAGGAGGGTGGGTGGGGTGGGGGGTGGATTAAAAGGGGAGAGAGAAGAGCACATTTGGCATCCTCCAGTCATCTGGTACAGAGCCCCAACAATCTTTCCTTGTCTCTCAAAGTAACCACAGTTTCATTTGTGAATATTGATGAAAAGTATTCATTTAGGACCTCACCTATATATTCTGACTCCACATACAGATTATCCATTGTCCCTAATGGACCCTACTCTTCCCTGGTTATTCTTTATCCTTAATATATACTTATAAAACACCTTCAGGTTTACCTTAATCCTGTCTGCCAATGATATTTTGTGACCCCTTTCCCAATTTTCTTTTTAAGCATCTCGTTGTACATTTTACACTCTTGATGGGCATCCCTGTCTTTCGTTCTCTATACCTGCCACACACACTTCTTTCCTTTATCCAACCCTTGATATTCAAGGTTCCCTGTACTAGTTACCCTTGGTTTTCACCCTTACAGGAACATGATGACCCTGAATATTATTTCTCCTTTGAACATTTCCCACTGTGCAGATGTAAACTTACCTCCTAGTAGATGCTCCCAGTTACTTTTGCCAGTCTTGTCTTAGTTTAATGAAATTGGCCTCTGCCCACTAAGATATTTATTCCTGGTCTATCCTCATCTTTTTCCATAACCACTTTGAAATTATTGGAGTTATGGTCACTATCTCCAAAAAATGATACCCCACTGAGTCTCCCTCCATGTGACTGGCTCCATTCCCCAAGACAAGGTCCAGTACTGCTCCTTCCCTCAGTGGTCTACTACATATTGTGTAAAAAGCTCTGAGCCTTTTACACTAAGACAACCCCAAATAATATCTGAGAAATTGAAATCTCCTAGTACTACAACTTTATTTTTAATCATCTCTCTTTGCTATTTTCCTGCACATTTATTCCTCTACCTCCTGCTGACTGTTCCGTGGTCTGTGATACACCCTCAGCAAACTGACCACACCCTGTTTGCTCCTTATCTCTATCCAAATGACCTCATTTGATGAACCTTCTAGGACATTCTCTCAGTACTGAAGCAATACATTCCTTGACTAACAGTGCAATGCCAGCTCATCTTTTACATCACCCTGTCTTGCCTGAAAGTTCTTACTATGGGATACTGAGGTACCAATCCTGCCCATCTTTCAACCATGTCTCAGTGATGGTAATGATATTGTAGTCCCAGGTGTTAATTAAGGCTTTGAATTCATCTACCTAACTAGTTGGATTCCTAGCATCAAAATAGATGCAATTTAGCTTTGCATTTCCTCATGTGCATTTATCCTTCTGCATTGCCTGCTGCACTACTAACCTTTACTCTTCTGAATGACTATACCTCCCCTTCTGAGCATCTTCTCTGATCCCCTTTCCTCTGCCAATTCAGTTTAGACCTTCCACAAAAGCACTAGCAAACCTTCCCACTGAGATGTTGGCCCCATTCCAATTCATGTGCAAACTATCCTTTCTATATAGGTCCCACCATCCCCAGAAATGGTTCCAATGATCGGGGAACATTATGCACCATCACCCCGTAACCCCAGCACAATCTTTTCAGCCACACATTCATCCTATCTAACCTTTTATCCCTATACTGTACCTACTAGCTCCAAGTCCAGAATGGTAACTAAAGGAAATGGAACTGCATACACATCAATTGTCACCACTGCTGAGAAAAGCCATATGTGGTGTCCAACATAGGAAAGAAGATAAAAAAAAATCATCATCTGACAAGCACCAACAGTGGTGTTCTATCATGAAAGCTGTGTATGCCATTTGAGAGATGCAAGGGAGTTGAATGAATAAATTGAAGTTGAAGGTATAAATAAATGCAAGGGAACCGTACAAATTATCAGTAAAGAAAAACTTTAAACTTTACCAGAGCCTTGGCCGATCACATAGATGGTTTCCCCACACCCCTCATCCACTCGCTCTCTCAGCTGCTTCAGCAAGCAGTCATACTGCTCCGCACTTGGGCTCACCAACACAAACTAGACAAGAAGAGAAAATAACTGCAGGATTTCCCATATAAATTGATTGTCAGTCAAAAGTGAAGCCTTCTTGCTAAATATAAAGATGCAATGCTTCAGTTTCAACCATGTTTAGCTCTGAACAGTATCATTACAGATTTTTACAGCGTCCTCTTACACAAATCAAGCAGCACTTGACAGTTACTCAAGGGCCACACTTTGATGGTACATGGAATGTTAAATACAACTAAAATCTGAATTAAAAGTGAACCCACTAACAGCAGGAAGAACTTCAAATCTGCAAGTGCTGGAAATAGGCAAAAGTGGAAAGCCCTAGAAATACACAAGTCAGTTGACATTTCAAATAAGGGATTAAACCCAAACTGTTAACCTGTCATTTTTTTTAGAAAGAGATTAGGGCACATAGATCTGGGATTCTTGTTCAATCAATGGTAGGATATCAGGTTTGTGCATACTACAATGACTGCACAAAACATTGCTGTTGTGAAACAACAATGACAAAAGCACAATATTTAAACGCCAAGATTTTCCTATAGCTTCAGTCAGATGTTATCAGTTTCAATCTCACGTTCCACATCAGATCACACTTTTTAATTATGTTCAGTCTCAGTTTACCTTTCCTTTATTTCATCACTCTACATTCTGCCTATAATTATTGCATCTGTTTGACTAATTTTCCTATGTTACTGGTACTCAGCATGGACACTTTCAGTTTTCATTCCACTTACTATCTTTCACATACAATTAAACAGATCTCTCATTTTTAATATTACTTTGCAGTTAATCCAACTCACTCTACAGTTGTCTTGCCAGAACTATAGAAATCTTTGATTTCACTGGATTACTGCACATAGTTTTGGACTCCTTATCTAAAGGAAGAGTATACTTGCAGTGCAGAAAATGAATGGGTTGTCTTATGAGGAAAGACCAAGTTGATTGGGCATACACTTGTTAGAAAAAAAAAGGTAACCTTATTGCCACATGAGTTGGAGAGGATTTTATATAATGGACAATGG
Source organism: Pristis pectinata (assembly GCF_009764475.1). Taxonomy (NCBI): domain Eukaryota; kingdom Metazoa; phylum Chordata; class Chondrichthyes; order Rhinopristiformes; family Pristidae; genus Pristis; species Pristis pectinata. The sequence goes on from NC_067437.1 coordinate 11,571,195, forward strand.
AATTGATTGGATTGTTGCTCTGAAAATGGACTCAATATGCCAAACAGTCTCCTTCTAAGAGAAACACAAGAATAAAAGGACAGCCAGCTCTGAGAACTGGAGAGGTGTCACCCGTGTTGCTGCTGCAAAATCTTCCAGGTCAAGTGAACCAACATCAATGTCCTCTCCCCAGCCAACATCAAGGCTTTAATTTACACTCAGCTGGCTCTGGTGGCTTCTTTGGTTGCATACCCAACATCAGACTTCTAATAGAAGTGTGTTACTCCCAAGTTCCATCACAGCAAGATAATTACTAGGAATTACAAGGGTAGAAATAAAAAATTACAAGAATGTTCCAACATAGTCCTTGAAAAATTAACACATTCATCAACTAGTAAGCCTATGACCACTCAAAATGGAGAAAAAATTCAGAACTTCCATTCTCTTAAATCTGGATCATGCAGAAGCCAAGTAAAGCAGTAAAAGGACCATATCACAACCCATACTAACCACCCACCTAGTCAAGTACCCCCCACCTCATCAGTAGTAGAAATCTGCAGATACTATATAGGCCTCATCAGTCACCTTGGAACTACCGTGGAGCCCACAGGGTTGCCCAAGAGAAGAAGTCTTGTGAAACAAGGTAATGAAAACTCTGCTGCCCATATCCTCACTCTCACTGCCCCAATCACCTTTTCAGTAGCTGACCTATCTTGGTCCTGTAGAGAAGCAACACTTTGCTTTCAATTCTACGTCCACACTCTTCCTCATCTCTGCTTTCCCTCAGCATTACAAGATCAGTCCACTGATATCAGCATTTGTGTCACTCCTAAATTTACTGTTCTACTGTTGACACCTCTGCCTTCAACTGCCAGGGCCCCAAGCTCTAGATTTCCCTCCCTAAATTTCCCTACCTCACTCCTCCACAAAGACATTCCCCAACATTACCATTGGTAGCATCTACAAGAGGCTCTGCCTCAACAAGGCAACATCCAAAGATCCCTACCATCCAGGCCATGCCATCTTTTCGCAGTTAAAATAAGGCAGTAGGTACAGAAGCCTGAAGTCCCACACCACCAGGTTCAAGAACAACTATTTGCCTTCAACCATTTGGTTCTTGAACCAACTGGTAAAACCCTAATCACTACAGTTTAGCAACATTATGACCACTTTGACTGCCTTGCACTAAAATGAACTGTTTTTTTTTGTTCTAATTGTGTTCTTTCTTGTAAGAATTGTGTACAATTTGTTTGTTTTTCTTGTGAAGGCTGCTTATATGATGCTGTGTGCCTGTGATGCTGCTGCAAGTAAGTTTTTCATTCCACCTCTGCATATGACAAACTCGACTTTGACTAGACCTATCTTCCTAAGATTTTGATCACTTGCCCCAATATCTCATGTGATGAACTATTTATGGTTGATAACATTCCTGTAAAGTACCTTAGAATTTCTTGTTATTTTAAGTAGTGCTAAAAGTTGGCTGTATAAACACTTTGGGGATATCCAGAGATACTGAAAAGTTGCATGTAAAGGTTGCAACTTGGGATGCTTTGCTGTATTAAAGATGGGATACAAATAGAATTTCTGGTCTATATTGCATGCACTGGGTCAATTAGACATGTGAAATGGAGCAAGAGTGAAATCTTTCTCTCACTGACCCAGCATCAGGCGGGGACATCACTCCAGATTCAGCCTGTCATTCACTACAAACTAAAGCACACAGTCAGCAACTAGCAATGTAATCCCAGGGAGTGGGTAGCAAATCAAGTTACTGTGGAACTTAGCAACAGGAGCCCATTCAGCCCCAGGGACAGCACAGTGGCACAGCCAGTCGTTGCTGCCTCACAGCTCCAGTCACCCAGGTTCAATCAGGATCTCTGGTGATGTTTGCGTGGAGTTACCATATTCTCTCAGTGACTGTGTGGGTTTCCCCCACGTGCACCAGTTTCTTCCCATGTCCAAAGGTATGAAGGTTGACTTGCCACTATAAATTGTATAGGTCAATGGCAAAATCTGGGTGGAGTTGACAGGAATGGGGAAATAGAGTGAACTTGAGTTCAAAAGCCACGAGCTAACGTTGCAGCTCTATAAAACGCTGGTTAGACCACACTTAAGAGTATTGTGTTCTGTTCTTGGTGTCTCATTATAGAAAGATTTGGAAGCTTTAGAGAGGGTGCAGAGGAGATTTACCAAGATACTGCCTGAATTAGAGAACAGCGAGCTGAAAAAGCGAGCTAGGGCTTTTCTCTTTAGTGGCAGTGGATGAGAGGCGACTTGATAGAGGTGTACAAGGTTATGAGAGGCATAGATAGAATGGACAGCCAACCCTTTCCCCCCACAAGGCAGCAATAGCCAGTACCAGAGGATATCTGTTTAAAGTGAGAGGAGGAGAGTTTAGGAGAGATGTAGATTTTTCCTCCCACACAGAGTGTGGTGGGTGCCTGGAACACATTGCTGGGGTGGAGGTAGAGGCTGATACAATAGAGACATTTATAAGACTTAGATAGGCACGTGGATGCAAGAATAATGGAGGGTTATGGGCTATGTAGAACAGAAGAGTTAGATTGATCATTAAGTATACATAGGTCAGTAATAACATCGTGTGCCGAAGGACCTGTACTGTTCTGTACTATGTTCTAATAGGATACAGTTAAAATTAGTGAGCTGGCAGAGGTGGTGGCCTTTTCAACCTGTCAAATTTATGCTGTAAGAATGTGGAAGGATTTACCACTGATACGTAATGCAACTACAAATATTCCTCTATCACTCATCATTTTTATTTAACAAAAACAATTAAAATTAACAATTGGCCCACAGTCATTGCAATAAATATGTCAAATTTCTGTCACTTTTTTGCATATACAAGTATTTCTTAATTTCACCGCTTAAAAACAAGAGCCAGATATTTCAAGAGACTATCCTTTTGTCCCAAACTCTAACAAGTGGAAATAATTTCTCCTTATCTGACCTCAGTACCCCTTAAGTTTGAAAATTCACCTATTATGAATTCTAGAGAATAAAACCTAGTCCGTGTAATTAAACAGTATAACAATACTTAGATTAGATTGTAGTAAATCTATCCTCCCATGCTCAATCTCCCCCTCAAGTCCCACTTTTATGCTGTGCTGTGGCATCCAGAACTCCTCACAGTGCTTCAGAACCATGCAACAAACAAGATGTTGGAGGAATTCGACCGGTTAAAGCAGCATCTGTGGAGGGAAATGGACAGTCAACATTTCGGATGAGACCTAAAACATCGACTGTCCATTTCCCCTTCCACAGATGCTGCCCGACCCGTTGACTTCACCCAACATCTTCCTGCTCCAGATCCCTGCACCTGCAGCCATTTGCGTCTCAGGAACCGTGCAGTCCGACGACGAACAGCTCCAAGGACAGGAGTACAAGGAGGGGGAAGTGGTCCAGGTACCTAAATGATCAACAAGTCTGCTGGCTTTTATAGCAGAAGGGCAGCGTCCCAGCAGACGCTGACACTGCCCGGACGTGCCTCTGACAATGTATGGTGGTCTTGAATCAGTGGACCCAAGGGGGAGAGGGGGGTGTTGTCGTGACCCCCCTCTCCCCCCCAGCCCAGCTCGGCGCCCACCGTTGCTCGCTGCGAGGCCTGCAACGTTGCACGGACGCTCGGCGGTGATGATGTCGGTGTCGCCCGTCCCCCGCCGCCCACCGCCTTTACCTTGGACGCCAAGTCGGGCTCCAGCTCACCATTGACATCCTCGTCCAGCTCGCCGTCCTGCTCGGGGGCGAAGATGCTGGGCAGCTCCCCGGCGCCGGACCCGGACCCGGCCTCGGCCGCCACAGCCGGCGCCGCCATTGATCCGGGGCCTCTCAGGAGGAGGCGGGACCGCCGGGCGCTCTTTAAGGTTTCTTTAAAGGTGAATAAAAATCCGCCGGTACAAAAAAGCCTGGCGCCTTCAGCCGGCTGTTTCGAGGGCCCCCTCCCTCCTCTCCTCAGGCAACTGTTTCAAGTCCCTCCCAGCCAGGTCTCTCCTGTCGGCCGTTTCAAGGCTCCCCCTCCCCACCACCACACGCCGGCTCTTCGGGCGGCTGTTTCAAGGCACCCCGAACACTGTTTGCAAACAGCGGCCCTCTGAAGCGTCGCGTCGCACCGCTCCGCCGATTTAAATCGCGCTGCTCTCCTGGCCTCAAACGCAGATTTCCTTCTCATTGTCCCACACGACAGGATTTTAACGGAATGTTCATTGCGGACAAACTTGTTAGACGCGCAGGTGAAAAGGCGGGACATGTATTTAGCAATGGCTGTTCAAGGTGGAGGAGATGGGCGCGTCCGGGAGGCGGGCTGGTTGAGTCAAGTTTGGTTGAGCTGCGGGAACGCCCAGAGCGTGATTGACATGTACATCTACCTATAGGCGACGGATTTGCCAGGCCAATCAAGGCACTGTCCAATCGGTGGTAGATAAATGTGGGACATGGCTCCTGTCAATCACTTTTCCATTTGTTCTTGATGCAACTCTGCTGCGATGAAATGCAATTACACCGCAACAAACGGCACAGTAAACAATGGGATTGTTTCTTCTACTGGGGATTTTTGCTTTCTGATGCAACACTTGACACTCATGGCAATAACCATAACTAGTATTTATGCAGCTTATATAACCTGTAGGTGAAGTGTTATCAAACAATGTAATACTGAGTCACACGAAATTCTGCGGATGCTGGAATCTGGAGCAATACACAGAAAGTGCTGGGGGAACTCAGCAGGTCAGGCAGCATTTGTGCAGGGAAATAAACAGTCGACGTTTCGGGCTGAGTCCTGATGAAGGGTCTTGCCCCGAAACGTCGACTGTTTATTTCCCTCCACGGATGCTGCCCGACCTGCCGAGTCCCTCCAGCACTTTTTGTGTAACACCAAGCCTCATGTTTGATCAAAGAGCTAGTTGTTTAGGAACATTTTAAAAAAGGAAAGAGAAGCAGAGAAGTTTGAGGGAAATTCCAGATTATAAATCCTTAGTAGCCAATGGCATGGCCTCACGAATTGGAATGAAGGAGTATCTGGGATATTAGGGGGAACAGAGATTGGGAAGAATGACTTAAATAGATTTTTAAAAAATCTATCCCTATGACTGCACCTTCAAGTTTCTTCCATTTGAAGAAATAGTTTTCCTATATATAGGAAATAATTGCAAACATACATTTAATTGTATTAAAGTTGGTGCCATATCTCAAAAGTGGAAATCCATTGAATTAAGGTGATAAATTATTTAAATCTTGAAAATTGTCACAAATATAGTGCAAGATTATTCAAATCGTATTCAAAGCTTCAATGCCATTCTCAGAGGCTTGTACAGTTGAGTAAACTGATGAAAGATAAATAAGACATACAATTGTACATTTTCCTTAAAGAGGTAAAGTGCACTTGAATTGTAGTCAATTGTTATAATGTAAGAAATGTGGTAGCCAATTGGTACCTACAACAAACAACAATGCAAATATGGCCAAATAACCTATTTTCAGTGATGATTGAAGAATAGATATTGGCCTCAAGACACTGGAGCACCCCTGACCTCCTTTGAAATGCGTCAGGGATCTTTTACATCCGTGAGAGAACAGAAAGGGATGATTCATTTGAAGGATACCATTTTCGAACCTAGAGTACAAAAGGAATTGACGAGATTTCCCAAAGCTGTTACACAACAAATGAAACATTAGTTACGTCATGTCCCATTTGTATATAGGAAAGGTGGTAGCTGATTTGGGCGTAGCAAGATCACACAAACTGCATTATGATAATGACCAGTATTAATCATGGCTTGATGAGTAACACACTTGTTGTTAAGTCAGTAGCTTATGGGTTCAAGACCCATTCCAGAGACTCGAACACAACTGTCTCAGTTAACTTTCCATTCCTTGAGGGAATGCTGCATGAAGGAGATATTAACTGAGGTCCCCTCTGTTCTCTTAGGTGGACATAGAGGCTCCATGGTCCCATTTTGAACACCATGTAGCTACTATTTATCCCTCATCCAACATCATAAAAAACAGATAGTTTTGCCATTATCTTGTTATTGTTTGTGGGTGCTTGCTGTGCACAACTTTATTTCTGAATACAGTAGTAAATATTCTTCCAAAATACTCTTTTTTCTGTAAAACAGTTAAGATGTCCTGAGGAAAAACATGATGATGCTGGAGGAACTCAGCAGGCCAGGCAGCATCTGTGGAGAAAAGCAGGCGGTCAATGTTTCGGGTCAGGACCCTTCTTCAGACTTCTTATTCAGACCCTGTGTTACAGGGTCGTTTGTTCTGGCAAAAACAATGACCCCCAAACCAATTGACCTGAAAAGCAGTTGGAGCAGTTGAGACACATAATGTTGCCAACTCTAGTCCCTAAACGTTTCATTATATTTCTCTTGCCTTCAACTGCCCTACCCCCACACTACAGCCTTCGGTCCCGCATCATGTACGTCCCAAAAATATTCCACCTTTCCATTTCAACTGGGAAATTCAATAACCAATTCAATGTTTTTTTTCTCTGTCTCTCTAGATTGAGGCCATTCAGTCTGTTGTCTCTGTTTTCCTTCCTTAGACCACTGTCTGTTCCTATCCCATGTACATTCACCTCCATACCTATCCAGTTCTTTCATCAGCTTATCTGCTGCTGAAATCCTCACCTCTGTTTTTATTTTATCCTCTGGACTCTGTCATTCTGTTTTCAGTAAAACTGAGGTAACCAGAGACATCGCTACCCGTGCCGTAACTTGTAGCCCTCTGCTTGCTGACCTGTATTGGCTACCGATAGATGGTGCCTGACCCACTGAGTACTTCCAGCGGATTGTTTGTTGCTCCAGCATCTGCAGTCCCTTGTGGTTCAATTTTTATATTCTCATTCCTGGGTTTTAAGTCCTTCCACGGTCGTAAAACCTTTGCACCTTCCTCCAGTCCTACAACCCAACCCTCTGGGATCTCCTGTGCAACGTCTTGGGATGCATCATTATTTAGAGTTGCTATACAAGAGAAAAGATTGCTGTTAGTAAATCACCCACTGCAGCCCAACTCCTGTATTTTTATAAGCCATTGACAGCTGTTCAAATAACAGTTAAGATGTTTATTATCTTTCTGCTGGGTTTTGCACACAGTTGGCCGAAACTTTGACCAACTCATGAAGGGAGATAGCAATCCCAAGGAGAACCAGAAGGGGGCGGGACGTTGGGGGAGTTGGCGTGATGACGTCACTGCGCGATTGGGGCCGCGATGTTTTCCCCCCACACGACTGACGTCACGGCGGTTGTGTGTGGGGGTGACGTAGTGCGCAGGCGGCGGCGGCGCGGTGAGCGGAGCCTGGTGTCTTGGGCTGTCGGTGTGTGTTCGGCGCGGACGGTTGCGGGCTCGGTTCTTTCCTTCTGCGACGAAGGCTTGGAGTGTGGGTCCGTTTGGCTGGCGGCCTGGAGTCGGCTGTGCGAGGCGCGAAGGAGGCTGGAGTCTGTTTGCTGCCATAGACCGGAGAGAGGGACAACGCACAGGAGGATCCCAGGGCACAGAGCGACTCCGGGACACTGGTGGATCCTGAAGCACGGGGGGTAATCCCAGGGCAAAGCAGGAATCCCAGTGTGGTTCCCAAGGTAGAGGAGGGTCCCAGTGTGGTTGTACACCGAGCAAAGCAGGATCCCTTTGTGGTTCCCAGGGTGCCCCAAGAGTAAATCCCAGGGGAGAGTGTGGTCTCTCCCCACCCCCCCCGAGTAAATCCCAGGGGAGAGTGTGGTCTCTCCCCCCCCCCCCGAGTGAATCCCAGGGGAGAGTGGGGTCCCCCCCGCGTGAATCCCAGGGGAGAGTGTGGTCCCCCCGAGTGAGTCCCAGGGGAGAGTCGGGTCTGCCCCCTAGTGAGTCCCGGGGAGAGTGGGGGTCCCCCGAGTGAGTCCCACGGGAGGGGAGGGGGGTTCCAGTGTGGTTTCTGATGTGGAGGGGGATCCCAGGAGTGATTGCCAGGGCAGTGGGCGATCTCAGTGCATTTTCCAGAGTGGGTTGATCCCAGTTTGGATCCCAAGGCAGAGGGGGAATTTAGCGTGGTTCTTGAAGTGCAGGGGGAGTCCTGGGGTGAGTTGAGGCTATCAAGAGGATCTTGTTGAAATTCCAGGACATGTCGACCGCAGGAACAAGCACAGAAGCAACGAGGGAGGCCTTTGGAATGGCCTGGAGGCCATGCTAAAGATCTGAGAAGAATGCAACCAGAGAGACAGATCCCTCTGCAACTAAGAATATTCTCACAGCAAAAGTTGAAGCTTATTGAGAAATTATAGATACCGCATTGGAATGGCTGATCCGCAGGGAACAAAACATTGACTTTTGTCTTAAAAGTTTTCTATTTGTAGGAGGGAAGTGTCCTTAAGAGATTCTGCAATTTCTGACCTTTCTTCGTTGGAGTTGTACAATATATTTTTAAGAACCAGGAAGTAACCATGACAAAATTTTGAATGTCACAGCTTTTGTTTGAATATTACAGAATTGTGAAGATACTCAATGCTACTGCTCAGAAGTCTTAACATGACTATAAGGGTCCTGGAATGTGAACTGAGGTCGGGGTGTACTTTTTCCTGAGGTTTGACTTCATTTCAGACAGTTCGTTTTGCTGAACTGAAAGATGAGCTGCGTCCCCTGGAAAGGAGATAAGTTAAAACTGGACTCCGATGTGCAGCCACCCACTTTGATTTACCATGAGAAGCAGAGAAGAGAGCTGTGTGCACTTCATGCTCTCAACAATGTCTTCCAGGACGGGAGGGCATTCACCAGAGACACACTGCAGGAGATTTTTCAGAGGTACTTGAAACAGGAGGAAGGGATGTTACTGAATCCTATTGTAGTGTGGATTAAATTGTGGAGTTGCTGGGCAATGATTATGCTCGGCTAATGTTGACCAAGGCTCGGTGGAAAGTTGAGGTAGAGGATAGTGGGTTCAAATCCTACTCCAGAGACAAGCCAATGATGTAGGCTTACAGGCTACTGCTATAATTTGGAAGGATTGCACTGAAAGGTGCTGTCTTTTTTGGATAAGATTTTAAACGCAGATTCTATCTGCTTTCTAGGGTGGATGTTAAAGAGCCCATAGCTCCTAATCAAAGACAAGCATGCAGTTCTCATGTGGATTCAATAGTCCTCATTGAGTGTAAAGTTTTTTGATTTGTCTTGAAAGCACTTGAAAGATGTTTTAAAAATGCGAGACCTTTTTTTTCCCTCTATCATTGGACACATTGACATTTCAATGATGTTACAAAGACAAATCAAATTACAGCACACAAGGAATTGAAAGCAAAATACTGCCGAAGCTGGAAATTGGAACTATAAGTGGAAAGTGTTGGAAGTACTCAGTCAGGTGGCATAGATATAGTGAAAAATAGTTTTTGTCTGATTAATCTTTCATCAGAATTTGAAATAGAAAGCTAAAAGCTTTTTAGTTTGCAGAGAAAGGGGGAAGGACAGGGAGAATGAAAGGGATGATCTTTGATAGTGTGACCAGGAGATACTGAATGACGTAAGTGGTGGTGGTCCAGCTAGAAGGTGGTGGCAAAGGTTAGTAAATGACAAAAGGTATGAATGGGGGGTGGTGGATACGCACAGTGAAATCTGAAATTAGCAGGAGAGGACATAGGAAAAAAAACTGAGCTCTGGAAACGTAAGATACGAGACTGGAGTGGGTGATTACCTCGAGTAGTTGAATTCATCGTTGAGTCCAGAAGGCTGGAATGTGCCTAGTGAATAGATGAGATGTTGTTCTCATATATAAAAAAAGGAACCAGGAAATGTTGGAAATATTCAGCATGTTGGGCACCATCTGTAAAGGGAGAAGTAGAGTCAGTGTTCCATGTCACAACATTAAATTTTCCGATAAAATTTTCCTTTTATTGGAAAATTTAATGTCATGAAATGTTGCTTCTGTTTCCTCTCCACCAACGCCATTTGACCTCTCAAGTATTTCCAGCATTTCCTATTTTTTATTTCAGATTACCAGTATCCAAGTTCTTTGCTACTTTTCTAATGTTCCCTTTTATTCTGCTTGTGACCATGTTTTGCTAGTACCTCCTCTTAGGCAGTTCACAAACTGCAACACACACTGCGCCTGTAACAGAGAGCAATGACCCAAGGCATCTCAGAGAGCATTCCATAGAACAAGAATTCTTCAAAGAAGGCAATATATTTATGCTCCCCTCCCCCTCGCTTGGTTTTTCCTTCTCCATGCTCGGTCTCTCTTGCTCCCCACCTCCCGCCCCCTGCCTTCCCCACACGCAATGCTGAGGTTTTCTGGAAGGTGCAAACTAGGAGCAAAATCACTTCGATCTTAAATCATAGGAACATGCAGCACAGAAGAGAGCCATTCAATCCCTTGTGTCCTTTCTGCCCAATAGTGACCCATATAATTAAGATTTCTTTATTAGTCACATGTACGTCAAAACACACAGTGAAATACATCTTCTGCGTAGTGTGCTCTGGGGGCAGCCCGCAAGTGTTGCCATGCTTCCAGCACCAACGTAGCATGCCCACAACTTCCTAACCGGTCCGTCTTAGGAATGTGGGAGGAAACCGGAGCACCCGGAGGAAACCCACACAGACACAGAGAGAACGTACAAACTCCTTTCAGACAGCGGTCGGATCGCTGGTGCTGTATAGCATTATGCTAACCGCTACACTATCACACTACTCGACTCTTGGCTCATTGCCTTGTAGATTATGGCTTTTCAAGTGCTCAACAACTACTTTTTAAACGTGGCAAGCGTTTTTGCACCTCAAACTTTTAAGACTTTGAGTTCACATCTCCACTGGAAAAGCTTCTCTTCAGTTCCCCACCAGTCCAGTCCCCACCAGCTAATCAATCAGCAATCCCTAGCTTTCCCCTCTGCCGAGAGCAAAAAGGCCTTTTATAATTTCACACATTACAACATAGATGGAGATCACTGAACCCATCGGATCAGTGCCAGCACAGCAGTCCCTCTCCCCTTCCCTTTTCCCCTGAAACTATTCTCTTTGATGTGCCCATCAACTCCCCTTTAGTTCTTTTGCCATTTTCCTACACTAGGGGTAATTTACAATGAATTTACCACCATGTGGAAGGAAACAGAAGCACCCATGTGAAAACCCATGCAGTCACAGAGAGAATGGGCAAACTCCACACAGACAGCACCCAGGGCCAGGATCGTGGTTCCTGAAGCTGTGTTACGGAAACATTAACTACTGCACTGCCGTGCCTCCCTTCATTTGAATCTCCCCTTTGTTTCAAAGAAAACATAGCTACCATAGCCAGCCTCTCCTCATAGCTATAACCCTCAAATCTTGGCAATGTTCTCATAAATCTCCTCACATCCCCTCCAGTTGTACTGTGTCCTTCCAGTGGCGTGGTGGGGCAAGCTTTTTTAAACTATCCTTCTCGGAAGCCACATTTACAGTAGTTAAAGCACTTTAATTTTTATCCCTGCTGGTGAGGAAGAAAGAGCAAACTTGCACCTATCCAGCATCTAGCATGGCTTCAGAATATTCAATAGCATTTTTCAACTCAGGAATTGTAATGGTAAAGATTGGCTGTCCCTTTCACTGTGATGCACAAACCCAGGGAGTGCTCCCAAAGATTTCTTATTCAGCTGTAAAATGTTGAATATTATCAGCCCAGAGGTGAAGCCTCCGGTATTAGCTGTTGGATTGTTATGGGAAATGGAAGTGTGTTCAAACTACACTGAAAGCGATCACTCCAGTAATGTCAGTTTCATCTGACAATCGCACACGTTGATGGATTGCTGTGTTTTCTTTCATCCTTTGGGCAGGTAGTGCAGATGTCTCACAGCCCGAGAGACTCAGGTTCGATCCTGACCTCCGGGTGGAGTTTACACATTCTCCCTGTGACCATGTGGTTACCGTGCCCCCACCTCCCCCCCCCCCCTCCGTTATCCTCCCACATCTCCTATATCCTCCCATATCAAAGCCATTCTGATTGTTTAGTTGATTGGTTGATGTAAATTACCCCAGGTTTAGGTAGCTGGTGGGAGAATCAGGAGTATTAATGGGTATTTGTGAGAGAATAGATTAAAGGGAAATGTGGGGGAACATAGCAAGCATTTTAAATTATCTTTCTTGGAAGCCACATTTAAAGTAGTTAAAGCACTTTTCTTGTTGTCCCTTGCTGTTGAGGAAGAAAGAGTAAACTTGCACTTATCCAGCAGCTAGCATGCCTTCAGAATATTCAAATGTATTTTTCAACTCAAGAATTGTAATAGCAAAGATTGGCTGTCCCTTTCACTGTGATGCATGTACCCAGGGAACTGTTCTGAGAGCATGCATTGACTCAATGGGCCAAATGGCCTATAGAGGAACATTTGAAATAAATAAGGAAGTATGAAATATTTCTTGGAATATGCACTTCTCCAGTTGGGGGTGGGAGGCAGGCTTATATTGGCCGTCTTTGAGGAGATGATGGTGCATTGCCTTCTTAAGTCCTGTGGACCCACATTAGTGAAGGTATTCCCTTAGTACTATTATTCCAGAAATTAGATCCAGCAACAACAAAGGAACGGTGGTATATTTCCAAGTCAGAGTGGTGTGTGACGTGAAGGGGGATTTGTCGGTGTGGTCATCCCTGTGCCCCTTGTCCTTCTAAATGTGGTATACTGAGGAAATAACCACAGAAGCAGTTTGTCTGGGCTAGCCAGCCAGTGTTGGCGTTCATCTTGCACATGAGCTGTGGTCCTTATTGCTTGTGCATCACGAAGTCTGCCACCTTTCATCAGCACAGCATCATTCCATCTCCATCCAGCCTCAATCCATCTGTTGTTGAAGGTCATGTTCTACACTCAGCTATATTGATACAATCTTGAATGGTTTCCCAACCTACAGCCTTCATAAACTCAACAGAAACACATATCGTATACATTCAGTGTCCTAGACGCACATCTACCCTGTATTCTCTGAACAGCACTGCTTTCCAGCGTCCAAACCCATGAGGTTTAGTATCCTCATTCTTTCAGGCTTCACCCTGCCCCATATGTAACTTACCATACTCTCTGTAGGACCTTCTGGGAGCTCCACAGTCCTCTAAGTCTGACCACTGGATATACACGCCTCCTTTCACCCATTTGTGGGCAGCTTGCTTTCATTTGCCGTAAGCTCTAGAACTTGCTTATATCTCCACTTCCTTTTCTAAGACCTTAAAGCCCAACAGCTGAACCAAGCATTTATTAACTCCTGCTGCTGCTTTTTTGGACAGTGTCATTTTATTTTGATTAAGCTTCTTTGAAGACCTTGTTTTTTTCCATATTCAGGGCTACCTAACCCTGCTGTGCCCACACAGTTCTCATGTATATTTTGTTCACTTTTGCTTTAGCCACTTATCTCTAGAAAGTAAACCAAATATTGATGCAAGCTCTTGACTGTTTCTGAAGCTGTGGCATGCACTACCACAATCAACATTTTCAAACTTATTCCCTTTGCTCCCTGCCCTAAATCTTACATTTACTCCTGTAGTATTGTAGTAGTGTTTCACTCTCACTCTGAATCTCTGAGCTTCAACAGAAGCTGTTGGATTCAAGTCCCACTGCATAGATAAGTGTATAAAAGCTTTGGCTGTTGTTGGAGCTGCTACCTTGTAAGTTCGGTGTTAAATCATGACCCTGTCTACACACACAGCTAGATGTAAAAAAAAATGCTCTCGGCAAAACTTTGAAGAATATTTTGAATATTTTTGAAATAAGTTAGGGGTGATCTCCCAATCATGACAACAGCCAAAACAAAAGTCAGTGACATTTGTGGGAGCTTGCTGCATGTAAATTTGATGCTTCTCTACTTCACAACTAACTGCAATATTAATCAGAAGGGATCAGCCTGACTAATTGGTGAATGCAAGATAAGTGGAAGTCCACCTATTTTCATCTGTGCTTCAGTTTCAGTGTACTTGAGGACATGCAACCCACCAAGAAAACATTCTGGAGGTGGAGGGAAAATGACCAGAGCCCATTGTCCATATCAGGACCACTTCCATAGGCAGAAAAAAGGATTAAGATCCAGCAGGAAAATTTTGAGCAATAGGAAAGAAATGGGACCTCAAAGGTAGTAATTTCCAGACTACTCTATGTGCTTTGCGTCCGCAAAAATAGGAGGATAGCACAGTTAAATGTGTGGCGGGAGAGGTAGTCCATGGAGGCCAGTTCTGCGTCTGATGGAACCTATATAGGCCGGACAGATTAGTCCGGCTCTTTGAAATGTCCTTGCAGGGTGATTCATTAGTGCCCTTGGGAGAGGTTTAAAATTGCAGGGGCACACGTATAGGAAGGCAGGATTGGAAGAGAGGAAGCAACAGAACAAAAATCAAAGCATGTAGGCAGAACTCGACTGAGAAAGTACAAGAAGGTCTAAGATCCATTTACAGTGCAGGTACGTAATTGTAAGAACTGTATTAAACAAGGTTGGGGAGTTGCAGACACAGTTTACCATACAAGGTTACAATATTGTCGCAATAACGAAGAACTGGCTTTTAAAAAAAAATCATGGGTTCTAAATATTTTTGGATACAAGTTGTTCAGCAAAGATGGGGAAGGGAAGGAAGAAGTGGGCGTAGCGGTATTGCTTGAGAATATTGCAGTGCTGCAGAGAGGATGTCCTGGAATGATCAAGGATAAAATCTGTGTGTTTAGAATTGAGAAACAATAGGGGAGCAACTATACTAAGACAATTCTGTTCTATATTTGTAATGACACGAATCTTGGAGCCATAGTCAATTGTAAGGAGAATAATAATAGACTGAAAGGAAACAAAGGCTGGTGAAATTTCCAATTAGTGAGAATGATATTGATGATCAAGTTTGCAGGGAAATTGCAGAGATGTGCAAAAGTTGGATTATTAATTTCAACTATCCAATACAGACTGATAGCAATAACATAAAGTGCAAAGTGGGGTAGAATTTCTGAAGTGTTCAAGAGAACTTTCTTGATGGATGTGTTTTTTGGTCCAACAAGGAAGGCACCAGTCCAAAACAGTTTGAGGAAATGAACCAGGCCAAGTAGATCAGTGGGGAACATCTAGGAAACAGCAATCATGATATCCTTAGCCCAGAATAACTATGGAAAAGAGTATGGGTCACTCAGGTAAATAGAGTCAATTGGAAAGAGGTCCACTTTAACGGGCTTTGGCCTAGGTAAATTGGAATCAAACCTCAACAAGGAAAACTCTAATTGAACAATTTAGAGGCTTTTAAAGTGGAGATGTTTTAGCTACAGTGCCATTTGGGAGAAAAATAGAAACACTAAAACCAGAATTCTCTGGATGATCAAAAAGATAGAGTAAAATACAGCAGGTAGAAGAAGAAATGACAGATGCCATGTTGTTAAAGCTTATGAGAACCAGGCTGATGACAGAACACTCAGAGGGGTGGTTAAAAAGAGGAAACAAGAGGTAAAGAGAGTATAAAGAAAGGTTGGCTGCAAACATAATAGGGATCTGAAAAATATTCTATGGTCATGTGAACAAAATAACGTTGTAAGAGGAGAGGTGGGACTGATCAGAGACCAGAAATAAATCTACTTATAGAGGCAGATGACAGAGGTACTGAATGAATAATTTACGCTGGTCTTCAATAAGGAAAATGTTGTGAGAGTGTCAACAATGGAAGATGTAATTGAGATTTTCGATTGGCTAAAAAATAGTAAAGGGGAAGAACTAGAAAGGTTAACTGCACTTAAAGTTGATAATCACCTGGTCCAGATGGGATACATCTTGGGCTTCTAAGGGAAGCAAGGGAGGAAATTCCAGAGGCCCTGACCATAAACTTCCAAACATTTCGGAGATACAGATTCGGAGGTGGTTCTTGAGGACTGGAAACTTGCAAAGTTTACACCTTCGTTCAAAAAAAAAGATTTCTAGGTAAAGCCATTAACTACAGGGCAGTCAGTTTAGCCTTGATGTTGGGAGAAAAGGTTAGCAGGCTTAGAATTAAAATTACTTGGACATGTGAATTGATTAGAGAAAGCCATCATGGATTTATTAGTCAAGTCATGTCTACTTAACTGGAAAAGGTTTTTTGATGAAGTAACAGAGGGTCGATAAGATTTGATATATATACAGACTTCCAAAGGCTATTCGGTTAAGTACTACATAATAGAAAACTAATTCGGTGACAGGAAACAATAGTAGTGAAAGGGTATACTTGGTATAGAATGAGTGGAGTTCCCCAAGGGTTGGTATTAGAGCAATTACTGTATATTACTGACTATGACTTGGCTGTACAGATTTTCAAACTGCGTGGTGACACAAAACTTGGAACTATAGAGAATCGTGACAGGGATAGTAATAGAATTCAGGGAAACGTAGGCTTGTAGAATGGGTGGGTTGAATTTAATTATATGAAATACAAATTGTTGAATTTTGATAGGAAGAACAAAATGGGCATATTTTTAAAAGGGATGCATGGACCAAGAATTCTGCAGGTATTTATGCATATTTCAATGACTGTTTCAGGGTAGATCAAGAAAGTGGTTTAAAAAAAAAGCATATGGATTCCTGAGATTTATAAATAGAGATTTAGAGTACAAAGCAAGGAAGTCACAATGAACCTTTATAAAATACTAGTTTGGCCCCATTTGGGTTATTGTGTCCATGGAAGGATGCAAAAGCTTTTGGGAGGGTGCAGAAAAGATTTACTAGAATGATTCCAGGGATTTTAGATGTGATGGACTAGAGAAATTGGGATTATTCTTCTTTATACAGATGACTTTCCAAGGGGATCTGATAAACATGCTTCAAATCACAAAGGGTATAGCTAGTGGATAAAAACTATTCCTATTGGTGGTGGAGTCGAGAATGAAGGTGACTGAGGAATTTTTTAATGCACTGAGTGGTTGGGGTCTGGAATGCACTGTCTGGGTAATATTGGGGGCAGAGTTAATTCAATTTTAGCTTTAAAAAGGGAGCAGGATAAGCACTTGAAAAGATAACATTTTCAGGTCTGTGGGTAGAAGATGTGACAATGTGGAATGTTGTTGCACAGAATGAATGTATTAGCCCACTGTAAGCTCTGCAAGCTTTCTGCGACTCACACATTGTTTATTCCGCCATCCTATCTCTAACTCCTCCTACTTTGAACCTTTGAATTACTTACTCTGCTTTTTTTAACTGTCTGCATCTGTTCCCTATATTCATATTTTTAATTGTTGGTCTGAACAGCAACCATCACAGAATAGAAACTCATAGGACAACGCTACCAATTTCTTTGAGAAACTGTCCCTCCCTCCTCCTTTGTTTCCTCACTTCTAACCTTATATTTTTGGCATTTTTCTTATTTTAGAGGCCTTGCCCTTCTCTATTTGTAACCCATGTAATTCCTCATCAAAGGCCACCTTTAAGTCCACGTACACGGTATCCATTACGTTTCTCCCAACCGTCACTTCTCAAAAGACTTGTGCTTCATCAAACGTGACTTTCTTTCTGAAATCCAAATTGGCTGTGTCCAATTATGTTTCACATTGATGTTCAGTGTTTCTTTTAGTAATGCTGGGTTTTTCATACTGGACATCAAACTTGTTGAGCTTTCAACACCTGGGTCAGCTTCCTCTGCCTCCCTCCCTTCCCACAACCAGTCTGAATATAATTTCTCAGAATTCTTCCGAGTTTAGCTCTTCTGCCTTGGGGACAAATGGAAGGCATTTGTCTCTCTCATCCTTGATCCATTTGGGGAGCTTACTTGATGCAGGCACAAAGCATTTCATCTCCAAGAATCTTCATCAGGTTGAACACAGCCATGCAGTGCTCCAGGAAAACTATAGCAAACAATTGTACTGCTAAAAGCACTTGAGCTGTTGCTATGGTGACAATAGTGTAATGCAGAGTAAAGCAGAAGCAGAAGGCGCTTATCAGTGTTTGTATAATTCAATTCAAGGATCTGAAAAGTATCCAGTGCTGGTTATCAAAGGAATCTTTCAGACTGGGGTTGGCAGCCATTGCTAAATAAAACTTTGCCTTTGGTTGCAACACGCTACTGTATGTTCGGAATTTATGGCATATACAGCGCAGTGCAATAGCTTGTAAGCAGCAGAGATTGACGAGGCTTGTGACAATTTACTTGAAAGGTTGTAAACAATCTCTGCTTTCTGATTGTGTTCTAGTAAAGTGGGATTTCAATGAGGCTTCATCCATTATTTGTGTATCTGGGTAAAAGATAGCTTTAAAAGCATGCCAAATGTATGTCAGATCCACGATAACATGTGCCTTTGTGTCTGGAGCTCGCATCCTGAAAGAGTGGTTGGGGCAGAAACTCTTCTTGTTTAAAAGGGACTTATGCCCAAGAGGTGGGAAGTGGAATAAGACTGGAGAGCACACTTTCAGTTGCCATGGGTGCAGTGGCCCCCTTCTGCATTGTAAACATCTATGGTTGTTTTTCATGGAAATGTAAGCTAAATAGATTTGCATTGTTACAGAACCTAGTTACATATCTCAGAGATTCTGAAATTTGCATGCAGTGAATTGCTATGGTATTAGAATCAGGTTTATTATCACTGACATATGTCATGGAATTTGTTGATTTGTGGTAGCAGTCCAGTGCAAAGACATAAGAGACATAAAAATTACTGTAAGGTACAAAAATAAATAAATAGTGCAAAAGAGGAATAACAAGGTAGTGTTCATGGACCGTTCAGAAATCTGGTGGCGGAGGGGAAGAAGCTGTTCCTGTACGTTGACAGTGGGTCTTCAGGCTCCTGTGCCTCCTACCCAATGGTAATAAGATGAAGAGAGCATATCCCAGGTGGTGAGGGTCCTTAATGATGGATGCTGCCTTCTTGAGGCACCGCCTCTTAAAGATGTCCTCAATGGCGGGTGGGGTTGTGCCCATAATGGAGCTGGCTGAGTCTACAACCCTCTGCAGCCTCTTTCGACCCTGAACATTGGAGCCTCCATACCAGGCGGTGATGCAACTAGTCAGAATGCTATCCACTGTACATCTATAGAAACTTGCAAGAGTTTTTGGTGACATACCAAATCTCCTCAAATCCTAATGAAGTAGAGCCGCTGGCGTGCCTTCTTCGTGATTGCATCTATGTGTTGTGCCCAAGATAGATCCTCTGAGATGTTATGCCCTATCTGTGTTGTTAGAGGAGACCATGATTGCCCTGAACGCATCTGGAGGGACCTGGATTTGATCCTCGCCTTGTATGCTGTCTCTGTGGAGTTTGCATGTCCACTCTGTGACCATTTGGATTTCACCTGGGTGCTCCACATTCTCCCACATTCCAAAAATCTGCTAATAGGTTAATTGGCTACAATAAATTACACCCAGTGTAGGTAGATGGTAAAAACAATCAAAAGGAGATCTGATGTGCATGTGTCAGAGAGAACAAGTCACTGGGCTGCAGGGAAATAAGGGAGAGGGAATTGGACTGCTGGGATTGCCATGCCGGGAGCCAGCATGAATCTAAGGGCTGAATGGCAGCCTCCTGTGCTGCAGCAAGTAATTGCCGTTGTGTCTGTGGCAAAATCCCACAAGCTGCAGGGAGGCAAAAGGACAGATAATCTGTTTTTGGTGCTACCTGGGCAGAATATCAGCCAAGAGATTGGCCTAGAATGGTGGTACGGAACCTTCTGATATCCACTTGAAATCACCAAAGCAGCAAGCAGTGCCTCATTTCTTATCTTGTTTGAAAACTGACAGAATCAGTCTGGCAGATTCCCGTGTGTGATTTGAACCACAGGTGTCTGATTCAGCTCTCAAAATTATCTTCAGGAAAGGGAGATCAAAAGTAATGTAGGTCTATCTCTCTGCAGTGATCTTAAGTGAAGAGGGTCTGTTTGCTTTGGGCACCAGTACTGGTCCAGAGGAAGTCGTAGTGCCAGGGTTTGGTTGGCTCAGGATGAGTGAGAAGGGAAGCTTCAGAAAGACCCTGAACGTTTAATATCAATGAGAAAATGTGCCACAAGGTAGAGAAGAAAGACAATGTGGTTAGGAAGGCCAATGGGATACTGGCCTTCATTAGTTAGGGCATTGAATACAGAAGGAGGGAGGTTATTCTAACTTTATAAAACCTTGGTCAGACCTCAGCATGCAGTTCTGGTCACCAAAGTATAGGAAGGATGTGACAGCAGTGATGAGAGTGCAGAGGAGACTCACCAAGATATTGCCTGAGATGGAGCAGTTCAGTTATGAGGAGAGAGTGGAGAAGCTGGGTCTTTTCTCCCTGGAGCGGAGGAGATTAAGAAAGGACATGACTGAGCTGTATAAAATTGTGAGAGGTATAGATAGGGTAGACTGCAGGAAACATTTCCCCATATCAGAGGAGATAAAGCTAGAGGACATAGGTTTAGGGTACGAGGGAAGGGATTCAGAGGCGATTTGAGGGGGACCTTCTTCACCCAGAGTGGTAAGTACCTGGAATGCACTGGAAAGGTGTTTGAATCTAGGACACTGACAGCATTTAAGAAGTGTCCAGATGAGCATTTGAATTGCTTAGGCATAGAGGGCTATGGACCAAGCACTGGGCAATGGGATTAATACAAAAAGGTACCCACTGGTCAGTGTAGATGAGTTGGGCTAAATGGCCTGTTCCCATGCTGTGTGATTCTATGAGAAGGTGAGGTTCCCCTACAGCTAAAATGTTGAAAACTACAAAACTCAAGGAAAGGCTTCATGCTAGCATGAACATTGTTGTTAACCCATTGTATATGTTTTAAAAAATTGCCATTTTACTTTTGTTTTAAAATGCAAAGTGCTTCTTGCAAATTAACCACCTTTCAAAACCTCCAAGGAGAGATATGACACCTACACCCAGGTCAGTTGTAACGAAATCCATGAGTCACTTTGTTGTGGCCTGTTTGTAAGGTATTTACATATGATTGTGACAAATGCATTTCAAAAACCCCATCCAAGCCACTGGGCTGTCAGAATTTATTTTAAACTATTTCTATGATAGAACAATCCCAAGCTGCACGTACCGATTGTAATGGCTGGAGGGTCTCAGTTGGCCAGTCTCTTGCACAGATATGGCGATTCCTTTAATGAAGATAGGGATTGAAGGTTGTGTCCAGCAGAACTGTAGCAGGGTTTCTCAGCCTGCATTCTGATGGTCTTCCTTTTTGACATTTATTTACATACAGGGCTTAAAAACATGGTTTCCTGGAATTTAAGAACCGTTTTCAAAATTTGTTTAATCTTTTTATGCCACAATGCAACTATATTCAAATTGTGCCTGTGATTGCATCCAGATGCTGTGAGTATCCCATTATAATTAAAATCACAGAACCATACCAGAAGCAGGCTATTCTGCCAATTATGCACATGCCAGCTCTTTCAAAGAACTCTTCAAGTGGCTCCAAATCCCTGTAACTTTCCCCCTTCATATAACGATTCTCTTATAAAATTAATTGTTGAATGAAGTCAATGAATTCTAGTTCAAACTTGCTGTGTTTAAACAAAACTCTCCTCTCTCCTTTAGTTCTAATGCCAATTATTTTACATTCTTCTGATTATTGATTCTCTTCTTCTGGAAACAGTTTCTCCCAACTTAATCAGCTAAGATTCCTGTTATGTGTTTCTGAGGCCACTATGTATCCATGAAACTAATTTTCAGTAAGCAATGGTTATAAATTTTGATGGACTGGAATGATCTGTAGGTGAGCACCATAATTTCCAGAAAAGAACGAACATGTATTGATACAGCACCTTGCATTTCCTCAGCAGATCTCACATAACTTTAGGTCTTAATGAAGGACAGGAAATGGTAATCTTTCACATGGAGCCAGGAGTATGATGCATTGACCGATGTAACTCTATAAACTGAGGCTATATCGATGCTTTTGGACTGATGTTAAAAACAAAAGTCCCCACAAGCCCTGTTTTAGAAAAGCAAAGAAGTTCTCCCAAGTGACTTGGTCAATATTTATTCCTTAATCAACAGCACTAAATTACAGATAGAGGAGTTATTTTCACATTGTTGTCTGCAGATAGTCTGCCTTTTCATTCATTCCAATTGTGACTACGCTTCTAAAAGGATTTCATTTGCTGTCCAATGCTTTGGGTGTCCTGAGGTTGCAGAAGTTGCCACAGAAATAAAAGCAATTTTATACTTGTTTGCTTCATTGAATGTTAGTGTTGTTCACCATCAAACTGGTTTTCTTTTGAACTTATCTGAGATCTTTGGGGGGGGGAGTGGAGGGGTTTCTCCTCCCTGATTTGTTTTTCTTTAAACAATATAAAATGTGAAAATGCCCAGGATATGGAATAAGACATTTAAGACTGAGATAAAGAGAAATTTCTTCAGTCAGAGGGTGGTGAACTTTTGCAATTATCTCATAGAAGACAGTGGAGGCCAAATTGCTGAATGTGTTTAAGGAGCTAGATACAAAAGATAATTGAAAGGTATGCTCTCTGGATTATCTGTCCTGTAAAATAACCACAGTGCTGCAGTGCTTCTTTAGATTATTGTGATACACACATAGCTGATGCAATATTGTCACTTGAGAAAGTACAAGTATAGACTAGTTAAATTTTAATATTATTGCCACTTGAATTGCCAACAGAAAAATAGAAAATAAAAATGATGCTGTTTTTTCCACAACTGAACAGTCAACATCTAATGGAGGAAAGTTAATGTTCTGGAAGGGATCTTTGGCCTTGAATGCTATTATTCTTTATACATGAAGTTTTAAAATGTACCCTTAGACATTGACTTGTATCTACAGGGGCATTTTGATTCGTACAAGGCTTTGGGTGAAATACTTTGGTTATTTTTCTCTCAACTTTGAATACACTCAGTGATTAAACAGCCAAGGCTCTTTGGGTAGAAAATTTCAAAGATTCGCAACACCCTAAGTGAAGAAATCTCTCCTTAGTGGAGTCTTAACTGGTTAACTCCATAGTCTGACACTGTGCACCTTGGTTCTAGGTTCTCCAGCCAGCCTCTCGGATCTACTCTGTCAAGCCTTCTAAAGTATTTGTGTTTCAATGAGATCACCACTCTTCTGAAGTCCAGAGCCTGTAATATTGGTCAACACAATTAATGATGGGGATATTTTGCTACCTTATCCAGTTCCAGAGACTTGAGCATGAAATTCCAGGCTAACATTTCAGTGCAGTACAGGGGGAGTGCTGCACTGTTGGAGGTGCCAGCTTTCAGAAGAGACATTGATCCGAGCCCCTACCTGTTCTTTCTGGTGGACTTAAGAAGGATCGTGTGGCACTGTTTCACAGTGGAGTCCACACTGCTCTCGTGGGGCCAATATTCATACCCTCTTTCAACATTACTGGAAACATTGTCCAGTTATTATCACATTGCCGTTTGTGAAAGCTTGTTGTGCACAAATTGGCTGGTTTGATTTGTATGATACGGTGGTGACTACACTTAAAGTACATAATGGCCTGCAAAACCCTTTGGGGACTTCTGAGCGGACGTTGAAGACACTATACAAATGCAAGTCTTTCTCTTTGTGCTTCTTCAAGGTTAACTCTGGTTTTGTCTGGCAGGTTGTCTCCAAATACCATGGTAACGCCACACAAGAAGAGCATGCTGGGAACAGGAAACTACGATGTTAATGTGATCATGGCTGCTCTTCAAACTAAAGGTTACGAAGCTGTTTGGTGGGACAAACGAAGGTAGGGATGATTGGAAGATCTTGCGTCTGGGCTTCACTCTGCGGTTTGAGCATGTAATCCCAGCTCGCACCTCAGGGCAGTCCTCGATCAGAGGTGCAGTCTCCTGGATGAACCAACCCTACCTTGGTTAAGGAGAAATTTCTTTGCTGAGCATTGTGAATCGTAGGAAAGTTATACCCTGAAAGGCTTTTGAATTTTAATAGAATATATTTTGCTCTGATAATTTTCTTGTGTACAAATTGAGGGATCTGGACAAGGAAATGGAGCTAAAGTAGCAGATTAGTCATGATCTTTTTGAATATAGCTGTAAAGCCTACTCCCAGTCCTGTTCTTCATGTTCTTACAACCATCAAGCAAGTTGATGGTCATTTCTTCTGACGTGATTAACTCCCACTGATGTCATTAAGATTGCTTTGCTGGCTATTTCTCTCATTGCTTTTTGTGGGACTGTGCTGTGTGTAAATTATTACAGCAATGGATAATTTTCATAAGTAATTCATTGGTTGTAAAGTGCTTTAAGACATCCCAAAGATGTGAAAAATATCATGCATTCATATTTTATTATTTCTCAAAATGGGAAGCAATTTTAATCTCCAAGCCATCAGTGTGGTATCATTCCTCATTATTAAAATACTTTTTGTATATATAGTAAAAGGGCACATTCTTTTGAGAATCATTTTTTAACAGAGCTAAATATTGCCTCCACTGTGTGATCTACTAAGTTGGAGTCAGAGGAGGACTGAGAGCAAACAAAATCTATCTAAGTAGTGTCCATAAAATATAGATGCCTGAACTTGTGCTCAAAACTTTAGCAAAGTTTTCGATGGATTTAAGGAGTGATTGGGAAGAGAAGGTCACACTAATGCATCTAGATGAGGAAAAACAGGAGGAGATTAGAATGAAGCAGAAAAGCCAGGTGGGTGAATAGTCTGATTCTCTGCCAGCATCTGTGGTTAACTAAAAAAAAGTTAAAAATGATATCAAATTAAGATGGGGGCAAGTAAGAAGATTGGACAGAATACAAAAATCAGCCAAGAATAATTGAAGAATTAATAAGGAAGTAAAGAGTACAAGACAAAGCTAGCCAAAAATGTAAAAAGAGTTATTAAAAGTTTCTATAAATATTTAAAAAAATAGTTAACAAAGTGAGTATTTATCCTATAGAAAGTGAGTTTGGTGAAATAAGTAGATGGCAGATGAATTAAAGAGGAATTTCACATCAATCTTTGCTCTTATATGATACAAGTAGAATCCCAAGAATAGCTACAAATTGGGAAATGGAAGGGAGGAAGGAGCTCAGGAAAACTGCAATCCTGAGGGAAATGGTACTGAGCAACTTGTTAGAGCTGCAGGCTGATGTGTCCCAGGTCCTGAAGTGGTTAATGAAATAGGACATAAAACAGTGCAGGACTGGAACAGGCCCTACGGCCCACCACGTCAGTGCTGGCCGTGATGCCAAATTGAACTAAACCTATCTGCAGGTGATCCATTCCCCTCTATTCCCTGCTTGTTTGTGTGCTGGTCTAAATGCTTCTTGAGTGCCACTATCAATTCTGCTTCCACCACCACCTCTGGCATAGTTGAAAATCGTTCTTGTGTTGGTCTTAATTTTCAAAAAATCCCTCAATTTGAGAAAGATTTGTAAGACTGAAAAATAACAAATGCAGCTCTTTTATTCAAAATTGGAGAAAGATGGAAATTGGGGAACTACAGCCAGTTAGCTTAACAGGGCACAGAAAAATTCAAAATAATTGGACAAATTCAGCATGGTTTTGTGAAAATAATGTTCAATGTATTGGAGTTTTTTTTGAAGAATTAACATGTTTTGATAGTAAAAGGGACTAGGTGGATCTACTAAGATTTCCAGAAGGTATTTGATAAGGTGCCACTTCACACATTATTGTGGGAAGTAAAAGCTTATAGTGTAAGAGGTAACATTTTGTTGTGGATCAAAGATCAGTTGGTAAACAGGAAGCAGTGTAAACATAAATGGGTCTTTTTCTGATATAGCGAGTGGTGCTACGGGGATTTATTAGGGCCTCAATCTAAATATCTTGGATGAAAGAGTCAAGGGTATGGCTACTAAATTTGTCATTATACAAAGGTAGGAAAGTAAATGCTGAAAAGCACATATGGAGGCTTCAAAGAGATTCATATATGTTAAGTGAATGGTTGAAGATCTAGCAAATAGTGTGGGAAAATGTGAACATTTGGCAGAAAATATGAAGAATAATATTATCTGAAATGTAAGAGATTGCAGAGTTCTGAGATGCAGAGGGTTTTGCAAGTCCTAGAGTATGATTTGCAAAAGACTGGTACACAGGTACAGCTAATAATTAGAGATCTTAATGTAATGTGATCATTTATTGTGAAGGGAATTGAATGTAAAGTAGGGAGGTTATGCTTAAGTTATGGAGAGCGTTGGGGAGAACACACTTGGAGTATGCTGTTGATCCCCAATCTAAGGAAGGATGTGAATGCATTGGAAGCGGTTCAGAGAAGGTTTACTAGACTAATATGCGGAATAGGAAGGATGTCTTATGAGGAAAGGACACAAAGGGTAGGCTTGTATCAACTGTAGTTTAGAAAGGGGTGAGGGGACTTGTTTGAAGCATATAAGATCTTAAGAGGTCTTGACCGAATGGATCTGGGGAGGATGTTTCCTCTTGTGAGAGAATCCAAAACCGGGGTCTACTATTTAAAATTAAGGGGTTGCCTCCTCAAGACAGATGAGGTGCATTCTTTTTTCTCAGAGGTTTGTGAATCTTTGGAATGCTCTTCCTCCGAGGGAGCAGGGCCTTTGAATAATTTGAAGATGAAGGTAGATGTCTTCGTGATGAGCAAAGGGGTGAATGGTTATGGGGGTCGACAGGAATGCAGAACTGAGATTACAATCAGATCAACCATGGGGTAATTGAATGACTGGGCACCCAGAGGAGCTGGTGGCCTACTGCTTCTAACTGGAATATTCATATACAGGTAGTTCTGCTACAATGCAATAGTTATGTTCCTAAGAAACCTCGTGTTACAGAAAGTCGCAGAATATAGCAGAACAGGCTGTAGTTGCCTTCAAAGCATAGATTTAAACAGGTTTTCCTGATCACGCTATAATCAATGCAGCCCACAAAATAGAGTGTTCCCCAATCCATCAATTGCATTATGGAAACATGCATTACAGTAGAACTACCTATATATCCCTAAATTTCCCCCAATATAATCTGTATTTCTCCAACAAGCTGCAGAGTAGTGTGTGGTTGTGTAGGGTAAAGTATGACTGCTTTCCTGTCAATCACTGTTTCCATCAGTGATTGATGGGGAATTCCTAGCCAATTTCTGTTCTGACTTGGACAAACTAGTAATTTAAGCACTTGTAACTTCTCTGATCCTGAGGGTGCAGTGTATAGATAGAACAGGTGCATGAAACAAATAGTGAATACAAGAAACAAATATCATCGCACAACATGGATCTAATTGCTTTCACTAGTCTTACAGGAACATACAACAGATCACCTTTTGATGATGCATTTTTAAATTGAAAATAATGACACAATGAATTAATACTGAACTGGTCCAGCTGATTTGAAGTAATTTCTTTAACTTTGTGGTATCATGCTCTCAATATTATAGCAATGTAAAATTTCCCTGCACAAAAAACCAGGACGGCATTTGCTTGCGAAAACAATTAGTCACTGTGTGTTGAATTGCACAGTGAAAATGCTGCAATGTTGGGTATTCATGTGTTTGTGCTCATGAAAATGAGGATGAACTCTCTGCTTCTTTGTTTTTTTCTCTGCAGAATGAGTTTATGCCTGACAAAATATAATCGTTTATAAGTTCCAGCTCTGGTCCAGACCAATAGCTGATGTAATTCATTTTACTTAAGGCTCCTTGCACCATGGTTAGGATAAAAGTCAGCGGCAGCATCACTGTCACAGTGGGGCTCATCTGGAAATGATGCAAGCGTATGTAATGTGCTCAGCATGTTAACTCTGCGTCAGAACTCCGTGAACCTACATGTGAGCTTTGAAAGTTGGTTTACACTGATTTAATGATGATTCATAAAGACAGGTAGCCTCCAGTTTCCAAATGGCCATTGGTATTATAGTTGGAGGCTGGATAGTGAAACTGTTTTCTTATCTATAATCCTGAAGCCATTGAGTCACTGCTGGTGTATCTTCCCAGTGGCTGTTCAATCGTCGTCGTGGCTATCCCCTGAGGTCGAGGATGATGGTCTTCGTTCCGTTGATCTATTAATGGGCTCTCAAGTGGGTAGCCCACAGAGCGAAGAAGCCTGTGCATGTATTTGTTTAACGTGTACTTGATGTTGCACTACAAAAAGCACGCGAAACATCACAAATCAACCAACTGATTCCAATGGCATGGAAACCACAACGATTGGAGCTGATGGATTTGTTGCAGCCTTCATCCGCCTTCACAGCCGTTGAGTTCGAAGTAACTTCGTCCACCTGTTCCACCATTGAGGTCTTGGATTGTTCTTTGTCAGGGACCTCACCATCGACCTTACTGCCATGGGTGACCCTACCAGGAGCATAGCTCCAGACGGCATCACCCTCGGGATCTCAGGACCACACAAGCTTCTCCACCACAACAAGGTGACAATCCACAGAGAAGCTGTTCAATAGAACATGTGAGCATAAGAAATGAGAAGAGGAACAGGCCATACTTTCCTGAAACTTGCTCTGCCAATTCTGTAACTCAAGTCTACTTTCCCATCCATTCTCCATATCTACCATTCCTTTTGTGTCCAAAACTATATCAGTCTCAGCCTTGAATATAATGAATGAACACCCTCTGAGCTAGACAATTCTAAAGATCTGTGTGAAGAAATTTCTCCTCATCTTGGTCCTATATGGCCAATCCATTATCTTGAGATGACAATGTCTGTAGTTCCATTCAGATAATAGCTAGTCTGACGCTACCTCTGTAGGCTAGAGGTCTGCTCTGGTATAAAATAAAAACTCAGCCATGGCTGAACTGAACTGGATCTGAGCCTGAGGACTTGTAATTGAAAAGCAAAAAACTTGGAAGTCTGAAATAAAGACAAAATGCTGGAGATGCTGTTAATGTTTCTGCTTAATGACCCTTCATCAGAAATTGAAAATGAGAAAAATAAGTCTGTTTTAAGTTGCAGAGACAGCGAGGCACAGAGGAGATGTCTATGATTGGGTGGAGACCAAGGTTGTTCGGGTGACACAATGGATTCATCTGGTTAGTAGATGTATGAGGGCAGTTAGCATAGAAGACAAGACAGACAAACCTGCTGGAACAATGAATTGCAAAACATAACAGCTGCTGAAATTCTGAAACAAAATAGAATGCTGGAAAAAAACAGTTCAGGCCGTATCTGTAGAAAAAGAACAACAGTTAATGTTACAGGTGGATGACCTTGCACCAGAACTTGCCAATTATGACACCAGTAGGGGAGGTTGGTATCTGAATTTGATTTTGAATCCCAAAAGTTTCGTTGTGAAAGATGATGTGTTGTTCCTTGGGCTTTTGGAGCCGTGTAGGAGGTCAGAGTAGGAATGGGATAGAGAATTAAAGGGATTGACAGCTGGAAGCTAAGGGTCACACTTGTGGATTAAACCGAGGTGCTCTCCAAAGAGGTCACCCAGGCTGTCGACTTCCGCCAGCTTTGACAGGATTCCACCAGGAGACACAAATTCCTCTGTCCTCCCCTTTTCACATTTTGAAGGGATCGCTCCTGTGCACCTCCCTGGTGTACTTTTCCGTCCCCATCAACCACTCACTGTCAACCTCAGGAGATGCGACACCCGCTCTTTCACCTCTTACCTTCCACCATCCAGGCACCAGAACAGTCTTCCCAGGTGATGCAGCAATTCACTTGCATTCTTCCAATCTAGAATACCGCATTCGATGTTCACAATGTGGGCTGCTCTACATTGGAGAAACCAAACACAGACTAGGTGATCGTTTTGAGGAGCACCTGTGTTCAGTCCACATGAACAACCCTGAATTTTGATTGCCTGCCACTTGAATTCCCCATTTTGGTCCCACTGTGATGCATCTACCTGTAACTGCCTCCACTGTTAAAATGACACCCGGCACAAGCTTGAAGAACAGCACTTCACCTTCCACCTGGGCACGTTGCAACCTTCCAGACTGGATAGCAAATTCTCCAACTTTGGGTAACTCGCTGTTTCTCTCTGTCCGTACCAGAACTGACCATTTCTGCCAGTCTTCATTTTTGCTCAGTTTTTCTCCTTCGATTAGTATAGTCTGGCCTGCTGGGCAGGTTCCACATGACACTGACAAAGTAGCATAGTAGGCTTGTAGCTGCCTCATTAACCCATTTAGGCTCGCTCTTATCAGAGGGTTTCACTTTGTTCTACCCATCCCTCCCCACCTTTACAACTGAAAACAAACTTGTTCTTTCCCAGTCCTGATGAAGGGTCTCAGTTTTGAAATGTTAACACGGTCTCTCTTTCCACAGATGCTGACTGACCTGCTGGTTGTGCCCAGCCCTTCGGTTTTATTTCACCCAGTCTGTGTTTGGCCTTTCCGACGCGGATAGGACCACGACATCCAATGCAATACGTTAGATTGGTAGAATTGCAAGTGAATTGCTGCTTCATCCGGAAGGATTGCTTGGGTCCCTAGATGGTGGGAAGGGGAGAGGTAAAAGGGCATGTGTTGAATCTCCAACAGTTGTGCGGGTAAATATCGTGAGATGGGGAGTGGATGTTGGAAGTGGAAGAGCAAACCAGGGACTCGTGAAGGAAACAGCCCCTTTGGAATGCTGACAGGGGATGGGTTATCTCTGGTCTGTTTGATTCCTGATCAGGTCCTACTGGCTTGGGTCAAGTAGTCAGGCTCCAGAGCGAATGGCTGCTGTTCTGGCTCAGGGTTATGCCAGTTCAGCAGCTGTTAGTATGCTTTACAGTGGCATTGCCCTCAGGGTCTCTACCTAAGTGCCTGGCTCAGGACTGCCTCTCAGCGTCAGTTCCTTTGTGTTCCCTCCTGGCCTCCTAAGTGCATGGAGTCTCCTTCTGTTCGCAACAGCACCCAACAATGAAGTCAAATGCTGTTAATTTTACTCATTCACCAAAGAGCTGGTCAGATCTGACTCGAGCCCAAGGGCTTACAACTTCTGTCAAGGCCAGCTTGACCCAAACCTGACGCGCATCATTAATCCCTACTCTGGACACCCACATGATCACTTTTCAGATGAAGTTCTGACATATGGAACTAACTCGGTTCCTCTCCCACCCATTTTAGGTCGGTCATTAAGTCCTGACTATCCCACTAGTTAATATCTGCAAACTCTACACAGGTGGGAACTGAACCTTCTGCCAGTTTGTACTTTAGCACATTGACCCATCAGTGCTTGTTATAAATGTATGTTCCTTATAATATGTACAGCTCTCTATTAGTGAACGTTTCTGTTACCTGCAGATCCTTTTCAAAATTCTTCAGTGGCTCTCTTTCAGCGCCACATTTCCTGTTACTTTTTTTTGCTAATTTTCAACACAAGTTACATGAAGCCACCCACTGTGTGAAAATGTCACAGGCAAAATATTAGTTGAAGAAACTATCTTCAGATGTGGTCAAGCATCCCAAGGTGCTTGGTGTTTTTAGAGCACTTCTTAATTGTACTTCTCTGCTTCCTGACATTTTGTCTTTTTTATTGTTCCCCAGAGATGTTAATACTATCGCCCTTTCAAATGTGATGGGCTTTATCATGAACATCCCCTCCAGTTTGTGTTGGGGTCCCGTGAAACTTCCCCTCAAACGCCAGCACTGGATCGGCGTCCGCGAGGTCGCAGGAATCTACTACAACCTCGACTCCAAGCTGAAATTGCCGGATCAGATCGGCAACGCGGACGAGCTCAGGTGAGTGATCACGTGCAATGCGGTGAATGATGGGTTAAGGCAGGGAATGGAGGTGCGTCAAACATAAAATGATATTCCTCATGGAGATTGGGTGTGGGCTAGGCTATGACCCAATCAACCGGCCTAGCCTTAAGGCTGACATATACATAATGTAAGACTGGCTTGGCCAAGTGAACACTGCCATCACCACAATGGCACAGCTAACAGAGCCGCTGCCTCATAGCGCCAGAGACGTGTTCAATCCTGACTTTGCTTACTGTCCATGTGGAGTTTGTACATTCTCCCTGTGACCCCACGAACTTCCCGTGGGTATTCTTGTGTCCTCCCAGCTCCCAAAGTTAGTAGGTCAATTGACCACTGCAAATTGTCCCTATGTGTGGGTGAGTAATAGAATCTGGGGAAGAGTTGCTGAGAATGTGGGGAGAATAAAATGGGAATAGTCTAAATAGGTGGTTAATGGTTGGCATGGACTTGCTGAGCCTGAGAGCCAGTTGCGGTGCTGTATTCCTCTATGACCTGTAAAAGAGGGATAAAAATAAAAAGCTTGTCTCTTCTGAAAGTGCCATCTCTTTCTGGGGTAGAGTTACCTGCTGGGTGGGAGGAGTGAGAACATTGTAGGCCAATCTGCCCTTGCCTGGCACTCAGAAGCATTTCCAACAGGAGGCACCAGCCTTCGGTCAAGCGTAGCCTTTCAGGGTCTAAATCCATGTATGCCATCCTTCTGGGATGTGGGCATCACTGGCAAAGTCACTGTTTATTGGTCATCCCTAATCTTTGAGGGGCTTCCATCTTGAACCCTTGCAGTTACTTGTGTCACTTGGTACAAAATGGGTTAATTGGGAAACTCCTTGTAACTGAAGCACTCAGAATGGCTGTAACATCCCCCACCAGTGCCTTAACAGGTATATTTATAGGATTCAGTACAGAGGCAGCATTTTCATAATCTTTGGGTTGCAAGATATTAAAACATCAGAATTGTCTCAAATTATATTCTTTCATTGGAACACCTTTAACAAGTCAGTTAGCACACTCCAGCTTACTGGTGTATCACAACCATTTACATTATACAAGGTCAGGAATTCTCAATATTTCATTTTCTGGAGTGTTCTAACCTTTCATTCCCAGTTTAAGAAATCATTGAAGGAGGAAGGGGTATCTACCCTGAGCTAGATCAGGAACCCTGGAGTTTCTGCTTCTCAACCCAGGGACACTAACGATGGCTGTACCATCCTCTGTGGCTACCTCAGCAGAAGCCGCAAGCACACTGTCTTCCGTCACCGCTCCAAGGTCTGAAACAGTGGCGGAGCCAGTGCAATAGCTGCATTGATCATGAATGGTGGGAAGATTACTGGCCAGCCATCCCAATCTCACTCCCCTAATATACCATCACTGTGCCTTGTGCAATGAGTTACTGCGCAAGCATGTCCGCCTTCCTTGAATGGGCATTTATGGATACTAGATGAGCGTTCAGTCCCTCGTCTCTGATCTCCTCCACAGACAACATGCTGGTTCCAAGGCTCTAAGTGTAATGGCCAACTGGATATGCTGTCCAGCACCCTTGTGACCATTAGCCATCCACCCATTGGAGCTCTAGCATCACAGGGTGGTCATCATCAGCTGTCCCTCAGTACAACGATGATGACTGCTGCTGGACTGGCAGAGATTATCGGGATCTGAGATAGATGAGGAGCAGAATTCATGCTTCACACATACAACAGAGTGCCTTGGGATGGGGGGTGTGGTGTGGGGAAGCACACTTTTGGCCAGAGTTGTACACTTGTCTTGCTCCACTGCAGTCTCTCAACTGCTGGAGAAAGGCGGCTCTATTAGTTGTGCTTTGATGTGTTTTCTAATGTAATACCAGTTGGCTCTCCCAATTCATGTGGTCAATACCTCTCCGTGGGCTAATGCAGCAACAGCAGATCCATGTGGCCCACCAGGCCTGGAAGACTGGAGGTGAGAAACACATGGGAGGGAACAAATGTGAGGTTTCTCGTTAGGGTATCGCACTATAGAAGTGTAACGAATGAGATTTACAGAAGTTGTAATAATTCTGGTGTGATACAGCCTCTTGTATCATTCTTTGAGAACTTTCTTCCACGAATGCCCAATTCTGCATTTTTAATCCTTCCACAGAAAGTTCCTGAAACACCAGCTGAGGGGAAAGAACTGCGAGCTTCTCTTAGTTGTAAGCGAAGAGGTGGAAGTTCATCAGAGCTGGAGGATAGATGG